>NW_024080988.1:312113-564418 GCF_003009895.1 Hyaena hyaena | reverse complement strand
ACCCTGCAACTTTGCTGAATTCTTGGATCAGTTCTAGTAGGCTTCTGGTGGAGTCTGCCGGGTTTTCTATGTAGAGTATCATGTTGTCTGTGAAAAGTGAAAGTTTGGCTTCCTCTTTGCCAATTCTAATGCCTTTTATTTCCTTTTGTTGTCTGATTGCTGATGCTCGGACTTCCAGCACTATGTTAAACAACAGTGGTGAGAGTGGACATTCCTGTCGTGTTCCTGATCTCAGGGGGAAAACTCTCCGTTTTTCCCCATTGAGGATGATGTTAGCTGAGGGCTTCTCATAGATGGCTTTGATGATGTTTAAGTTTCTTCTATCCCAACTTTCTCGAGAGTCTTTATTAAGAAGGGATGCTGTATTTTGTCAAATGCTTTTTCTGCATCTATTGACAGGATCATATGGTTTTTATCTTTTCTTTTGTTAATGTGATCTAGATATTGGCAACAAACAATCTCCCTCCAAATTAATTTTTCCCTATAGCATTAATTTTCTTTTTCTATCCATGTACCACCTTTTACCTTTGAAAATCTATTGCTAAATATATTATATAACTATATTTTAATGAATCATATATATCCCTGGCTAACTATTTAGAGTACAGACCATTTGGCCAAGGTGAATTGAGGTAGGACAGAGGGTTAGAGTGATGCTAAAGGTTTATTTAGACTTATTATTTATTTAGGCTTAAAACAGCTAAGGGATCCTTAACTCTGAAGCTCTCATTGGTTGAAGTTTTATAGGACAGCCAAGAAGTTTGTTTAAATTGATATATGTGCCAATTATTATTTAAACAGCTCAATTCCAGACTTAGTTAAAAAAACCATCATCATAAGGAAAACATACCTGACAGATTTCTCGACTTAATGATAGATAATGTCATAGATGTTTTCTTGTATCAAAGTCAACACATCATTTATTCTGCTTTCTAGTGTTATGAGTGGCATTTAGTATAAAGTTTTCTGTCTTTTCTAGCATTCCCAAGTGATTTAATTTTCTCATTTTGCAATAAGAGTTGCAATCATGACAGAAAAGGTTATGTCCTTGAGAGACAGATTTCTATGAACAGCAAGGTCTCACTAGGATTCTTATCAGCATTCACTAAAGTATGCTGCTCCATGTCAGATAAATTTATTCATAATCCCCAAGTTAAGCTAAATAATGTAAATTTAAAGTAGGATCCGTTTACATTGTGCTTTACACCTGATAATTGTTGATGAGCCATTGCAGCCACTGCACTAAAAGCAGTTAACAAGAGAGGATTCATCATTGTATCGGTGCATTCTTACATCTACATCCTGTTCATTTTGACTTTTCCACAGAGTGTGAGAACAATGTAAGTTACCATAGTCAGACCTATTACTCAGACACTTTTCTTTTAAATCGATTTATGAATTACATTTCCAAATAAAAATTTAACTACCTCAGGTGCTCAGAGCTTGACTCAGAATCTGATAACACACATATGACATATACTGTTATTTATCTGGAATGAAGGATCATTTTTGTCAATGAACCATGAAAGGTGTTATGGCAACGTGCTTTGCTAAGAACTGATTACATGGAATTCGTGTGGTAATAAAACTGAACAATTCAGTAACTTAAGATATCATTTACTCTTCTAAGCAAGCTAATGCTTCATGTATCTCCTTTGGAGAACAGAGATACGGGTCTCTGCTTTTCATGCTTTAGCAAGATTAATGATTTTATAAATGTTGCCAAATAATAACAATATAATATATCTTCTTTATTCATAAAAGCCAAGTTCATTCTGGTGCTTATTTCTGTGTCATAAAACTGAAGGCTCTTATAAATGACAAAGCATTTTAAAAAGGGCTGAAAAGTAAATTTTAAAAAACTCATTTTGATCATATTTGTTGTGAGAATCTGAGCCAATCACACAAATCTCTGTTGCCAACTTCACCCTGGGAGACATACTACAGGGTTTCTTGTTCCCAAGGGGACAGCAGGACAGTAACACCAATGTGATCTTCAGTTTGGGCCCCAAATTCTTCTCCAATCTTATCCTCTTAACATAGAGCATTTAGGACCCAGGTGGATTTGTAAGGCCTGCTTTACAATTTTTGTTTAAGATTAAACCAGAAGGATCTGTTAAGAGAGACAGCACCACATGGTAGTTCAAAGCATAATGTTAAAGTCTGTTTAAGCATTCAATGAAATTGAAGCCACTTTGCTGTTTAAATTTCAGCTTCTCTATGTTTGAGTCTCCTCCTCTGTGAAGGAAGGAAGGGAGGGAGAGAGAGAGAGAGAGAGAAAGAAAGAATAGAAAGAAAGAAAGAAAGAAAGAAAGAAAGAAAGAAAGAAAGAAAGAAAGAAAGAAAGGAAGAATAGAAAGAATAGAAAGAGAAAGGATAGAAAGAAAGAAAGAGAAAGGATAGAAAGAAAAGAAAAAGTATCTACTTCATATAGACAAAGGATTTAAATGACTATACATAGTAATATTCAGATAAGTATGTTAGAAAAGGGCCTAGCAAATGGCAGACACCCGTAAAAACAAGCTAGTGGTGTTACAAGTTATTATTAAACTACCTGATAGTATACTTATGTTTCTAGACTCCATGTTAGATTTATTTGGAAATTGTAATCCTATTAAACTAACATTGTATGATGAACTAGAAGGAAAAGAACTGCAAAGAAGAAAGACATTTAATCCCCATTTATATCACAGTATAAACCCTCTTTAAAAACCTGGCCTAAGTCACTGGTTACTTGTATCAGACAACCAAAATCATCCTAGATAATTCCTTCATACCCCTCACTTCGTACTACTAGCAACCAAGTCCTGTGTGTTTTACCTTTAAATAGATGTTAAACCCTTCTCTGTCTCCATACTCTACTACCAGCCTACCACAAACTACTACGGTCGCTTTTCATATATTTTATTCTCAAATCACCTCAGCACTCACTGGCCGCCCATTGCACTTAGAATAAACGACACAATCCTTCCTTTATTATGTAAATTCCTGAGTGACCCGGCATGCATCTTACCTTCCCCCACTCCCACTCCATGTTGCTCCGCATTCCTCCTGTGACTCCTAAGGTCACAGCAATGTTGATTTTCCTTGTGTCCATGAAGTGATGGGAATGCAATGCCATCTTGATACACCTTAGGATATCTCTACCTGTAATACCCTTTTCCTACCTTCTTTGCCTGAGCTCAACTTTGTGTATCATCCTACTCCTGCTTTCTCAAGGAAGCATTTCCTGCATACTTAAGCTTTACTATGTGCTCCCATTTTCCACTTTCTTGGAACTTTGCTTCTCTTTTGTAGACCTTACACAATGATACAGACATTACTTGACTCATTTATTGAATGCTCCATCTATTGATTAAAGTAGAAGTTCCATAAAAAAACACAACATGTCTTTTCCCACACAGTATAAACATTAACAGGCACATTAACAATATCATAAATATTTTTGAATTAATGAAAACAGTGTTTTCCTTCTATCAAAAGCTTATTGTAATAACAGTCATTTTGCAAATCGTCATCTCAGAAATAGTCTACATTTGGTGTGGAGTGAGGTGGGGCCCCAAAGGGAAGTATCATGGAATTGGGGTTATATCCCATTTATGGCATTATGCAACTTCTCTGAGACTCAAATTATATCTGTTGTAAAATATGTGACTTTCACTTAAAAATTGTGTATTTCAGTACAAAAAAAAGCTGTATATTTTAATGTTTGTTTAATTTGAGAGATAGGGTGTGTGTGGATGAGGGGGAGGAGCTGAGAGAGAGAGAGAAAGGGAGAGAGAGAACTTCACAAGTGGGTCCCATGCTGTCAGAACAGAGCCTGACCCAGGGCTTAATCCCACCATTCGTGAAATCATGACCTGAGCCGAAATCAGGAGGCAGACACTTAAGCAACTGAGCCACCCAGGGGCTCCAATGATGTCTTTTAGTTCTGAACTTTTATTTATGAACTTTGATTCTTTAATCTTCCAGCTAATCTCCTTTACACCAACAATACCTTCTTTTGCTATATTTTTCCTTAAATACTACATTAAGAATAACTGCACTTAAAAAAAAAAAGAGTACTGTTTTCAGTGTTACTTGATAAAATGTACAGTGACTAAATGTATGGAGTTGATAAGTTTAAAATCAACTTATATTTTATTTAACTCCATATAAGTTCTATTTGAAAAATAGTGGCACATAAATGGATGAAACATACTCATTAAGGCAAGAGGCAGGAGTTACTCTGCTTACAAACTCCCCCCACCCCTTGAGGCCACCCCGCTCTCACTTCTCATCTTTGTTTCATAAGTTTCCCTCTTAGATTTCTCTGCCCCATCAATCCTCACCTCTGCTCACCCTCCATCTTTCAAGGTGTATTATGTCATTTAATTATCACAGCCATCCAATGAAATTGAATAGTTACTATTACTGTCTTCTTTTATAAATGACAAAGCTGAGGCATAGAGGGTTGGTTAAGTTGCCAAAGGTCATAAATGTATTAAGTGGAACAGGAAGGGCTGATTTCTCTATTTAAGTACAGGGAGCCCAGTATCTAAAGCTCACACAATCCCAAAAGATTTCTAATTTACTTTAAAATCAGAAGAAAAATACATAGATAAAAATGTCTTAAAGTGTTATTACAGTCTTTTTACACCAACATGGTCATAAAGTATGCATATATACAATTATATATATGAAGAAGGAGGCCCACAAGGCAAAAGTGCCTAGAACCCACTAGAACCTCCTTGAAGGTTATAATTATATCTTTTCACCCCACCGCACCCCTCAATGCCTAAATAGTAACAGGTGCATTATTGGAGTAATAAATAAATCTCTACAGTGCCAAAATAAGTAGCCCTTTGGTCCGGAATTTTAAACACAACTAGTCTAACTCCAGAGACCTTGTTCTTAACTACTGTTCCACAGTCTGAGTCAGGTCTCAAAATCATTTATACATAGGCACAATTATTAAGGAGTTCCCAGTTATGTGTGGTCACTGTGTTTTGCCCTTGGCCGTAATTCACTCAGTATTCCTTTGTGAGGTCTAAAATGATTCTAGTGAATTATGTGGATTAGAACATAATTTATGGGGAAAATAATAATAACTTATGTATCTGTGCACATGTGGCTTAAAATCATTTGTTTGTATACATTTCCAAACCCCTTCATACCATACTTCCCAATTTCTTCCTTGAGGATTTACACATAGTTTTTCTTCCCAAAGACATTTTCTTCCCTAAAGACGTTTTGCTACCTTTCTGCTTCCTAGTATTCCATTAAATTTTCACAGCTAACCACTAGTATGAATTGATAAAGCGGTTGATTTTATACTCCAGTTTAGTACTTGAACACATCTTTCAAATTATACCTAGAAGTCATTAGTTTTTAAGAGGTTTTATGTAGGTGTCTTTCATAAGATATTGAATGTTGTGCTTTTGTTCCTATATAAATCAACTGGCTATTCAGACTAGTAGGGAAATGAAAAATCTTCTGTTCCCAAGCAACACATGCCTGTTGTTATTCACCTTCCTAAGATCTGTTTCTAAGAGACCATTGCTATTGAGATTGTTAGCAAGTTCTTGAATGACAAATTGTTTCCCATAATATGGTCATAATACACTGGATGATGGGTTGATGCAATATGGAATTTAATTAATATGAAACATTTTTTTAAACCCCCTTTTCTCTTAGGAGCTTTACAAAAGTGATGTCTTGAAAGGCAGAACTGCCATGTATAACAATGACTTAATTCCACCTTCTGTTATCGCTGTTTGAGGTGATTTCTCTTCTTTTCCCCTGTCAATTTCTTACCTGTCTACTAATATTATTTGTAGCAGTAGTCATTATAGAATCAGAGACCATATGAGATAAAAGGGACTTTGAGAGGTCACAAATTGGAAGTACTTCATGCATGCTTTCATAAAAGATAGCTGTATCCTTAAATTTTACAAAAGCAAGAAGCACATTTGCTCTATTTGTTACTCATTTATATGATTCACAAGGTGAGCTTATTTTTTGACCTGTTCCACCACCCTTTCCCCAAATTTTTCTCACATAAGCCTAACACCTCACTTTGTCTCTAGTTACATTCAATTGTGTTTGGACACTTTTTCTTAAGTTTATACAATGCCCAAATATCTAGAGAAACACTGCCAGGGTGGCCATTGTTAAATGGACACTAAACTGAATTCTAAGCTGTGTGACCTTGAGTAGGAGTTGCCACCACTTATTCCTGTTTTCTTCCTTTTCAGAATAAGGTCTGTTGTTATTTGTGTTGATAGCTCAAGCTCTATTATTTGTATAAATGAAAATAAACCATTTGAGATAATAGTGAAAAAAACACCTCCTGGGATTGTTGCAAGAGCCAATAGGCTGATAGCCGATTATTACCTATTATCAGTCTATGATGGCTATCATTATTGTTTGCTTTTATGTGATAGCTGTTTGTTATTTAATTCATGCAATAGTAAGTTTAATGCACTGAGAATATGAGAAATATACTTCACTATATCCCTTCATAATTTAAAATGTACTTGAGAGATATATACAAAACACCAAGACTCAGTTGTTCAATAAATTTGTTGGATACCAACTTCGCAATTAATTTCTTCTATCAACACCTAAAAGAAGCTTGGTAGTTCTAAATTACTTTACCTCTTGGGTTGTTGTATTGTCTATTGGTTATATTTTAATTTATTTGAATGCAAATTCCAGTGTGCACTTTGAGGGAATGTTCAGCCCTTTAAATAATCAAATAATTATTTTTATTAGGGCTTTTGGAATATGTCTTTGAGAAGATTGCATTGATATATACCAATATATTTATATATTAATATGTCTATATTTATATATGATAAACCAGATATCAGAGCAATTCTTCTAAATAAAACAATTATGTAATGATTAAAATAACATATAAATTACATATACAAATATGTATTTTTCCTGCTACATTAGGTATTCATGTGGCTTAAATCAGATCAGATGTTGCAAGATGTTAGATTGGCTTGGATTCAGCCCGCAATAGAAAAGAAACAAATTCTTTGAACCCTTTTCCAGAGATTCAGATCAAAATTACTTCCCCCTCTTTATTTTGTCAGCAATATGTTAATAAAATTTCACTCTCAATTGCTCTCTTTTTGTTTATCTTAACATACTAGTTTTGTGCTTTTCCTGACAATTTACTACATTGTATATCATCAAAAGTCGCTAGAAAAAATATGAGTTTCTCAATCTTAGCTATTAAACTATCATTCTTTTAGAGGGTAGAAATGAAAATGAAACAATTTTGGAAGAAAGTATTTTTAGGCATACTGACCATCTCCTACCATTATTTACCTTATTATTTCTAGTAATACTTTGCCTGATTATCTAGAATTGACAATGGGTAACCCCAGATTTGTCAAATCTACTTCCTTGGCCAGGAATCTGGGGACTGAAGAGAAGATACAACCTGCTCCAAGGGAGCTGTGCTGTCCAAAAAAAAGCTGGTTTTCACCTTAGATTTTCTTGGAAAGGGTATTTGAACACAGAGGAAGGGAGTATATACAAGATGAGGGGTCGAAGAGTTGGCTCCAGTGGTTATTTTTAGAAATATTCACCATATATGAATGCTGACAAAAACCGAGGACTGATGGATGTGGTGGGGGGAGGGGGGGGCAGGGACGGGGGTACTTGTGGTGTTATATGAGCACTGGGTGTTATATGGAAACCAATTTGACAATAAACTATTTGCAAAAAAAAAAAAAAAAAAAAAGAAGAGGAAAAAAAACGGGTGTTTGCCAACTTGTTACTCATTTCAAAAATAAAGTATTTCTGATAAGGAAAAAAAAAAGAAACATTCACCATACTAGTTAAGAGGATTGTTGTACTTCCTGTGGATACTAAGTCAGAACAAGACAGGGGGTTGAGAGGTGATCATCAGAAACATGAAATAGGTGTGACCAAAAAGTCCAACAGTTCTAAGAGACCAGTATTCAAGGTCTCTAGAATGGATTAAAAATGACTAGGTTTTTATTTAAAAAAAATAAAGTTTCAAGGTTTTCCAGCTTTCCCAGTTAATGATGGAATGTGTCAAGTTTTGCTAATGACTCTAATGTCTAACCTGGGGAAGAATTTGCACCTTACACTCATTGAATCAGACAGGAAAACAAAATTCAGAATGTGGAGTGTATGGTTCCAATTCTTACCTAAACAGATAAAGAAAATTAATATTCCCTAATTTTGCTTTTCTAGGTATTTTTGTTTTGATTTTAGTGAGTATTTGAGATGCAATAAATGTAGAACTCAGGGAAACCAAAGAAAAGATATCTCTGTAAATGACAGTGCTTAGGGAATTACTTTTGCATCCTGTTTTTTCTTTGAGTTTTATCTTTCACATTCATATCATTTCTAATTTATTTCATGTCAACAAATCCAACTAATAAGAGGGTTTTTGTCTCTTCTTTTGTTTTTTTTTTCTGTTTTAGTGAAAAAATAGATAAAGATAAATCATGAAAGTACATCTTCTCCAATAATTATTTCTCTTTCAAGTAAAACACCATTTTAAAGAAATGGTGAACATTTAAAAGAAACGTATTTTATTATAGACTTAAAGTATTTTAAAAGTGTGGTTTTTAATTCCACACATTAAATCATTCACTAATAACAATGCTTTATATATTTTCTTGGTGATTTGCTAAACATTTTAAACACTTTAATATTCATTATTTTATTTGGTTTTAACAACACACTTGAGTTAGTTGGGACAAGCATTTCCCCATTTGAAAGAAAGAATAATTTATGCTATTTTTATGGGTTAATTGACAAAAAGCAATTTGCAAAGCCTACCATCTGTACAGCACTACAATACAAAAAATTTTTGTGTGAAAGCAAAAAAAGTAGATAAGCAGTAGATATTTTGATTTCTAGTAGAAATATTAGTATAGCTGGTAGACTCTTTTAAAATGGAATATATGAAAATGGTCTTGGGGCACCTGGGGGCTCTGTCGTTTAAGTGTCAGACTCTCAATT
Organism: Hyaena hyaena; assembly: GCF_003009895.1. Classification (NCBI taxonomy): domain Eukaryota; kingdom Metazoa; phylum Chordata; class Mammalia; order Carnivora; family Hyaenidae; genus Hyaena; species Hyaena hyaena. The sequence continues at coordinate 555,421 of NW_024080988.1, read as the reverse complement.
TCAGTTCAGGTCATGATCTCACTGTTGTGAGATGGAGACTTGCATTGGGCTCTCTGCTGACGGCATGGAGCCTGCTTGGGATTCTCTCCCTCCCTCTGCTCCTCCCCAATTTGCACATCCACACTGTCTCTGTCTCAAAATAAACAATTTAATAACTGGGTCTTGTACAAGGGATTATATTAAGGTCTTATGCTGTATGTTTTTTTTTCTGTTGTTTTTTTTCCTCCTCACAAGTCAAATAGTTTTTTAAAAAAGGCTTTAATATTGGATGTGTCTATAATCAGAATATGGTTATTAGTTTCCAGGTCCCTGCCTGGCATTTGGTATTTTTCTGTTTCTCCAGTATCAAGTAATTTAGAATTCTGTCAGCTTCCTGAGGCTGCCAATGCAATGTATGAAAACTTGGTAGCTTAAATCAGCAGAATTTCTTGTCTTACCCTTCTAAGAGTCTAGAAGTCTGAAATCAAGGTGTCAGCTGGACCATGTTTTCTCTCTTGGCTCTAGGGAAAATCCTAATTTTCCCCCTCTTCTAGTTTCATTTATATGCAGGCAATTTCTGGTGTTTCTTTGCTTATAGATGCATCAACCCACATACATGGGCATCTTCTCCCTGTATCTTCACATTATCTTTTTTTCTGTGCATGTTGTCTCAGTATTCAGATTTCACCTTTTGTAAGGATAGTAATCATATTGCATTAGGACTCTCTCTATGACTCCTTTTAATATACTACCTGTAAAGACCCTGTTTCCAAAACAGTCACATTCTGAGTTACAGGTTGGGAGGATTTCAGTATGTCTTTTGGGATCCTCTCCCCCAAAGACACAATTCAGCTCATAAGAAGAGTCCATCATTTTCAAATAGAAAGGGTTATCGTAACAATTGTTTCTCAGCCCTACATGCCTTGAGCACTCAGCAGTTAAGCTCTGTTTGCTATATGCCTGAAGTCCTTTGTTGCTCTATGGTAGTACTTAACACATTATGTTTTCCAGTGTAGTTCTTTGAGGACATTTTATCTCTTCTGCTAGATTTGATCTTCCCTCAACAAATAATTGTGGCTTGTTCATCTTTGTATCCCCTCAAACCACCTACTTCTAAATCGTCAAAAGAACAGGAAAGCAATAAACCTTGGCTTTAAACTGATTTTAGAAATAAGGAACTCCACAAAACATGTTAGGCCTGTTGAACTTAAGGAGAGAAGTTATATGGGAAACACAACCTTCAAATGGTCAGCTTTTCGCGCATAGACTGAATTGTGAAGAAAGAAAAGGAGAAGTCTTTTTTTTTTTTTTTTTTTATTAACGGGGTTGCTTAGAAAGAATAATGACTATAATTCTGTAGTAATTGTAACCATAGCAATGTCGATAAAGACAATGGCTGACACATTTGAGCACATACCAGACTCTGGGCCTAGTTGCTTACATGCATCGTGGACAACTTTGTGGCATGAGAGCATTGAGCAGGTAAGAAAAAAGGTATAGAGATTTTAGGTGAAATGCTCAATATCATATAATTAATAAATGGCGAAGGTAAAATTGACGCATGTGCTTTTAACCCTTCCATTGAATTAAGTGGTACTTGCATGCATGTTCCCTGAAATGTCAAAGAATCTGTAAGTATGCTCCATTTGCAACATGATTAAATAATACACAATAGCTTTATGTTAAAGGCAACATAGGTAGGAATATACTTTGTATCTATCTAAAAATTATTTTTAGGTAGTTAATTTAAAAATAGAATTTAACTGGATTGCCTGGGTAGCTCAGTCAGTAGAGCATGTGACTCTTGATCTTGGGGTTGTGAGTTTGAGCCCTACAATGCATGTAGTTTCCTTGAAAAGCATAAAAAATAAATAAAAGTACCATTTAGCAATGAAAGAAAAGTAAATCAAAATAAATATTAATTTACTTTAAAAATGCACAAGTTGAATCCCAAACCCTTTTAAAATTAAAAGCTTCTGAAAATTGAACTCTAATTAAAAATGCCAATACATCATTAATAAGACCAAGAATTAAAACTATACAATTACTTTATGAATCAGTTATGCAATATGAAATAAAAATACTATGCAAATCACAAAATAATTTACTCAGTTATATAATATTCTTAAAGCATCACTTGTTCTTTTGTATTAATTCTTAGCAAGTTTTTATAGGAGATGCCATGGTTACAACCTCAGACTAACAACAGAGGTTATAGATCTCTGCATTTGGCTGATATATCACTAAATTTCTCTAGTATTCTTTAAATGCTAGAATTGTAAAATGCCAAGACACTATAAAGTCAACATGTAATAGCACTTAGGTCACACACATTAAATATGTTTTTTTAAAAGGTTTACGTGATAGGTGTATTTAAGTATGTTTTAAATCATGCTCTGATATAACTTTAATCATATTTGACCAAAATCATTGAAGTTTGGACATGTTAAAAGATACATGATGGAGCACCTGGGTGGCTCAGTCAGTTAAGCATCTAACTTTGGCTCAGGTCATGATCTCATGGTTCCTAAGTTTGAGCCCTACATCAGGCTCTGTGCTGACAGTTCAGAGCCTGGAGCCTGATTTGGATCTTGGGTCTTCCTCTCTCTCTCTGCCCTCTCCCACACACACTCTCTCTCTCAAAAATAAATAAACATTAAAAAAATAAAAGAAAAATGATAACAAACATTAGTAACATTAGTATGTATCTAATACAAGATAGCATGTACACTACATTTATAAGTGGAACTCTTCCCATTCATGTCATAGTAAACAATATGAGTTTAGAAAATAAATGCAGAATAATTTCTAATATTTGTCTTTACTACTTAAAGATCTAAAAAACTATGGTACATAAAAATATAAATTAATTGTAAATTAAGAAATAATTGACTGCTTACTCTTTAATTACGTTGTTTTAGAAAAGATCAACATGCAAATCTTTCAAAGACAGGAAGCAAAATAAACAGTTGACAAATTGAATTTGATTTTTTTTAACTTTCAAAATATGCCTTCAAATAAACTATCAACAAAGTAAAAAGGAAACACACAGAATGGGTAAAGATATTTGCATATTATATAAGAGATATAATTCAGAAGATAGAATTACTAAACTCACCACAATGTGTGCAAATAACCCAATATTAAAAAAAATTAGGCGAAAGACTTAAATAGACATTTTCCCAAAGAAGAGCTGATGGCAATTAAGCACATGAAATGATATTCAACATCACTAATAAATAGAGAAATGAAAGTCAAAACTACAATAAGAGCAATTGGGTGGTTCACTTGGTTAAGCCTCTAACTCTTGATTTCAGCTCAGATTCATGATCTCACAGTTCATGCATTTGAGCCTTTGGGCTCTGCGCTGACCATGTTGAGCCTGCTTGGGGTCTCTCCCTCTCTCTGCCTTCCCCTGCTCATTCATGCTCTCTCTCTCAAGATAAATAAATAAACATTAAAAATTACAATAAGAATGCACTTTGTACTAATTAAGATGGATATTGTAAAAAAACATTATAACACATATTGGCAAGAATTCGGAGAAACTGGAACTCCTGTGTACTGTTGGTGGGGATGTAAAACAGGATAGCTGCTATAAAAAGTAATGTGGCAGATCTTTATAAAATTGGAATCACCAAGTGATCCAGCAAAAATTCCTTTTAAATATCTTGTCAGAGTACAGCTTAGATAAACAGTAAAAATAATGGCAGAATTGAGTAATCACTTGGACATAAGCGAGATCCTTAAGGAGTGCAAAAAATACTACCCTCCCCAGATCCAGAGAAACTCCCAAAGATAACCATAAGAACGGAAGAGTAGAAAATTCACAAGTTGGCAACAATGAGAAGGACCTTAGCTACAAATGGTGTACAATCAATATTCTGTCCATCCATATCTAGCTGCAAAAAAATAGTGTATAATTGTTATTTCTGTTTAACCATATTTTTAGTTCCCTAACCTGACAGTTGCCAAGTCAAGTTCTTAGGACAGGCAAGAAGGCAGTAGCTGTCTTGGGAGAAGAAGGATCAATGACCAATGGGGACCCAAAGGCAAAATCACGAGTCACAATTTAAGGATCTAATACTTAAATATGTTTTGTTTGTTTTAGTTTTTAATATATTTTTGCCTGCTAATCTGAATTTGGAAAGTAAAGGGTAACATAAAATTTACCTTCTTCATTTGAATAGACACAACAGAGAGAAATCTGAGAGAGCTGATTTTACTTAGAATTCTCACCCTTTGCTGACTTCTACCAATTTTGCCAGGTTCCCATCTAGGTTCTGGAATGAGTGGGGTGTAGTAGAGGGTCTCATCCTGGTCACTGAAAACTGTAGAGAAGAACAAGGTGACTTTCCGTCTACCCTTTATGACGAGTGTTTGGCTGAGACTCTAGGGCACCTCATAAATAAATAGGCTTGTCTAAATTAAAAGTTCTCCATTGTGGCCACTGTAATTCAAGATTATCTTGGGTAAGTTTACCTACTTTTTTAGCCTTAAAATAAAATTTTATACATCAAGGTCTTGCACTGGATCCAGTCCAGCTTAAGTCTGACCCAGTCTAACTTAGGTAACTTGGATTCAGTCTGACTTTGATCAGGTCCAGTTTATAAGTTGGATCTAGTCTGATCTAGCGGGTTCCAGAACCAGTCTGGGAAGAGAAATGCTCAACTAAAATTTGAAAGTTCACGATGCAAAAGCTACAAAGCTTAGATCCCAGAGAAACTTACCTATGAGGTTAACAAGAAAGCAGGGAGCTTAAGTGGCTCAACAGGTACCTATGGCTGGTTGCTCATTGCTCCTTGGGGTTGTCCTTTAGGGTCTCCTTTGATTTCCTTTTCTGACATCAGAACTGTGAAAAGATAAACTGAGGTATATTAAAGTTATTAAGAGTTTATTTGAGCAAAAATTTATTTGAGTCAAGCAACATCCATTCTAGCAGAGAGAAAAAAAGCTCTAAGGAGCTGGGTAAAGTGAAAGACTTTTTATAGACAGAAGGGAGCAGAAATAAGAAAGTTACACTTCATGAAAAAGTGGTCTCGTTATTATAAAGTTTCTTAGCTTTAGGGGATAACAGGGGTCTATTTGGCAGATTACCTAACTAGTGTTAATCAGGCAATTCCTGATTGACTGTTTTAATATTCCATTTTTGGGAAAGTTGAAACTGTCCTTAAGTCTTGGTTTGATGTTGTGAGGCTTGCATAAGCAACTCTATTTGGAGGCCTATTTTTGTCTTGTTTTTAACAAATCCAAGTGTCCACTGACGTATGAAGGGATGAGAAAAATGTGGCATATATGGCTATATGTCATGGGATATTGTTCAGCTTTAGAAAGAAAGGAAATATCTATATATGGAATAACAAAGATGATCCTTGAGGACATCATGTTAAGTGAGAAAAGGCTGTCACAAAAACAAACAAGGAAACACAAATATGGTATGATTCCACTCTGATAAGATACCTAGAGTAGTCAAGATCATAGACAGCAAACAGAATATTGTTGCCAGAAGCTAGGGGAGAGGGATGAGGTTTTATAGTTTAGTAAGTATAGACTTTCAGTTTTACAGGATGAAACCATTATAGAGATGGATGGTGGTGGTGATTATACACCATTATGAATGAATACCATAAACTGTACACTTAAAATGTTTAAAATGGTACATTTTATGTTTATTTTACCAAAATGAAAAAATAATTTTAAAAGAATAGAAATATATCTCCAAATGCTAAGGAAAAAAAAATCTTGTGGATAATTAGATTGAAGTTGTATGGTCCTAAGAGGGAAAGAAAAAATACCAACTAATTTACTTAATAAATGTCTACTGAGTACTTAGTACTCTTCTGAATTAGACTTGAATGCAATGGGGAGAGGGTGAAAAAGACAAGCAATATCCCATTTCTCTAGGAAATGACAGTCTAGTGGTGGAGATAGAGAATAATAAAAAAGTCAAATAGATAAGAAATATGCTTATATATTTTGGTAAGCGTTACACAGGAAATCAATACACAGAGTAATAAAATAGAATAACTTGAGATAGAGTGACCAGCAAAAGCTTCTCTGAGGAGATGATATTCGTGCTGATCTAAAGGATAGAAGTGAGCAAAAGAAGAGCTGACAAAAAAGCATTTTGGGCAAAAGGAACAATTGAAAGGCCAGAGTTAAAAAGAAAAAAAAAAAAAAAAAAAAAAAAGGCAGTGCAGATTTGTTTTCCCTGGATCCAGTTCCTTAATTCGTATGACTTGTATCTACTTATGCTTCTCAGCCGTCTGCCACTTTGAGTTATACTCGAGAGTGTGGTTGATGGCAGGCAAAGAGGATATGGGGACTAACCGGAGAGCATTGGAGGTAGAGACTAGGGAAACAAACAACAGAATTTTGATAAAGTCAGGCTTGATTGAAGAACAAAAACTGGAAGAAAAAAGAAAATTGAAAGGAGTGAAAAAAGAATGAGGATTCTAAGTTTGAGAAATAAATGCAGGATAGACAAATCCTTCAGAAAACTGTTGGCAACCCCATGTGAAGGAACTGGGATTTACATGGAATGTGAACTTTGTAAAGACAGTTGGAGTCTGCACTTAAAGCACATAGAGATCTAGAATAAGAGGGCTGAGGCAAGTTTTGGCAATGTCGTGCAGGAATAACTGAAGACAAGAGGTGGCTTAAGGAACATTCACACTACTTCATTTGGAATGTCAAGTGAAATAACAGAATTATTTGCCTCCTACTCAGACTAATGCAAAATCACAAAATCAAGGTGTCATCCAACAGTGGGATCCTCAAGGAAAAGGGAAAGAAAACCTGTCTCCCTTATTCAGCATGTAGCATAACTCACTCAAGAGGTATAGAGCAACTGTTAGGTTATTTTTTTTAATGTATAGTTAAATTATAAACACAAAGCACACATATTTTAAATACAGCTTTCTTAACAATGTTCTATGTACATGGTTTTAAGATTTATATATTAGCACTTAATGATTACAATGGGAAATCTCAGAAGATTTATTTGGCTGTGGTATCAAGATCCTGTGAGTTTCAGAGGAAAGAACAATGAGTTTGTCTGAGTAGATTCAGGCTATATTTTCAGGAATGGTTGTCCAGTGTTTGAGAACCAGCTAGACTGTAATTTAAGAGGTAAAAAATGAATTTATCTTTTAATTTTAATTTCCCTGTATAGTTAAATCATATGTAAAAAATAGGACTAAATCTTTATTATTTTTGCTGCTTTGTTTTGTATAGATTGCAGATGGATATGGATGGAGGCAAGGAGGCAAGTTAAGGAACTATGACAGTAGTCTAAGGAAAAGGTGATGGTGACTCAAATTAGCATGACAGGAGGGAAATAGTTGGAAGCTAACAAATCTGGGGTATATTTTGAAGGTAGAACCAACAGAAATTGTTAATGGATATGGTCTGTGAGAGGGGAAAACATAAGAGTTGAAGTTGAAGACACTGTTTCTGATTGGAGCAATTGAAGAATGGACTTACTGTTAAGTGATTCCATGGAATAAATAGGTTTAGAATGAGATTTCCAAAGTGAGACGGTGAACAGGTAATTGGATAGTCCAGGCTGGGGATCTGAATTTGGGAGCTGGCAGTACATATATTATATTTAAAGTTATAAGACTGCATGAGATCCCAAAGGGATCTGACAAATAACACAACACATATAAGACAAATAAGAATTGAACCTGGGAAAAGGAGAAATAACAAAAGGCAGTGAAAGGAGATGGCCATTGTGTTTGGAAGAGACCCAAAGGAGTCAGGTCCCCAAAGCCAAATGAAGAAATATTTCAAGGAAGGAATAATCACTATTACAAAATTTAACTCATATATTCAATAAAAGGAGAACTACCTATTTAATATAGCATGTGAGTGTCATGAGTTCCATACAATTTGTTTTGCTAGAGTGATAACATGAAGATTAGGAATATAGTGATTTAAAAGAAAATCACAGATATCGTCACACGGTATGCTAATCAGAGTGGTGTAGTAAAGAGGGCAGTTCAAATTATTTAAAAGAAAAGAGGAACTTGTTGGGCATATGTCCATGACTTCTGATATAAAATGTGGTCTATTTCCAATTATAATGCTTAGTGTTCAATGGAACATATGGTCAATATCATTGTGTTTCCTCTAGCCTCCCTGATCTGTCTAGTGGTAGTAGACAAAAGAGAGAATTCAATGGAACTAGAATTTGAGTATTGTCAGGCCATTATAAGTGGTAGGGAGGAAAGTGTTAGGAGACATGAGCCTCATGTCTGGAATGGACCATGGCATACAAACTGGCTAAGGATGGAAGTTAGCATATGAAGGGATGAAAGGCCACAGAGTGGATTCATTCTAGAATAATGGCTTACAGGTCCTAGGAAAGAAGAGCAACTGTTGAAACTGGGGAATTAATGTGAAGACCTTGAAATATAGGAGGCGATGTTTGGAGAGTAGAAGGCCTGAAATGGTGGTAATAGAGAAAACATAATAACTGGTTGAAATAACAAACAACTCCTGAATAGTACCACAGTGTGCTATGGCATAGAGAATATTCATTTTAAGAGAGGTCAAGGAAATGTGAACCAGGGTTTAGGAGGATTATATAGGTGACTATTAAGATCATTCAAGAACTAAAACATCATTATTACTTTCTCAAGGACACCTGTCTAGTTGGTGTCAATTCCCAGTTGGATCTTGATACCAAGATTAATGCCTTTGTTTCTGTTCATACTGACCCTACTTAGTGGTGTGGGATTAGGTCTTGGGAGGTTTCTCTAAAGATATAGGCAAATAAATCACATAGACTCTAGGATTTCCTTTTGACCTGCTCAGTCTGCTCTGCCATTAGAAAAAAATTAACACAAACTATAAACTTTTTCTCATTCTGAAATGTATATGAGGTAGAAACTTGTATTTTTAAACTATCTGCTAAACCTGAATGCCTTAAGTAAAGAATTTTTTATACTTTCTTCTTTGGGAGAGGATTATATATTTTTTCAAGATCTGTAAAAGTACTCATGCTGGCATTCAGATTTTAAATACAGTGACTACCATTTATTTTAATCAAGCAGTGACCTCCACTATGTCAATCTTGGCTGTCATGAAGCACAAAAAGGAATACTGGCTTAACAGACCCTAGAGAAATTCTATAATGGAACTTAATTCAGTAAAAGATGACAAATAATTATATAACACATAGATGGGAAAAATCCACTTGGAAGTAAGCTTAGTATAAATCAATGTGAATATTTAATAGAAACATACTTTTATTTTCTAGTCAAAGCTATTTTTCTTTAAAATGTATTTTAGTTCTTATGTTTATGTCATATGCAAATAGACAAAACCTGACCTATGCTATGAAATTAAGGTTAAGAATATTTTCCAAAATCTAAATTAAGGGAGGAAAACTAAAAGTGAAACTGACATAGTTGAACAATATAAAAGGTCCACATCCTGACATACATGTTGTTTAGAATTCCCAGTACTTCCTGTCAGTTACATGAAGTATTGAGTACACATAGCTGCTGAAATCCTTAGTGAAATATATTATTTATCACCAAATGCTCATACATACATATGCACACAAAGAGAAGCTCTTCTGAATTTAGGCATCAGACAGAAAAAATTCACAGTGATATTTCCCCAAAGATTCAAAGCATTTATCATTTGCACCATATATCTAGCAATATAACTTTATTTTTTTTATGTCTCATGTTCTCAACTAAATCATAGGGTCAGGAATTATTCTTAGATATTGTACTCCCCCAGCAATGAGTAGAGTGTTCTGTACATTGACAGCTCTTAACGGTTGTTACACATACCTACTGCGACAAACCGTTGTCTCATTGGAAAAGGAGGGACTCAGAACCCCAAAATGATCCTTACTCTTGAAATTATTTCCTCATAATAAAGTACATGTATTCATATTCAGAGAAAAGTAACTTTTGAAATAGGCTATTGAATAAGAAAAAAACACTTTACTTTTGGTTCTATATAAGAACAAAATCTTGCTGTAAAAGTTCCCAGTTTGAAATGAGTTCTTCAAGGCAAAACACAAAAACAAAAGCAAAAGCTGTGCTAGGATGTTTTTTTCAGCTACGTTGTCCTAAAGCATGCATGTATGATAAACTGGTGTTGCCTTTTATTTTTATTTCTATACGTTCCCTCTGTAGACTCATGAGGAAAATGGGAGAAATCTATTTCTGCTAACTTAAAAAAATTAAAATAAAGAAAAAATGGAAAATAAGGCTACAGGGAAAGAGTCCTTGCTATTTTCTTTGCCTCACTGTTAACAAATAGCTGAAGGAAGCAGTTGAGGAGAGAGGCCAAGAGCACTGACGGCCTTTGGAGTCAGGCTGACTTGGATGCCAGTCGACCTCTGCCTTTTTCTAGCTGACAAGGAAATACTTAGAATGTCATTAGCCCTGCACCCCCAAATAGTAAGTGTATAATAGAGTCAGGTACAAATATTTTATCATTTCTGACATAATATCCCCTTATGTTTTTTGATAACTGTTCTCCATCTGAGGATATATCACGAGGGTTTTGCTTTTTATTGATAGCATGATAGAATTTTATATAACTTTCACAGATGCACTTTGGAAATCACTTCAAACCAGGAATCACTCCTTTTTCTTAGCTTCTACTCCAGTCCCAACTTCTTCAACTAGTGTCACAGCCAGGACTTCATCAGGATGGCTCTGCAGTTCCTGCCATCGGCCATCTGCCATCTAGAACAGCCTTCCAGTACTCTCCATTTCATTAATTCTCCTTAAAACCCAGCTAAAAATAGTCTCTCTTTCCTTCCTTATATATTTTAACTCCTCCCTGCCAGGGTTTCTAACTTTGTAACTTAAATTTCTAATTTATTTGAGCCTACAGTTTTCCTAATACAACTGTCAATAATTCAGTTTTACTCCTGATATGATAATATACATTAGTATAATTTGCCTTAATTGATGGCAATGACTTTAAAATAAATGTTAACATAAAATAACACTTGATCAATGTTTTTAAATTAGCTGAAAAATTTTGCAAAATATAAAATTAAGACATTTTTGTTAAAGAGAGATGGAAAGGAAAATAGAGATATGGAATGAAGGTAAAATGTAACAAGAATTAAATTAGAAATTAGATCTGTGAGTGCTAATATGTTAGTCACTTGCCAACCACTAGTAAGGAATTTGATATGTTCAAGTCACTGTTAAAAACGAGAGAGTTGAAGACTTCAAGACATTTATAATCCAATAACACACATAAATGGAATATGAGACATAAAGTAATTTCCAAGAAGAATAAAGTTGAGGTCTCACACATCCTGATTTCAAAACTTACTACAAAACTGCAGTAAAAAAACAGTGTGGTACTAGCATAAAGATAGCTATATAGACTTATAGAATAAAATAGCCCAGTAATGAGCCCTCACACATAACTAAAGTGATTTTTGACAAAGTTGCCAAGAGCATTCACTGAGAAAGGGATGTAGTTTTGTTTGTTTGTTTCAACAAATGGTGTTGGGGAAACTGGATATTCACATATGAAATAATGAAGTTGGACCCTTACCTTATACCATTTGCAAAAATAAAGTCAAAATGAACCAAAGATTTAAAAATAAGAGTTAAAACTCTAAGTTCTTTGAAGAAAACAGAGGGAGAAAGTATCAAGACATTGAATTTGGCAAGTTTTTTTGCATATGGAACCAGAAACACATGCAACAAAAGTAAAATTTTAGATAAGTTGGACTAGAAAATAAAACCCTTTGTGCACTAATGGACACTATCAAGAATGTGAAACACACACACACACACACACACACACATTCACACTCACACACCCACAGGAGATAGCTTACAGGATTAATGCCCAGAATATATAAAGAACCCTACAACTCAACAACAACAAAAACAAACCAAAACCCAATTTGTAGGATACCTGTTGGTATCATGGACAGATGCTTGGTGAGGAAAAACCCCACACGTCTAGTGTCAGAAGTATTGTGAGTTTGGTAGCAGTGTGAGTAAAGGAGAAACACAAATGTAGTCTAGGTTTTCCCTACTCAGGTGCCCAGGATAGTAAAATTTATAGAAACGAAGTAGAAGGGTAACTGTCAGGGAATGATAGGATACAATGTTTCAATTTGGGAAAATAAAAAATTGTGAAGACAAGTAGTGGTGATGATTGCCAACAATTCAAATGTACTGAATGCCACTACCTGCACACTTAAAATGCAAAATGGTGAACTTTATGCATATTTTATCACAGTAAAAAACATAGATGCATAGAATAGAACAGGATAGGTGGAATTGAGAAATATATGTATAGAATGTACATGTAATCTTATAAGTAATCAGAAAAATGCAAATTAAAATAATGAGATTTTTACTTACTCATTAGATTGGAAAAAATATAGATTGATGAAATTATATAAAAATAATATAAGCTTTTTCAATGCAAATTTTCCTTTTGCTCAAGAGAGTGCTGCCTGTGCAAAGACAATATCCATTAATTCTTAAATGGAAATTATTGATAACTCAACAATGTAAGTCTTAGTATTTTGCCTGGAAAGACAGAATTTATTTATTATAATTTATTCATAAAAGTCATAAACAAAGACTTTGATTATATTTTTGTTTTGCAATATGAGTTTTAAAAGTTTGTGTTCATAACCATTTTAACGTACTAAACCTGTGGAATTTTTATGTTGTGGATAAAGAAAATCTAAATACACATACACATATTTGTCTATGGGACATAGAGATATTTTCTAGAAATATTGTTAAGTGATAAAAGAAGCTACTGAAAAAAAATAATAAAATATGTGTTTGAAAAATCCAAAACTAAAACACATCTCACAAAAACTAATATTTCCCATGTTAATTATAAATTTATATTGTGTTTATTTATAGTTAATAGAAAATCAGCATTAAACAAACTGTTGGAAATAATATAAGGATTTAAGTTTTAAGTGTAACTAAATTTTCTAATCCATCATACTTTAAAGTTAAGTAATTTTTATTTATCATCTTTGTACATATAATAAAAAATATACATATAAATGTAAAAATACTAATATCAGTGTGTATACTATTAATAGTTTATATTACTTCATTAAATAGATGTTTTTTAAAAAGCTTTTAATATTTACATTTTGACACACTTTGGAATGCAAGACTAAACATGTTAGCAAATATACTATTTATACAAATATACATTTATACTTTGAAATACTTTTTTTTACAAAGAAGGTATGAATGTTGGTCAAAAGCTATATTTTGTTGGTTAACTCTCCAAAAGTACTCTAGCAATTTATATTTTCTGAAGTAGCATATGAACACATTACCTATTACTTGCAAACTAATTTAGCGAACATTGGATATAATTATTAACTTTCTTTTTTTTCCTTGAAAATTATAAATGGCATCCATTGCTGTTGAATTCACAGCATATTTTACTTTCAAAAGTGAAAGATCTCCAATATTGTGATGTTCCAAACATATCTCTTCTGGTATTTTTTTCTTATTTCTTTGAGGAAGTCTTACTAACCCAGTTATCAAATTATATGAATATAATAGAAATATTACTGATTTGTTATATTTATTTTTCAATTGGGTCTGCTTTTTCTTTTTTTAAATGTTTCATTTATTTCTGAGAGAGAGAGAGAAAGAGAGAGAGAGGGGCAGCGTGAACAGGGGAGGGTCAGAGAGAGAGGGAATTGGAATTGGAAACAGGCTCCAGGCTCTGAGCTAGCTGTCAGCACAGAGCCTGATGTGGGGCCTGAACCTACGAACCATGAGATCATGACCTGAGCTGAAGTCGGACGCTTAGCCAACTGAGCCATCCAGGCACCCCAGGGTCTGCTTTTTCTTTAAAAATTATTACTATTACATATTGCTATATTACATATATAATTGCTATTTTATATTTATATAAAACCATTATAGCAATTTTAATATTATCACTTTGAGAAATACTGTTCTCTTTATCCCCCATTATTTAATAAAACGTACAGAGACAGCGCAAATCATAGTAACAACACAGCTTGATGTATTTTCACAAAACAAAGATTTCTGTGTAATTTGCAGCCAAATAAAGAACCCAACTATTACCAAACCTGAAGCCCCTTGTTTCCTTTTTTAATTTACTATTGTTTTTTATTATAAATTTTTACATGCAATTATGTTGATGCTTATTTCATTTAAATTGCCTTTTCTCAGCTCAAATTTTAGGAAGGTTTAATGACCTCAAATATCAAACAAATAGTCTGAGTTACTTCCTCCTGGATTTTCAGTGTTTGCTCTTGGGTGTTAGGCAATTGAATATATAAATTATTGGGATGTAGTTAAAGCAGTCAAATCTCTACTTAAAATATTAATTAAATGATATGCACATGGCAAGTTGTACATTAAAATGACATTACCAAAAATAACTAACATATTGGGAAATACTGTAGTGTTTTCATTCCTCATTTCAAGTAATGAATGGTTCAAACACCTTACCTGTTTGTTTGTTTGTTTTGAGAAAGAGAGAGAGAGCATAAGTGGGGTGAGGGTCAGGAGGAAAGAAGAGACTGTTAAGCAGGCTCCACTCTCACTGTGAAGCCCAAAGTGGGGCTCAGTCCCTTGACCCTGAGATCATGACCTGAGGCTAAATCAAGAGTCAGACACTCCACCTATTGAGCCACCCAGGCACCCCTACCTGTGTCTTTTCTATCCAACTACCTGTGTCTAATTTTTGCCATCTGAGTCATTTCCTGAATACCTCATTTAAGCTGCTGCCCAAGTTCTTTAAGATAGATGTCTGTTTTAATTTGCACATGCTGCTCTTCCTAGGCTTTTATTATGATGCATAAATATCCATTCACAAAATATATGGAATGGTGTTAGTTCATTTACTTGTTTCTGTGCTTGCTTGTCTGGCCCTATAGGCTTATTTTCATGATCCCTAAGTAGTTATATCAAGCCTCTAAAAGGACTAAGGACAGTATCTAGACTTGTAATTATGGTCACTTCCCAATAAAAAATTGCCAACTCTACATATAATTGGTTCTTTCTTTACATTCTATCAGGCAGTATATAAATGTATCAAAAGTTTTCACTTACTTTATTTTAGGCCAAAGTATTATCTGGGAAATGTGTTTTGTTCAAAATATAATAATTGTGATTATGCTCCTTAATACATGGCATTTTGGAAAAACTTGAATAAATGATGATTCCAATTTAAGGGACAGCTTTGGGGAAACCACTTTACGATATATCCAGGAACATTTGGTTACCTCACTTGTGTCTTAACAAGATGGAAAATACTTGGTATAAACTACCCTTAGTTCAGGGTAGTTTAGCTTTTCTCCATTATGTAAGGCTTTGTATATTCTATGATAAGTAACTTCAGATCAACCTATGATAACTGCCTGTTAGATGTTCATATGTAGCTGGGCTTCATATGTCAACTCAAATCCCCCCTTACACCCATGCCTCAGTTCCTATTTCTCCAAGAGATTCAGAGACAGAGACCTGAAGAGCTGCTTCAGATTCTTGGTTCTTTCCTGATGTTATAATAAAAACACCTTGGCTCTTTTGTTTCCTACATTGCCTTCTCATTTTTTCTTCTCAGCACCTATTCATTTTTAATTACTAATAATTACCATGAATAGTTTTATATCCACCTAAATTTAATTTTATTATTTGGTATGAGTTACAGATATAATTCCTCTGACAACAAATAAGCTCTCCCAAACCAATTTGCATGATCCTTGTTTCTTCTCCTTTCTGTTTATTTCTATATTTTAAATTTTCTATTAGAGATAAAATTCTGAATTCTTAATCTACTTGACCGGTAGAAATATCAATATTTGTACTAGTTTCATAGATTTAATTATTAGATGACAATGTCCCTTTTTAATACTCTTCTTGATTAAAATATTTGATAATCTTGTCTTGAGATTATCAGAAGGGCATCTTAAAATATATTTGTTACCTTGCTGTAATATGTCTTCTGGGGTCTTTGGCTGAAACACGTTACTGTTTTTGAGGAGAATATTTCATTTATTTTATATACAACGTCTGCCTTGCTCTAGCTGGATTAAATTTCTGACTTCTTTTCAATGTTTTTCATCACTATATAATTTTGAAAATGTACACGAATCTTCATCAAGCTCATCACGGGGACCACCTATGCCTGAGGGAATGTAGGAGAATTCTGTTAACCAAAACTAGAAGGAAGATATAACATTGTGCCCAATTTTATTTATAATTCAAAAAAATTTTATTGGAATCACTAAGGAAACTAATTTACAAATAAACAGCATTCACAGGTGAAATGAATGTTTTCCCTCTGAGAGCTGTCTATTTTAACTGCTAAGCTATACCTAGGGGATTGCTTTCAAAGGAAATCACAAACAAAAAACCAAAGTGGCTTAATGAAGGAGGATATCATTGCTTAAGGATGTTTTAGAACTTAAGATTCTTTTTGAATAAATATGATTAGCTTTATAGTAAACTTCAAATTAAGCAAAATAATTTGGGGCTTGGTACTTATTTCGGGAAATGAAAGCACTGAATGGAGAATAATAAGAGAAAGGAGCTCTTCTCTAGCTGGCTAGAAAATGTCAGGTTATTTCTATTCCTCTTCTTGACCACATAACGAATGGAGATGATGATTACAATTGTGACCAATCTGCATTTGAGGTATTAGGCAAATTAACCTGAATTTGAACTCTATCAGTTGAAGTAATGGTAGTAAAATTCCTCATCCTATCATTGTATTTATATTCTCTCATACTAGCATAGGTTTTATTTTTAAAAAATCTGTGCAATCCAGCTGGCTTAATTATTAGGTTTTAGAAAAATATCTTATAGAGGTGCAAAATACATGAAACCATAGGGGTAAGTGTTTATTCTTACCTTATGGGATGCACATTGATGGGACTGAAGGCCTTTTAAAGCGTATGGATTGTTTCCAGGCAGTGGTTACATTGTCCATAGCATAAGGCACATTTTACATAAAACAATAACAACAACTTTTCAGGACATCTTTACTCTCTTCCACTTAAAAATGGATTTTAAGTTTCCTGTTAGATGTGCCAATCTGGAAACCCAGAATGAAAGAGAAAGGGAAAGAAGAGTTCAACTCTAAAGTTGGTAATACATTAGCTAATTCTTTTATGGAACATTCTGAAGCATAGGATATTAAATCACCTTTTCCCGTTCAGTTAGCTTTTGAGTCTGACAAGCATCAAAGCCCAGATGGAAAAGCAAAG
The DNA here is from genome assembly GCF_003009895.1 of Hyaena hyaena. NCBI lineage: Eukaryota > Metazoa > Chordata > Mammalia > Carnivora > Hyaenidae > Hyaena > Hyaena hyaena. Next base: position 538,200 of record NW_024080988.1, on the reverse strand, counting down.
TCCAAAGAGACTGACAGATAAGAACACAGTTTAAAAATTTAGAAAAAGAAGTAAACCTTAAGATCTTTCTTGTAGCTATTCTGAGACTGTAGCTCTTTTCTATAATATTGTAATAAAAACTGAAAAATTAAAACAAAAGACAGAAAGAAAAAAGAAAACCAGGTTGGAATCAAGTTTCACAAAGTAACTTCAGTGGCTTTCTGAGGGCTTTAAAACATCTGCAGAAAATGTCCATCTTTTTGCTTACTGATGGCTGTAGCAAATTATAGGCTTATTTCTACACCATTATTCCATATTTGTCAATGATGACCCCCAGCCTTTGCCCTATATTTAAATATATGTTCTTTTTAATTCCCAAATGGAGTTGGTAACCAATGGAGGAAGACTTGGGAAAAGACCTCCCTCCATTTCCTGAAGTGTGTTGAGCCAATAGCTCATGACTGGATATTAGTTGAACTGCTGACCCCAGAGTTGATGGAGCTTTCAAAAGTGCTTAAACTTGGTAGCAATGAGTAGCTTACCCTCTGGTGAAATCAAGATCAATACTTATTAAATACTTCATGAACTCTATTCATTTCTAAAACCGCCACTTGTCTGCCCTTCCTGTCATGTTCTGAATTAATTTGATATGTAATACAATTCTTACATTTTATATTAGGTTACTTGTGTGCTGAAAAAGAAAGGCAAATCATGGATGATGGTGGAGAGGGTCTGTTATTGTTTTACAATTAACTATCTCTTCTTTTTCTAAGAGATTGAGTATAACACCCTCTAGAAAATATTTTTTCATTACATTAACTCTTCCTTATCACTGAGAGGCCAAAAGTTAGAACCAAAACATTAAACATTGGTTATGTACTTTCCTCCTAGCTCTCTGAACAAATGTGAAGTGATACCTGTAAACACAGTACTTTCCCCTGCATACTCTATAGATCATCTGAAATGAATGAAGCAAAATATAGGACACTGGAGTAATTATAAATGTACCTGTTAAGGTTATTTTGAGGAAGTTCTCTTTAATATTCATTTTTTCCTATAGAGAGGAATCAGTTAGATAAATTGTATTAACCTAGAACATAAATCTCTATATAATCTCATTCTTAAAACATTAAGTGTTAACAGTGTGGTTTTTTCCTAACAGAATTTTCTGATATTTATATCAATGTATTCAGACTTTTATTATTTAATTAATGTTATTAATTATGCTTCTGTATAATTTTCTTTTTTCTTAATAATACATATTGGATATGCAATTGTTTACCTAGCTGTATGGCATTTCATTGTATGTATGGGGGAATTTTTTAACACATTTTCTACTGGGTGGCATTGGAATATTTTCTAAATTGTTGATTATTTTATTTTATTTTTTTAAAATATTTTTAATGTTTTACTTAATTCTAGGAGAGAGAGAGAAAGACAGCGTGAGCAGGGGAGGGTCAGAGAGAGAGGGAGTCACAGACTCTGAAACAGGCTCCAGGCTTCGAGCTGGCTGTCAGCACAGAGCCCGACGCGGGCCTCGAACCCAGGAACCGCGAGATCATGACCTGAGCGAAAGTTGGATGCTTAACCGACTAAGCCACCCAGGCGCCCCAGTTGTTGATTATTTTAAACTGTACTGCTGTGTACATTCTAGAACATCTATGTATATTTCTACATTTTTTCTGCATTTACTTGGTGAAATTCATAGACTTATAATCCTGGTTTTATAGAGTCACCTGGGTGGCTTGGTTGATTAAGCATCCAACTTGGGCTCAGATCATGATCTCACTGCTTGTGTGTTGGAGACCCATATCAGGCTCTGTGGTGACAGCTCAGAGCCTGGAGCCTGCTTCAGATTCTGTGTCTCCCTTTCTCTCTCTGCCCCTCCCTTGCTTGTGTGCGCTCTCTCTCTCTCTCTCTAAAAAGTAAATAAACATTTAAAAAAAGAATGTTGGTTTTATAATATATATGCATTTTAAAGATCATATCAATTTGGATTGCACCAACACTGTATAGAAATGAAATAAATTTTATTTCCTATTTTATAGTACTTTCATGGGTTGGATCTATTGCCTGCTATCTTCACTGCTATTTGCAAATAAAGGAGGCATTATTTTTAATTTTTCTAAACTTGAAAAAAACTGATACTCAAAGAGAATAAATGACTTCCCAATACTCTAAAACCAATACTCAGTTGAAAACCAGAGTTTTCCTGATTATGAAATCATGAGAAATTTTGTGTGTGTGTGTGTGTGTGTGTGTGTGTGTGTGTGTGTGTGTGTGTGTGTTTAAGCTAAGATTGACATTTGGACTGCTTGGAATCACCAAGTACGAAAATGTATTTCCTTAAAAGAAAGGAATAAAGGTACAGTTTTAGAAAAACAGGATGTTGTAGAGAATCAGTAAAATTAAAGCAAAGTGAATATATGGATACAATGGAACAGAGAAGTAGACAACTCAGAGGTTTGAACTGGGAGTGAATATAATTTGAATGTCAAATAAAATTGGTTACTTTAGTAAAAATGATTTGTCTTACCATAGGGGAAAATGGTTGAGTAAAAATGCTACTAGGTAGGAAATCATTGGAATGTTGACCTTTCCTCTATTCATCGATGTTCGTCTTTGATATCTATTTACCAATCTAACATAAAGCTTTAGTACAAATTCATTCCTCCCTTTCAAATATATCTCCCATTACTCTATTCCATTCTAAATTACTATACTTTGTTCATTCACAGTTTTATAATTGTGCTGTTTTTCCCAGACCCTAGACATTTTCTCTCCTCTTCAATTATTAAATAAACTATTTCCAGTGCTCTGAATGTAAAAGATCTTTTTTTTCTGTGTAGCTCTTTATCCATGCCATCTCCAAGTATCCTGGCTCTTATGAATTACCATGGTATAATAACAACCCTTATTTCTTGAGTGCTTATTATATTTGTGTTTAAGTGTTCTGCTTGTGATATCTGCTTCATTTCTCAGGAAAAGTCTACAAGATAGGTAATATTTTGATCCTCATTTTACAGATGGGTAAATTGAGGCCAGAGACCAAGTACATGTCTGAAGATTGCATATCTATTACTTGGCTAAGACTGTATTGTTCGGCTCATAACTTACTATTATTGCCACTTTTCAACACTTAATGAACATTTTGCCTTACCAAAGAGGTATATGTTCCTTAAATCCAACCACAAAGCTTGGATATTTTTATGTTGGTCATAACACATAACAAAGCAGTAACACACAGTAGGAGCTTAAAAGAGGCTCAGGGAAAATGATGAATAAGCTTTCTATATTTAGAACTCTGGTAAGTTTTATTGCAGAATTAAAAAGAAAAATTAGAATACAAGTCTATGGCAAGGTGGAACATTTGAATCTAATTTAATTATGATCTTTATATGAAGGAGAAAAAAACCAGCCTGTGACAGCTGTGATAGCCATAAAACCTTTGTTTAAAAAATTTAGTTTCTTATGTCTCAGTTTATCTGTTTACACTGAATCTTTTTGTTTGTTTCTTTTCTTTTTAATTTCAAAAAATCTATTTTCACTCATTTGCTTTGCTGATATGGTTTTAGTAGTTCCTATCTGAAATCATCCTCAGGAAATACATTTTTTTTTCTTTTTGGCTATTTCAAAAATGAAAAAAAATACTTAATATCAGTATGAATAACACATGTGCTCATTGCAGCATAATGTTGGTGCAATCTGTGCTTGATACAGTTATAAATAAGTCTTTGAAAGCATTTTCCTGTATTTTAAATAAAGGCTATAGAAAGCCACAAGAAGGATCTAGTCTTGTTAATATCACAAGCTGTTTCCCCACCTGCACTCAGAGCAGCTTTAGTACAGCAGCTGTTTGGGTTCGTGTTGGCACATCACTGTCTGCAGAGGAGCCCCGTGGTTTACACAGAAAATGAATAGGCCACAGTTCCAATGGGGGTCTTTAATAATCCTTCCCTTAATGCTACCATGTGTGAGCATCGGGCTTTGAAGGGGTGTGAGGTGTGAAGTTTCAGGAGGATTATATAAAGCCACTCAATTTTGAAAGGTAGAAAAGAGCATTAGAAAAACCTGAGAGTGTCTTTGCATTCCTCCTGCATGTTGATCAAATGCAGTTTATATTGATATTACAGCTTCATGTCCAGCATGTGATAGCAAGTAAAGAGATTGGTATAATTATGCAATTCACTCCATCCGGCCTCCTCTAACATTGACAAACAAAACCCAGCACAGATGTTTCATTGATTTTATTTACCAAATATTAGCTGTGAAAATATTAACCTGATGGGAACAAATATCTATCTAGTAGTACCTATGGAGATTAAATCCAGGGAGGGAGAAATTTATATATTGAACTTATCTATGTATATTTGGGTGGCCATTTGACATACAGGAATAAGGCAACTTGCTTTTTCTTCCTTCCTTCCTTCCTTCCTTCCTTCCTTCCTTCCTTCCTTCCTTCCTTCCTTCCTTCCTTCTTTTCTTTTTCTTCCTTCCTTCCTTCCTTCCTTCCTTCCTTCCTTCCTTCCTTCCTTCCTTCCTTCCTTCCTTCCTTCCTTTCTTTTTTCTTTCTCTTTGACAATACCACAGGAACTGCTAAAAATACCATCTATGCCAGTCACTTAATTATTATATTAATATATAATATATATATATTATAATTATTAGCAGGCTACGTGCTTCCCTGACAAATTATTTATTGAATGGCAAGAATTCAGTTAAAACTGAGGACTAGATTCCAGTAACTCTTATTTTAACGTGCTTTAAAGAACCCAGAATGCCCTTTTGAGATGATTTTGAGCACTGAAGGTGGGGGTGGGGGAGAGGCTATAGTATGAAGTATGAAGGTGAGTTAATATAGTCAGTCACTTGGAGACATACTATGTGAAATTTCAGAATCAAAGTACTAGGGCCTCATGAGCCAACAACCACCTCAGCTTTGAATTTTTTTTTTTTTTTTTTACAAATAGTTTCTTGTCAAATTAGTTTCCTCATAACACTCAGTGCTCATCCCCACGAGTGTCCTCCTCCATGCCCATCCCTCCTCCCCCCCACATCCATCAGTCCTCAGTTTTTGTCAGCATTCAAGAGTCTCTCATGGTTTGCCTCTCTCCCTTTCCCCCACCATTTCCCCCCTTCTTCTCCCGGTTGGTCCTCTGTTAAGTTCCTCCTAGTCCTCCTATACGTGCACACATATGATATTTGTCCTTCTCTGCCTGACTTATTTCGCTCAGCATAACACCCTCAAGGTCCATCCATGTTGCTACACATGGCCAGATTTCATTGTTTCTCATTGCCATGTAGTATTCCATGGTATAGATAAACCACATCTTCTTGATCCATTCATCTGTGGATGGACACTTAGGCTCTTTCCATGTTTTAGCTATTGTGGAGAGTGCTGCTATGAACATTGGGGTACATGTGCTCCTATGCCTCAGCATTTCTGTATCCCTTGGGTAAATTCCTAGCAGTGCTATTGCTGGGTCATAGGGGAGTTCTATTGTTAGTTTCCACCTCAGCTTTGAATTTAAGTGCAAAAGATCTTCAAGGATTGGCAATGGCCAGTATTAAGAAATTCTTATTTTATGTAGTATGTGAGAAATAAAGTAAAAATCTGTATGCTCAGTCCACCATGCACTTCTTGTATAAATCAGGTACTGTGTGAGGCACTTAAGAACCAAATGACGTATGGGATTTCTACTGAAAGACACATTCAAAGAGGGATGATAGATAAAGAGATGAGTGACTAACATCCAGGTATAGATGCATGTTTGAGCAGAGGGTGATTAACTCCTTTGGGAGGTAAAATAGGGAAGCATCTGAGAAGATAACATCTTAAAACAGGACTTGGAAGAAGAGAACTTTTCTAGGTGGCTTACAAAGCAGAATGAACCCCATGTACAAAATGTGATTATAGATTAAATGGAGTTTGATATTGCTGGGGCTCAAAATAAACTGGAAGAAGGTATGGACACTCAAAAGATGTGTCTGCAAAATAATCAAAAGCCAGATCATGAAGAATATTTCATTTTTCCTTAAGGATCTCAGGATATAAAACTGTTGGTGTGAAATAAGTCAAAGGTTAGAATGTTTTTTAAATTTTACTTATTTTTTTGGTTGAGCGGAGAGTGAGTGCTTCTGCATGTTTGGGGGAGGGACAAAAGGAGAGGGAGAGATAGAATCTTAAGCAAGCTCCATGCCCAGCACAGAGCCCATTGCATGGTTCAATCCCGTAAGCATGAGATCATGACCTGAGCCGAAATCAAGAGTTACATGTTTAACTGACTGAGGCACCCAGATGCCCCTGCATATTCATACTTATGTTTGGGAAGGTGCTTCTGGCAGAATGCAGAGTGGACTGCAGAGAGGCCTACATAGGGGTGATTATTTAGGGGGATTTTGCTGTAGTGTCAAGTTAGGTAATGGAGGAAATGGCAGAAAACCTGTAATAAGAGACACAAAGAAAGACATATTTAGGAGATAGATTTGTCAGTATTTATTGAACTGATGGAATGAAGAAGTAACTCCTATACCTCTGAATTGGTTAATCTTCTAAGTTCTTTACCTAACATTCACAAAACATCATCCCTTCTTAAGTTCTGTCAGATGACAGTGACTTTTCTGTCCCCTTCTCTGAATTTTTCTGTTAAACATTTCCCTGATCTCCAATAGAATATAGACTATTTTGTAGAACGACCAATGGCTGCTTCCAGTACAGCTTGCTAAATATTTTGGGCCTCTCATGGATTAATGACACAGTTTTAAGCCTCACACTAAAGATGACTGTAGCTACCACTGCCGTCCTTAAGGTTAAAACAGCTTCCAGTATTTTGCCCTAATATTGTCAAGAATCACAATTTCTTCCTCAGAAAACTTCTCTAATTGGATTCGGTGGACCTTGACTGGCTTGTCACAGCTATATTCAGGGTGAAGGTGAAATCTTTGAGGAGTTTGTTCCTAAAAACAAGAGCTGAACATTTTTGATGAAGTCATTTAAGAGTATATATCTTTATGCAATTTTTTCATAGTACTTTTCCATCATTTGTGTTTTATTACATATGGCAATTGTTTATAGAAAAGAGAAAATAGTTTGCAAAGGATGTGTTAACACCCCAAATCAGATGTGTGTGTACTTACATTTTTTAAAATTTATCAAGTGAATATAAAACTTGTACCTTTTTTTATTCTGTATTAAAAAGATCTCAATTTTAAATTTTTAACAGGTGGGAAGTTGTTTCTAAAGCTGCATTGTTACGTGTCCTGAGTAATCACATGAATGAGAGAGGAATCTTAGTAACTTCGTAAGGTAGGTGCCTTCCTCGTGCTTCTAAAATCTGGACAATGTAAGACATCATCATTTAAAATGATTACAGTTGATTTTTCTTGATAAGTTGGAGTAAAGTTAATTTGCATCTCTCACTCAAATTTTCTTAATTCATATTTTGGTGGCCAGACCATTACCACTTTGATAAGATTTTATATAATACACATGCACATTTATATATGAATGTACACACATATTAAATATTGACAAGCTATATTGAAAATATCAAATGACTAGCTGCTAGGCTAAGAAGTAGAAAATGTGATCATTTTTGAATAATATGAATATGCTTAATGTTTCAATACCTTGATGTCCAAAGAGAATGACGATGGGGCACCTGGGTAGCTCAGTGGGTCAAGCCTCCGACTTTGCTTCAGGTCGTGATCTCGCGGTTCTTGGGTTCGAGCCCCGCGTCCAGCTCTGTGCTGACAGCTCAGAGCCTGAAGCCTGTTTCGGATTCTGTGTCTCCCTCTCTCTCTGACCCTCCCATGCTCATGCTGTCTCTCTCTCTCTCAGAAATAAATAATATATTTTAAAAAAGAGAATCGTGATGTTCAACCATATACAAATATAAAATTGTATGAGACATTTTGATGCTAACTTTCAATTAAAAGGGAGACTCTTTGGACTTGGCCTATGTCCTAAGAAGCCACAGTGACGTTTTAATAAGTAATGGGGCAGAATTTGTCTCTTCATTCATTTGCCTAGAAGAAGAAATGTGGCAAGGAGAAACTTGGAAACAGGACTAAAAGTGTGACAGGTACCCTGTGTGAGAAACAAAGCTCCCTAAAGGGAAAGTAAATGTTACAAGAGGGAACGCTTTTGGAAGGTTTGCCAATCAGAGCTGGTTGTGCTAAATGAAGAGGCTAAAAGAGAGGCGCCTCTGACTTCTTGGCTTCATATTAAAAAATCCTCCTGCTCACCTTTCATGAACCTGATTCCCTAACAAGCAGGTTGACATTAAGTCCTTCATTCTTTAGAAATTTTAATATTTAGAAAGTATATAGAGTGTGTCACCTGAAAATGTAAAAAGCATTTCTCAAGATATGGCACTCTGTCCCATTTGGGTCAGGATATAATTCTATTATTTTTAATGAGTAGTTTGATTATCAGTATGGAACTGAGAATCCCCGAATTCTGAGGCACTCTACAGAAAAACGACTGAAAAAGCAAGCGATGATCTTCAAGTAGATCAGCTTCTAAAAGTGTCATTACTTTCATCCGTCACTGGCATTAACTTGTTTGTTCATCTTCTATTGAAATGGAGGATGCTAAGGGATTGGACTTTTGTAAGATTTATACGATTATAGATGCTAACTATTACACCTAAAAGTAAGGGCATGTTTATGACATTTTACTGTGTTTTGTCTACTCTCTGAAAAACTCTTATTCAAGACTGAATTATAATTATCTGCTAAATGGGCTCTGTGTTGGAATGAATAAGTGCTGCTCTTTTGAAAGAGATCAGACTTGTTGAGAAAGTATTACAATTCTGCATTGATAAGAAAACTTTTGTCTCTCTAAACTGAACCTTATAAAGAACCTCTTTTAACTGATCTTCCCTCTGGTTCTGTGATGGGTGGGCGAGAATGAGGGGAGGGGAACTTTTCTACTTCTTTCAAACCCTAAGAATTTTCAGATCTTTTTCTTACAATTTTTGATTAATAGCACCCTTGATTTTGATTTATATTACCCCATTTTTCATTATAAGGGAGAAAGAGGAGTCACTTTTTTTCCAATTTAATTTTAAAAATTAGGGCTAGCAGTGATGGAATTTAAAATCAAATTATCCTGTCAGAGTGACAGATAAATCTCAAGAGATTCTAATGAGATTTTCCCCTGGCAGGATTCTGAATTTCCCCCTTTCCTAGATTCCTTCATTCTAGATTTTGACTCTGAGTGACAGGGAGCATCTGTGGTTTGAAATAGGTTGTGATTTGTGACATTTGATTTTTATCTAGAAATTCTGAGTTGGCTTCTTTATTTGTTTGTTCTAGGTTAAAGGGAGAAAATGTATATGCAGATGTCAAGTGGGTGCATCTTTCCCTATGGAAAGTTGTGGGTGATTACCATATACCCAAATTTGGTAAAGAAGAATATATTCACCAAATGCTACCCTTGCCTTTACCTGTTACCATACTTCAGGAATTTCTATTATAGAGGTCATGTAAATATGACACAATTTTCTTATTATACTGCTCTTTGTGGCTTTCCCCCCCTTTTTTTCATAATCCTCAACTGAATCTCTGATGCTTTCACAGTAATGGGTAGACCTTTACAGTTCTGTATTCACTTCACAATTTGTTTTATGTGACATTGTATCAGAGATTCTCTGTTTCTGACAGCTAAAAAAAAAAAAAAAAAAAAACCCTAATATTTTCTGTCTTTAAAATATGTGACAAATAACAACTCTTAAATGAGATAATGGATGTACACTTTATTTCTCTGCAAAAGAACATCTAAGATAAGCAACCAGTAAACCAAATGACATTAAATAGCTGAATTATCAATTGATAGTTTAACATGTCTTGCAGGAAGAAAGAGTACAGAATAAAAGTAGTTGTCGTTAAGGGAGCCTCTGTACTAAGAGATTGTTGTTGTGTAAAAGGAGCATTGCAGTAGGAGCTTGACTCTAGTCTGAGCCTGTTCCCTAACTCTGAATGGAGAGTTCCTGCAACAGCTGTAAGCTCTAGCTCCCACAGATCAGAGGCTAGTCAAAAGCTATAGCTATAATGAAGAACTTTGCTTCTTCATTCTATTTCTGTCTTGCATGTTGTAGCAATCGCTAAGATAGAGAATATTAACAAGTGTCCCCTGAGAAGCCTTCTCCGGTTACTCAATTATTATCCCAAAATGAGGAATGGTGAGGATATTAGGTAATAATTCAAAGAACAGATGATGCTTAAAAGAAACTGTGGCAGGGCACCTATGTGTGAGCCCTGAAGAGCTGCACATACTGTACATTAGTTAAGGGTCTTAATAAAAGAACAGAAGGAAGGGAAAATAACACAAAATGAAGAATGAATTACTTAAGATTAAATAGTTTCTATTACAGAAATAGGCTACATGTAGAGTTAATGGCAGGCATTTTCTACAGACAGATGGAATTCTCTTATCCCCCAATCGTATTGATATGAAATGAAGTCTCTGTTAAGATTCATTTTTCCTGAAACATTTGCATATAAATATAAACATCATTACTAGGGGCTAATTGCCCTGTAGGAACTAAAATGTAGGAATTAGCATCTTTAGTCGTTTTTATTATTATTTTTTTAAGTATCTCTAACACGCATCATATTTGGTACTGCATGGCTGCAACAGATAATTACCACCATTAAGAATCTCAAACGCAAAATCAAAACCATTTGGAATGGCTTCCAGGGCAACCCAGCACAGTGAGTAGCCACCAAAATGAGTATATGAGGTTTATATTCATGCATATTCATAAGGGTACTTAATTCGACATTCATAGTAGGGGGCTTTTGAAAGCTTGTCAAAAGAGCATCCCCAAAACAAGACCAAACATCAAAGGTAAGAAGATGCAGTACATCTCGTGCCCACACACATACAAATATTGCTTGCAGGAGGCAGTGAATAACACTAAAGGAATTATTTATTTTAACTACTCAGAGGAGATGGCAACTTCTACGAAGATGTAAACCACAAGGCTTTGCCTTTATCGTTCATCTTATTGATCAGAAAGGTCAGGAGTATAAGTTATTCAAAGGATGGATCATAGGCAACAATTCTGGACAAATGGGCATGTAGACTTGTGTGATTAATGCCTCTTGCTTGCCACAGAAGATGAGCAAAAGTGTGAGGGCATGTCTTAAGAACTGAAAAAAAGAAAAGCGTGTGAAAGAGTGCAACCATGGCTATGACACTGACTGTATGTGAAACATTGCCCGTTTTGTGGGTACGTCTGTGTACTTCAGCGTACAGGTGCTACCTTGTTCAACGGTTGTGTTCCGAGGCGATCTTGCTGACATTATACTTTTCAAAACCATTTCCATGACATTCAGCAAATGTTTATTCTGGTGGAACAAATCTGTTAAATTATAGATTAGAAACAGTACAAAGAAACCTTTACAAATGTTTCAGTTTCAGTTTTGCACAAAGCAAACAGCATTATATTTAAATGAAGCACTCCTTGTTAGAATAAAACATCTACATAACAAGATACTATGCCTGACTTTTTAATTCTCTTCCCTTTCCTGGGTGGGCATTGATGTCTGAAGTTGTGAAAGACAGAGAGTGTTGGGAATAATATATCTTCTCTTCCTTTCAAATGCCCACCTCTACAATTCACTCTTGCTCACCTGTCATATTCCCATCTCTTCTAGCTCCCTTTCCTTAGCTTTGTTCCCCACCCAACACCTTTCCCCCGACTCTTCCCTGTTCCTAGGAATGGTCTAAATGTAGAGCAATGACTCTTTTCTGACCATAGGGGGTCAATGAGCATCGGCACTGAGCTCTTTTCATTCACTCCTCAACCCCTATAGGCAATCATTGTGTTGGAAAAATATTGGAGAGTGACATGTTAGTGTTTTCAAAAACATTGTTGTACGAATGCCATGGTGATGCTAGACTCACCAGAGGTTTCAAGTGACCTGTTTATGGTCATATTTTAAATCCATAAGTCAAACTTTAAGTTGTTTTATAGGTTGGAGGATAGTAAAATTTAATATAATGATTCTTTGGTGAAGGAAGGTTTATTTTTAGGGCTACATGCTATTTTATAATGACAGAAATCATTATTGTTTTAAATTGCCAAAAGAAGCTTTAAAACTTGTTTATGATCCTTAGCATTAATAATTAAACACGTAGATGACTCAGTTGAGAAGAAAATTACAAAAAAAGATAAAACTATCTAAAATGCTGACACTCTTCAAAATCAGACACTTAAAAATGTCAACATGGCATAAAAGATTAATAAAACTTAGACGACTCTAAATGTGCTTTAAAATGTATTTTTAAATGCATTTAAAGCACATTGAAACATTTCATAAATTTTGGAACATATTAAAAGGACACAATACATTAAACAGCCATATGCACAAGAATATCCAGAAGGATAAATAAGAACGAAGAGAAGCCTCAGAAACATACGTGTAATTGCATGCATACTAATTCAATACATAGAATAAGAAAATGCCACAATCATCTGCAAGAGAAGGTTTACCTAATAAATAAGACTTGAATATATTGAGTGTTTTTAAGAGGGGACAATAATTTATATCCTTATTTCACATCATATACCAAAATAAATTCAAGAGGAAAACATAGAAGCTAAAATCATAGATTAATGGAAAGTCAATGTAGGGTAAATGGAAAGCTAAAACCTTATAACGTAATGACAATTTGGATAATTACTTTTTGTGATCTGTGGACTTCTAAGCATCAACAAACTTTTAAAGTATGAAAGCAACAGAGACAATCACCAAGAGAAAGATCAATATACTTGAATTAAAATTTACAAACGTTTATACATCAAAAAGTCATTATTCGCAAAAAAAAAATGATAAATAAAAAAACTGGGGAAGTACTTTTCAAAAGCACAGAAGTTAAAGAATTCTTAAAACACTCAGGTCTTTTTTTAATGGTCATTTGTGGTAAAGAAATTTCAAAGTATAGGAACTACAAAAGAATAATAAGCATATGAAAATAGTTAAACTTCAGTTATAAGGGAATAAAATTAAAAAAAAATAACATAAAAGAGCACTATTTTTTGTTTTGATTTTTTTTCTTTTTTTGGTGTCTAACATCACAAACATTCTAAAAAGATGAAAATCCTCCCTCTGTGTTTTGGGAGGCATAGGCAGTCTCACAGACAACCTGCATGTGTGTACAACTTAGCATCAACTTTCTGAAAAGGTGGTTTTACTACCATGGAACGGGAGTTTGACAATTTTCTAGAAAACACACTACTAGTTTTAAAAAATCCTGTATAAATGACTAGAAATTCAGAGAACCACACAGAAGAAAGTACTGCTGTAACAGAAAAACGTCAATTATTTGTACCCTATGCATCTTTAAAATGTTGCTATTACTCAATCAAGCAGCATAAACAATATGTTTTCTCTACATATTTACACTGACTGAAAGTGGCGTGTCCCTAACCTTGATTTATAATCTACCTTCACATTCTCAAGGTCTGTGAAAGTGTCACAATGATTTCTTATGAAAAATGCCCCCCGTCCTTCAAATTTGTCAGTATAGAGAAAGCCTAGGGGGGCAATCAGGCTTTTGTGCAGGGAAGGGGATGGTGGGGAAGGCAAAGGGGATCCAGCCCAAACTCACTTTGGGGCACTACAGCCTTACAGTGCAGGAGAAAGACATTTAGCAACGGATGACTGCTCATGTCTGTTCAGCTGGTAGCATTTATTCACGCCCTATTAATATAATAGCATAATGAGGTGCTTGGCTACCAACTGAGTATGATGAAATGATAAATCAAACATAGGCTGTGATGTATTGAATCCTAGAGTCTCGAATGGGAAGTGTGTGTGTGTGTGTGTGTGTGTGTGTGTGTGTGTGTGTGTGTGTGTAAAAAGCACAGGGGTAGGAGACATGTTTATCTAGTCTACTATTTTTCTCCAAAGATGTGAGATTACATATTATGCATTACATAATTTTGGATAATTTTGGGTAAATGAATACTTCTTTTATGGACTACCTTGACTCAAATATACATAGGATTTGAACATAGAGAAAGGGGAAAAACATGAACAGAGGCAGAGAGAAGGCATTTGTGCTTAAAGTTTTTGAAGGGAAAGAGAGAGTTGACGTAGCAAAATAAATTGTACAAGAAGCCTCCCACAAGAGGTGCAGTGACCTGTTTTAATGATGGGACTGCTGGGGTTATAGTATGAGTATCTTTAAATTTTTAAAATCATATTCAATGATTTTTCAAAGTTGGAATCAGTTTTCAATTTCATTTACGGTATGTGTATAAGAGTTCAGGTTGACCCACAACCTAACCAGTACTTGATATTGTCATATTTCTTCATTTTTGCCAATCTAATAGGTAAAGAAAATTGGTAAATGTTCTACTCAGTTAAACTAGTCACTGTACATAGTATTTCTCTTTTGCGGTTATTCTTTATGTTAAAAAGGTTGATATTCTGAAATATCAGTGTTATAAATCTCATTGATGTCTATTTGTTAAGAGCTCTTCTTATTAGATTCTCTACTTTTTAAATAGCAACTGTCTTTCATTCCCCACCACTTTTAGTCTCCTATGTATAAATTTTGTTTCCAATTACAGTATTGTTTCTCTAGAGCTGCATTGTCTGATATGGTAACCACTAGCCTCGTGTGGCTATCAGACCACTTTAAGTGAAGCTTAGTTTAAACTCACATATAAAGTTAGTATAAAAACATTGCATTTTTAACAGTACCAAAAAAAGTAAAACATTTATTCATAATTTTTATATTGATTATAATTTAAAATGATAATATATTGGGTATATTTGGTTAAATAGGCTATTGATTAAAACTATTTTACCTGTTTCTTTTCATTTTGTTCATGTGTTGAAAATAAAATTGAAAATTATAGTTGCAGCTGGCATCGTATTTTTATTGGAGAATGCTGCTCTATAAGACAGTCAGTAAACACCTTCCCAAATCCAACATTTATTCTCACTTCGGTTCTTCTCTCCTTCTTTCCTTCCTTCATTCTTTCCTGCTTTCCTTTCTTCCTAGCTGCCTACCTTTTTCTTTCCTTCCTTTCTCTCTTTTACTTCAGTTGAGAAGAGAATTTCTGATAACATTATGTAACCTCTACATGAACTTGCCTAAATAAACTTGCATCCCAGAGCTTTTACAACCTTCTATAGTGTATCATTCAATTCATGTCTATTCTTTATTATTATTTTATTAAAGTTGTATTCTTTTTTTCCACAATGAATTAAATGTCAAGCCTAATTCAGAATGATGTTTTATAAAGCCATTCTAAACTCAAAAATGGCTTCTCGAAGTTTTCTTCTATCACTACCAACATCGTTTTACTGTAACGTAGAAGAAAGTGTGCAGAGGGGATTGGAGACATTTAGGAAAACTAAGCAGGTAAAATTGGCAAGGCATTGGAGTACCGGCTTGAATGATAAAATATAGGACACACAGTTAAATGAGAATTTCAGATAAACAATGAGTAATTTCTATTTTATTACCTTAATGTTATTTCATTGTCATTTATAACAAAAATGTAAGGCAGGGCAAACACTTAACAATAATTTTACAAATTGCTACTTACCTGAAATTAAAAGTTGGGTATCCTGTAGTTTTATTTACTAAATCTGTCATTCCTGTTGTAATAAAGACGATATCATGATCACTAGTTTCCTTGTGGGTGGGACAGGGAAATGATGGGATTTCAGGTGCAGAGAATTAAGGTATCTAATTCTTTATTTTCTAGCACATTCATTATTTTGTGTAAGGTCCACCTCCTTCCTTCCTTCCTTCCTTCCTTCCTTCCTTCCTTCCTTCCTTCCTTTCTTTCTTTCTTTCTTTCTTTCTTTCTTTCTTTCTTTCTTTCTTTTCTCCTTCCTTCCTTCCTTCCTTCCTTCCTTCCTTCCTTCCTTCCACTCATTCATTTATTCAGTTTTTATAGATTCCTCAGCCCCCATATTTCTTCAAAGCTTTTTGAAACTTTGAGGTTTCTATATGGTTAGAGGAGATGTAACTTACATATTATAATTATAACACTGTACCCTCTCAAATAAATATGTCAATGTGTTCCATTTACTATTTTTTAAATAAGTCCATACTGCTTATTTTATCACTCAGTATTATGCTTAATCATATACTGTCTTGTGTCATTAAACTCTTTTCCACTAACTACATTTAAATAAAGGGCAGTAACTTGAACCTGTCACTCTTTTCTACTTGCCATAACTCACTATATCTTATGAAACAACGATTAGTCATTTAAAAGACATTTAACTTACCTACATGGTTATTAACTAAAATAAAGTTAGTATGAGAGCTTAGAGTTTAGATCCAAACAGATTTGAATTCTAATCACAACTCTTTTGGTGAAAGTTGTGAGACCATAGACAAATTGCCAAATTCACTTCAGTTTTAGTTTTATTTTTTATAAATGTTTGTCTCCAGAGCAGATACTTCACTGGGTTGTTGTAAGGATTAAATGTAATTATATTATCCATTTAAAGGTCTTAACACAAGCCCTTATATATATAATAAACCCTTAAAAAATTTAGCTACTATTATTAATGATATAATTTTTATCTCTTTCGAATTCATAGACGTACTAAAAAAGACAAGACTAAACACTTTGTATCTCATGTCTCTCTCTTTTTTTCTTTCTCAATGATAATTCTTTTTCTGTGGCTAAAAAAAAGTAGTGAATTATCGGTTTGACCAATATGTTAATCACATTTTTAAAACATTACTGAATGTGATGTCATAGTGACTTGCCTCAGCAGGATTTTGCCTGTTCTGTATGGTTAAACAATAAGCCCTCATGACTCTTTTCTTTGTCTTATAAAAACTTAGCAATATTTGAGTCTGTGATTATGACTGGTCCTCTAGTAATGGAATGGATGTCTCTATAGCTCTGACATTTAAATGAAAAGAAAAAACAAAGTGTAACATTAAAAAAGGAAAGGGTCGAGATTATCCATATGCATGTATAAGTAGAGAAATACATCAGATGAATAAGCAAAATGGACAACTGCAAAGTTATTTAAAACAATGTGTGATTTTTTTTAATTCAGCTTTTCTAAAATCTCCACTTGGCAATTTTACTATAAGTGAGACAAATAACTGAAACTTTTGGCACCATTTATCAAAGAATGTGTGTAGGAATACTTTCTTCGATGTTGACTATGAGAGTTATATGTGTTTCTAGTCTTATTTGGAGACTTTTTTATAATGAATAATTTGAATACATATCAATATTCCACTTTTCTGCCGAAATGAAACAAAATTCCCTAGTGTACATGTTTAGTTTCATTCCCATAGGATGGTGAATATGCATTGCATGCATTTATAAAGTAAATTTTGTGCTTAAAGATATAATAGCCCTTGCTTTTAGGAGGTTGTTGTTTTCTCTAAGGAATTCAGAACATTTCATATTGACTTTGGAAAAATGAAAAACAACTACCCATTCTTGACTCACCGTACTACTCCAGAAATATTTCCTTATTTTCAATGATTATTTTTCTCTCAAACACATAAAGAAGATTGTAAGAGATTTAAGGTGGGACAGAGACAGGGAGAAAAATGATTTGTGCATCTAACACAAAGTTTAACTCTTAGATCAAAATCTTTAAGCTCCACAATCACCAAATAAGATTCAAAACCTTGGTAGAATGCTGGTCTTCTAGATCACAGCAATCTCTAATAAGATAAAATATTAATTACATTTTAAATATGTTTAAGGAAATAATATTTTCAAAAGATCAGTATTTTCTATTTGGATAAATAGATTTAAAAACTATGTCATGACTCAGTTATTTGGGCTCTTCATTTTTACATACCAGACTTATTTGGAAGGGTGCATATCATGTGGGTAATCTGGAAAAAAATGAGTTTGATTAGCAAGCCTATTTGTATACTTCTCCTTTGCAAGATCCCCACAAAACTAACACCTCCATGTGTCCATTAAATATATGACACTTGTAACCATAGAAATGTCAGCCTGAAATATTAAGGTACTCTAAAATAGTATTTTCCCCACACTGAGAAGAAACCAAGAATCAGAAAGATGAAATTATTTGCAAAAAGTGTATATTATCATGGTTAAGAGTACTCACTGCTCTGTCATCATATTTTAAACCTGAGCTCTGGCACTTACTGTATAATCTTGGGTACGTTGACTAACTATCTTAAGGCTTAGTTTCTTTATATGTAACATGGAGCTAATCATAGTACTTTGAAGCTTATTTTATTCCAAAGATTATAGTCAAAGAAGGAGACAATGTCAAGGAATTTTAATAGAAATCTGTAGGTTTGTATGTTGTCATAAACCTCTGTTTTCCCATTTGGAACTAGTGTGGAGTTATTGTATCTTTGGGCCGCTTCTGGTTCCATTTCTGTCTTATGCTTTACCTTTGATCAATTGAAACTGTGCTGTGAGAAGTGCTATAGCATAGCTGTTAAGCACTCAGACTAGTCCGCAGAGGCCTGAATTTTAGTTCAGCCATGCGGTGTAGTGTTACCCCATGACTCAGTGTCTTCACCTAAACATAAATATAATCCTGAAGCTTGTATCATGGAATTAAGTGAATTAATGTATGTAAAGCACTAAGAACAGTGGCAGGCACACAGCAAGTGGTGTGTGAGTGTTAGTAGTTAGTTGTTGACATACTAAGAAAAAATGTGTGAATTGTTTTATTCAGCTTTTCTAAAATCTCCATTTGCCAAATCTATATGTGACATAAATAACTAGAACATTCTTTCTGAAAATATATACGAATCCTGTTTTGTTTTAACAAATACATATGCATCAATTTTAATTATGTAGTAATATATGAAAATGACTCTTATTTCATTTTCATAAAATAATCTAAGAAAAATAATTTTTATTGTGTTTTGTTAGTTTTCCAACTACCATTCAAGATAGTAATCACAATGTTCCCATCAGTCTATCAAGAATAAGTGACACAGTCAAATACGCAATTACTCTTATGAAGACCTGGGTAAATATTGTTACAAATACTCAGATTCTCCGAGTGAAATTTGTGAGAATAATAAGTGTATTTATGTCTATAACATTACTTTATTAAATCCTTCCATTTTAAGTCAAATCTGGTTTTATTACATCTGTTTGATGTAGGTTATGCATTTCTGTATACTTCCATCAAAACTAAGTATATTCATCTTACACAGATATCGTTTCTCTAAGATAGAAATTCAACCCACATGTTTCCTCACCAAGTGTTTCAGTTGACTTCTATAAGGCAAAGAAAAAAAAACCCAAAATTTTGTGTCATGGTAAATTAATAAATAGTCTTTCTATTTATTAGAGTGGACATAATAGAATAATTATGTATTCATGGTGGTCAGTTTTCTATAAATATTGGAATCCAGTAATTACTATAAAACTGCCTGTTATTTACTCATTTGAAAGACTTAAAGGAGCATGAATATGTATGAACTACTTCTAGAAGTCAAAAAATATACTTTGTTTGTCTTGCTATTTAGGTTGCTATAGAAATATTTTGTGCTTTTAAAAATATATCGGCTACCTTCATCACCTTGAGCTACACAGTGATTAAAGTATAGTTTTGATGCAGGTACAATTCATTTATGATAGTTCTTCTCTTCTAGACAGTATGATCAGACATTTCCTTTCTCCTGTCTTCCTTTCCTTTCTCTTTCCTTCTGCCCTTCAGGGTAGAAACAATAAAAATATGCCAGCCCTTTATCACTCATTGTTCTCTCTTTTCCTATATTATCACTAGCTAATCTGACAAAAAAATGTATAAAAGTATTTATGAAATAAATCCTCCTGTCCCCACACATATTGTTCCAGGTCCTGGGTCACAATGTGTTAAATGAATTTTTAGAGAGAAATCTCAGTTGTCTTCTCCCTCCAGTTGATCCTCCAATTTTGGCAAGGAGGATTTCATATTAAAAATGCATATTTCTTTGAGGATAATATTTCACATAGAACAGGAGCCATCTGTTAGCCCTCATATTTACCCAGGTTGGTGTCTTCTTGCTTTGTTTGCTTAAAAGACATGCTTTGGTTTGAGAAGAGTTGGATTTTCATTTTAGAAATCTAAGGAGTCTTTTCTGAACTTACATCCTAGTTAGCATCACATTAATTTACAAAGCATTTCTAGAAATAAATTGCTATGGAATTCAAAAGTACATAACAGTAATACTATAATTACAGAAAGCTAAAGATGTAATACAGTTTACCCAAAAATTTGCTGAATATAAGGATGAAATGCTCACAGTTAAAAAAAAATAGTGCTTGGCTCATTCAGCTAATCTTATTTGTGTATATGTTAGTGTTGAGTCAGATCCTCCAAGTTCAAGAGCTACATTAGATTTTTTTTCTCCCTTTTATTTGCATGCAGGATCACACCTCTCCTCAGTGTTTCCCACAAACCCTTTGACTCTTGAGTAGCTTAGAACAAACCCAAAACCTACAAGTGCACATAGTCCCTCTACAACAAAGATTCCTAGGAATCAGGAAGACAGGAGCACATGGCTTTTTCCTCTATTACACGTTTCTGCCTTTTATGGTTTTCTACTTCTTCCTCCTCTTCATTCTCTTCCTCTTCCTCCTCCTTTTCCCTCATGTTTCCCTCTCCCCCCTCCTCCTCTCTCCCTTCGTCGTTGTTGTCTTCTTATTATTATTATTTTTCTTCTTCTTCTTCTTCTTCTTCTTCTTCTTCTTCTTCTTCTTCTTCTTCTTCTTCTTCTCCTCCCCCTCCTCCTCCCCCTCTTCCTCCCCCTCCTCCTCCCCCTCCCCCTCCCCCTCCTCCTACTCTGTGGTAAAAAAAACATTTAACATAAGAGCTATCCTCAACACATTCTTTTTAAGTTTATTTGTTTATTTTGAGAGAATGAGAGTGTGTGTGTGTGTGTGTGTATGTGTGTACACAAGTCGGTAAAGGGCAGACAAAGAGGGAGAAAGAGAGAATCTTAAGCAGGCTTTGACCTTTCAGCACAGAGCCCAACATGTGGCTCAATCCCAGGAACCATGAGATCATGACCTGAGCTGAAATCGAGAGTCAGACACTGAACCAAGTGAGCCACCCAGGCACCCCTATCCTCAACCAATTCTTAAGTGCACAATATAGTATTAATATCTGTCAGCACAATATTGAACAGCACCTCCCCAATCCTATCTCTACCCCCACATTTCCTGTCAAACACCATGTCTACTCTTTGTTTCTATAAATTTGGATACTTTTTATTTCTCATGTTACGTGGAATCATGAAGTATTTGTCTTGTGACTGGCTTGTTTCACTATGCATTGTATGCTCAGGTTCTATATTGTCACATATAGCAGAATTTTGCTTCAGATTTTTAAGATAATATCAGATTTTATTGTATAGGTATAGCATATTTTCTTCTTTCATTTATCCATCCATGGAATTTACATGTTTGCATGTCTTGCCTACTGTGGATAATGTTGTAGTGTACAGGGGAATGTAGCTATATCTTTGAGATCCTGATATCAATTCTTCTGAACATATACCCAGAAATAAGATTGTTGGATCTTATGGTAGTTGTATTTTTAATTTTTTGAGGGAGTGCCATACTTTTTACCATAGTAGCTGCACCGTTTTTCATTTCTACCAAAAACGTATAAGGTTTCCGATTTCTCCATATCATTACCAATGGCTCTTGTTTTTTTCTTTAACAGTAGCTGTCCTAACATGTGTGAGATGATATTTTATTGTGGTTATTATTTATGGGTTTTTTTGATGATTAGTGATGTTGAGCATCTCTTCATATCTTTTCATATACAATAATGCGATTTGTACGTCTTCTTTGGAGACAGATCTCTTCAAGCCTATTTTAAAATCAGATTATTTGGGGTTGGTTAATGGGTTGTAGGACTTCCTTTTATATTTTAGATATTAACCTCTTTTGGATATATGGTTTGCAAATACTTTTCTCCCATTTTATAGATTGCATTTTTACACTGTTGTTTGCCATGACCATTGTAACTAGCTTAGAAAGGAAAGCTAATTAGAGAAATTTAACACTGGTGACTCCTGATATAATAACGAATAAGTAGTTTGCCTAATAAATGATCATTTTAAAAATAAGGAAATGAATGGTCCCTATGTGGCTCCGTTGGTTTAGTGTCAGACTCCAGCTCAGGTCATGATTTCACCTTTTGTGAGTTTGAGCCACATTTCAGGCTATTTGTTGACAGCTCAGAGCCTGGAAACTGCTTTGGATTTTGTGTTTCCCTCCCTCTCTCTGGCTCTCTCCCACATGTGCTCTGTCTCTGTCTCTCTCTCTCTCTCTCTCTCTCTCTCTCTCAAAAAAAAAAAAGAAAAAGAAAAAAGATCACCATGCATGCAATAATATTGGATCTTACATCTTGCTTTTAATTAACCACTATTCCATGAATGCTGTCTGTGAAGTAGATGGAAAAAAACAAAAAAAACAACTGAGGCTATAGCCCGTACAGAAATGAAAGATAACTTTCAACATGCCCATATACCATACTTCTGGAATGCCTGTGTTTGGAATGGGAACTTTGGTGGAAAATACAAAGGTAATTCTCACTTTCTGCTCTGAAGATGGCAAACAGTAATGATAATAATGATAGTGGAATCCTGATCATTCTCTTCTAAAAGGATCTGACATTTTTTTATCATGTTTTCATTCCACATGTAATATAGTGTCTTCCTGTACAGTTATAATGAATGCACATAGTAATCATAAAGCAAAAACCTGAAATTTTATTAAGATCCCTATATTTACCAAAATAACTAATATACTCATAATCATTAAAAATTATATGTAACGTTTCTGTATATTTTGACTGAATACTATAGTATCTATTCACAGAACAAAGATTTTGTAATCTTTTTCAATGGGAGTAACACACATTCTCCTAATGGGGGTGATTTTTTTTCTTACTGAATTTTAAAAAGCTAATTTCAGCATCAGAACTGGCTGTAGGCAATGCCATGTAAATATTTAGAGTGCTATAAAATATGAGAAAACCTTTCATATTTAAGATGCAAGATTTGGAAAAAAAATTCCACAGACTGGCTTCTGGCTTTTTACATTTCGAACCTTGTTCCTTTGCCACTACCCAGAGTTCTGGTGCCAGATTTTGTAGGACATGTTCATTTCAGCATACTACATTTAGTCCTTTACTTTCAAGTTATAATGGCACAGTACTCTGAGGGGTATTATAGGACGCCATTTCTTCACAGGAATATGTGTGAACAACTACTATCATGGAAGAGATAGCAAATCGTATAAATAAACTTTTCTAAACCAAAACTAAATGTATCCTCAGTACAACTTCTCCTTTGGTACATTTCCAAGATTCCTTTGATCACTCTAATCTATAGTTATAACTTTAAGAATAAGAAATGGGAAATCAGAGTGAAAATAGTTATAGAAGCAAATAGAAGAAATGCTTCTATGAAGAATTATGGGTGGAATGTCATGAGATTATATAGTAAGAGGAGCACATCTGGTACGTTAGAGAAAATTTCCCTAAGTTGTAGTTGAAGTTGAAACTTGAATGATGAGCTCATTCTTAGTAACCACGTGTTGGTGGAAGAGAGAGATGAAGAAGGTCCCAGGCATAAGGATGAACATCCACAAAGGCTATGAGCCAGAAAACTATTAGGGTCAGCTGAGAAAGTGAAAGGGAATTTGGTATGGTTGGAGTTCAGAAAGTGAGGATTAAAAGGGTATCTTGTTTGGTCTGAGTAGGTCACATCACATTTGGGGCTTTTTTCTGAAGAAAGGGGTGACATTTGGAGTTGATATTATAAAATTTACATCAATACCAGAATACTTTGAATACAGTATGGAAAATGGAGGCACAAATTGATGCAGGATGTCCAATAGAAAGCTATTGCCCTCAATTAGAAATAAATTGGTGAATAGTAGTAGAGGTAAAAATAATCATTATTTTTATTAATCTTAGCAATACTGAACTGAACTGGATTTTGCATCTATTATTTTTCCTTTATAGTTTTGATAGGCATTGATTTCTAGTTGATAGGAGGTCAGTAAAAATTATTGAAATATTTGAAGTTTGTATTTTTAAACTATTAAAATATTATTTTAGAATTTTGGACTATAATTTAGGGTCAAACTATTTTATGAAAAGATTTAGGATTTAGGTAAAAAATTAAGAACCATAAATTTTTCTAGATTTGTACTTAGAGGACAGAGTATAAGTATTGCTGTTTGCTGTGATAGACCAGAATGAGTTAGATCTTGGAAATGGGAGCAATCTATATTAATGCAATATATGATTGCTAAATATTTGCTGCTTACCTCATTAGAAGGGTGCTTGGTGTAGAATTTTATAAAAATACAGATATTAGTTGCTCTAATTAATTAGGCTTCCACATGTTAATTCATCTATTTCTACCTTCCCTTCTTTGCCTTTACACTTGGCTATTAAAGTGTCATTTTCATTATACTTTATTTTCTTACATGTAACCTTAAAAAAGAGGTGAATCCTTTCAATTAAGGCAAAAAGAAACCATTTTCTGGAACTAAATGAAACATTTGAAATCTCTTTGAGGCTCATAAATGTCATTTTTCACTTGTTTTATTTTTATTATCTCTGCATGAATCTCTAAAATACGAGTTTGTAAATGGCATTGAAGTATTAAATGGCATTGAAGTATATACATTTTCATGGAATCTTGAGTTTTTGATCCAATATTAGTGCCCAAAAATAAGAGCGATGTCCAAGACTCTATTTATACATATCTCCACTGATGTTGAAAGTTCTCTTCAAGAAGGTCTTAATAAACATTCAATAATTAGAATGTCCTGGGATGGAGTGGTGTTGGGCTACCTGGCAACATGCATAGCATTTAATTTTGTTTACTTCAAGGGGACTTGTTCTCTCCTTCCAGCACTGTCTCCACATTACATTTTTGTTCTCTTCTGAAACAATCTGTCAGAAAATACAATGAAATTCAAGAAATGGATTGACCTCCTAAATTGTGAAAGGTCGTGGAAGATGTAAAGATACCAGGATTATCACAGAGCAGTGATATCTCTCCCGTAGTGAGATCCTTTATAAGACCTCTGTTGTGTTGGCCACAGTAAATATGATACTAATATCAAAAGATAATATTAATTCTTAACTATAATACCTATAAAAACTGTGTGTTAAGCAATATAGATATATTATCTTGACAAAAACTCTGAAATATATACAACCATTGTATCCATTTTAGGGTGGAAACTGAGGTCTTGAAAAGCAATGTAAGACCTATTATTATGTCACTTTAAAGGGTGCTGAGGGAAATGACATGACAAGCAGCAGCATCACAAAATTGTCCTCTTCCATCTACCTCCCTGAAGGCCCATTCTTTCTACTGCCTTTCTCTTACTTTCTCTTATCCTAATTTCATTTAAATTTATTTCTATATTATCTACAACACATTTTATTTTTAAAATTCTCTTTAATAGACATCCCTTTCCAAGGTTATCATTATCAAATGTAAAAAGCCACTTGGGTTGGTGGACATTTGGGCCATTTCCGCTTTTTGCCTATTATGAATAATACTACTCTGAACATTCATGTACAAGTTTCTGTATGAACATATGTCTTCAGTTATCTTAAGTGAATACCTAGGAGTGTTTTTGATGAGTTATATGGCAACTCTTTTTAGCTTTGTGAGAAGCTGCTAAACTGTTTTTCAAAGAAGATAAACCATTTTACATTGCCACCAGCAATACATAAGGGTCTAGTTTTGCATCATCTTTGTCTATATTATTCTTTATCTTCTTTACTATGTCCATCAGTTGATGAATGGGTAGACAAAATATGGTATGTTCATACAGTGGGAGTCATTCAGCCATACAGAAAATGAAATGTTGATCCGTGCCATATCAAGGATGACCCTTGAAATATACATCAAGTAAAGGAAGTCAGATACAATTGGTCACATATAATTCCATTTATATGCATTTTCAGAATAGGCACATCTGTGGTTCACAGAAGCTGGGGCAGGGAAAAATGGGGAGGGACTTCTAATGGGCATGGGACATTTATAGAATATGAAAAGCCTCTAGAGTTAGATAGTGATTATTGGCTCCGCAGTCTTATAAGTATACTAAAATCATTGACACATACACTTTCAAAGGTAAATTATGTTATAATGAAATACATTGCTGTAAAAAAGCCAATTAGGTTTCTAATTCTAAAATGATAATGATCATAATGATAATCATAACAACAGTAATTATTGTGGAGGTTGGGGAAAGAAGAGAGAAGACAGGGAAGAGGAAATAAAATGACTATTTATACTTTTAAAATATGTTTTCCTAACAAATCGTCTTCCTTTTCTGATTAATGATTCTGCCATCCACTGTTACTCTAATTAGAAATCTCAAAATGATTGGTTTCTTTCACTCAACATTCTACATATTTTCACAAAGTTTAGTGTCTGATCTCAGGGTTTTGGGGGTTTTCTGTTTGTTTTGTTTGCTTTGTTCTTAATAATCACTGTTCTCATTTTTATCTCCACTTTCATTACCATTTAAAGTAACTCTGGGCACCTTGGTGGCTCACTGGGTTAAGTGACTAGCCCGTGATTTCTGCTCAGGTCATGATCTCACCAACTATGAGATTAAGCATTGCCTCAGCCCTCTGTGTTGACAGCATGGATTCTTTCTCTCCCTCTCTCTTTGACCCTCCCCCAATTGCATGAGGATGTGTGCATGCTTTCTCTGTCTCTAAATAAATAAACTTAAAGAAACTTACCTATTAATCATGGCAACATTTTCTAATGATGGCCTTCTCCTCTATTTCTATGCTGTCCTGTATTCAAATCTATTCTACCAAGCTGCCTTGATTATTATTCTGCTACCATAGAAGTATGGCCATATCATTCTTCTAATGATGGCATTAATGATAACAGGTATGATACAGTGAACCCCTCACAAAATTGCTGCTGTCTTTCTATGCAGGCTCATTTTTAAACCACTTCACTCCTGTTCTTCCTACCCTTGCACAACTATTATACAGTACCCTGCACATTATATTCTGATTTGTACTGCTTTACTTTTGATCATGTTGTGTCTTTTGATAGCTGTTCTTTTATTAGTTGTATTAATCAGTACACTTAGAGATGCCAGGGAGAGAAAGATATCTCAGAATTGTTTAAGAAAAGTAAGTATTTTGGGGTAAAGGATAGTATAGAGAGGATTTTAGAAACCCAAGCAGTACCTTCATCACTCTTCTAGTTTCTGCTTCTGATGGAAGCTGTAGATTAAACATTTTTACAAATCTACAATATCAAGACCTCAAGAGAAATTGAAGAGGAGAGGGAGACATTTGTCACTTTGAGCTTCATACTCTTCAGTGAACACATCTCTTTGGGAAGATGGGTGAGGTTTTGAGGTTAGTCCAGGTCATGTGCTTATACCTTAACCATGGTACTCAGGTATCATGAATGACAAAATGGCTGGTCCACTAAGATCAAATGGAATGAGAGAGAAGCAAATTATTAACAGCAAACATTAAGTGCATACATACTTATTTTTAGCTTTTATATAAAATTGGGCTTATGACCCACTGTGAATTAGTTTTTATTTAGGATGTATAGAAAGATTTGAGGATTGTTTTTTCTACGTGAATATCCAAGTGTTGCAGTGCCTTTTGGTAAAAGCACTTGTCATTGTTTTTTCGCTTTGTTTTTGTTTTCATTTTTTTGTTGTTTTGTTTTTTAATTGTGTGTAGGTTCCCCCCCCAAGATTCTATTTTTTCCCCCTCCAAGATTCTAAATCTATTCGATTTAGTTAATGTGTAGTGTAGTATTTATTGGTTTTAGGAGTAGAATTTAGTGATTTATTACTTATATAAACACTCAGGGCTTATCACAAATGCCTTCCTTAATGTCCATCCCCATCTAGCCCTTCCCCCTACCCACCTCCCCTCCAGTAACCCTCAGTTTGTTCTCTGTAGTTAAGAGACTCATAGTTTGCCTCCCTCTGTGTTTTTATCTTATTTTATTTTCCCTTCCCTCATTTGTTTTGTTTCTTAAATTCCACATATATTAGTGTAAGTATATGGTATTTCTTTCTTTGACTTAATTTGCTTAGCATAATACACTCTAGTCCCATCCATACTGTTGTAAATGGCAAGATTTCATTATTTTTGATGGCTAATATTACATCGTAGCCTTTTTTGATTGGGTTGCTCTATCCTCTGCATCAAAAATCAAATAAGAACATATATGTGGGGGATCTAGACTGTTCCACTGACCTATTTATTATTTCTTGATTGTTTTGATTTGCTAATGTCTTGTAATAAGTTTTACAGGCAGGTAGTTCAATTTCTTTTACTTCTACTTAATAGTTAATATAGCTTCAGACATTCTAGCTACTTTGAATGTCACGTGAATTTTATAAGTAACTTGTCAAAATAGCTGAATTTTCAAAAAAAGTAGCTTTTGCAAAATAGCTTACTGTGGTTATATTTGAAATTGAATCTATAGAATTATTTATGAATAATTGACATTTAAACATTATTAACCCTTCTTATAATCATGGTATGCCTCTTCATTAAGTCCTAAATTTTCTCTCTTGAATATTTTTGAGCTTTCACTATCACAGTCTTGCATATATTTGTGAAATTTATTCCTGTGCATTTGTTTCCTGATACTAAAATAAGTAGAATACCTTTTCAGTTTTATTTTGTAATAGTATGCTGTTCATATATAAAAACATATTTTACTCATTATATTAAACTAACCTACTATGATTTTGCTAAATTGACTTATTCTGGAAAGTGTGTTGTAGATTCCTTAAGATTTTTTTATATAAACAATTATTCTTTGTGTGTTTTGAGGAAATCTTACAACTTTATAATCTTTGCTCATTTGCCTTGTTACAACAACTAGACATCCAGTACCAGATTGTAGGGAAAGTATGAGACTGGGTATCCTATTTGTTTCAGTCTTAGGATAAAAGTGTTCAATATTAGATGTAAAATATGTATTCCAGAGGCATTTTGAAGGTACTCTTTTTAAGGCTGTGAAAGTTTATTTTTCTAGTTTATACTTTTGTTTTTATACCCAAATTCAGTTGAATATTTATAACTCTCTGCATGTATTGAAATGAACCCACAGATTTTTTCAATTATTTTATTAACATGGTTAATTAAACTGATTAATTTTTAAATGTTAAATTACCCATGCACTCTTTGGATGAAGGCCAGCTGGAAATGATGTGTCATACTTATTCTATATTGCTGGATTTGATTTGATGATGTTTTGTTGATAAGACAGTAGTCTCTAACTTCTTTCTTTTAAAAGAAATTGGTATCATGATTTGATATTTGGATTAGGCTGTCCTTGAAAAATGAATTGAAAAGTGTTTCCTGTTTGATTTTTCAAAAGTAGTTTTATAAACCATGTAATTAATTTTTTATTAAATATTTAATTCAATTCAACAGTAAAATTTTCTGGGCTTGTACTTTTCTTTGTAAGAATTTTTGTTAAAAGCTCAATTTATTTAAGAGACAGCATTCAAAATTCTCTGCTCTGTCTTGTTTTTTTTTAAAGCAAGTTGTGTTGTTTTTAAGGTTTATGCTTTATGTAAATTGTCAAACTTCTTGACATAAAATTGCTTATTATCCTTTTAATGTCTGCAATCTCTAATGATATGCTTCTTTCATTTTCAGCACAGGTACTTGGTATTCCTTCACTTCCTTGTTCTTGCTAGGGGTTAATCAAATTCATTAGTCTTTTCAGTGAACCAGCTTTTGAATGTAAAAATGTTTTCATTTGCTTGCTGTATTTAATTTATTGATTTTTGTTCTTTTTACTCTCTTTTACATGCTTTGTCCTTAGACTATTCTTTTATTTCATTCTTATTAATAATTAACTTGAGATTTTGATTTTAGATATTCTTTTAGTTTCCAACATTAGCATTTTAATGCTATAAATTTCCCTCCCAATACTGCTTTAGCTGCACCATATTTAATTTGACATATTTTTATAATCAATAAGATGTGCTTTCTAATTAAAACCCATGTGATTTATTATTTGATCATTAGCTTATTTAAAATTATGTTATTTAATTTCCACATATTGGGGTTTTAATCTTTAAGACATCTTATTATTTATTCCTAATTGAATTTTACTGTTGCCAGAAAATATACACTGTATGATTTCAATCCTATTAAATTTATTGAGTATCTTTTATCATCCCAAATATGATCCATTTTTATATATCATTTTTATGTAGATGAGATCTCATAATTCTATTTTATATCTTAAAATTTTTAATTTGTTTTATAATCTTAACTTTTACATTAAAAAAACAATGTTTGTTTATTTTTGACAGACAGAGAGATAACAGAGAGCAAGTGGGGTAGGGGCAGACAGAGAGAGGGAGACATAGAATCTGAAGCAGGCTTCAGGCTCTGAGCTGTCAGCCCAGAGCCTGATGTGGGGCTCAAACTCATGAACTGCAAGATGATGACCTGAGCCGGTCAGATGCCCAACTAACTGAGCAACCCAGGCCACCCTATTTTTACATTTTTTAATTTATTTCACGTTTTTTATTCTCCCTTCTCCTTGTTTCTCTGGTTCCCTTTACCTGCACTATTTATTATTAACTAAATATTTTTCTTTGAATTTTATTTTGATATGTCCATTTATTTTTGCATTCAATTTTTAGAGTTTCTCTAAAGATTACAATATAGTTCGTTAAAATTTTGTAGTTTACTTAACATTAATAATGTACCAGCATATTTAAAATGTAGAACTGCTTCAAATATGTAGGAATATTTATTCCATTTCTAATATATACAATTTTATATGCATCACATCTATAGACATTATACAACTACTAATATAATACTAAATTTGTTATTTTAAATAACTAGATGTATTTTACAGAAACTTCAGATGAAAACATAGTGTTTTAAAAAATTTAACTATCGCCACCATTTCTGGTTCTCTTTTTTACCTGCATTCTAGGAAGTCTTATGATACTCCTCTTCAGTCTGAAAACATTTCTATCATTTTGTTGAAATGAAAGTCTTTTAAGCACAAATTATATTAGTTTATTTTAATGGTGTATGGTTTTATTTTCATTTTTAAAATATATTTCTGCATATACAATTTTGGATTGACTATTTTTTCCTTCTAATATTTTATAGATGTTAATTCATTGTCTTCTATCTCCAAAGCCTCTAATGAGTTCATAGCTGAATTTGATTCATTCCATTATGTATTTTTTTTTACTCTTCTCTAGTTGATTTCAGGATATTTTCCTTGTTTTAATTTCACTAGCTTGACCTTGGTAGGTCTAAATATAAATACTTTTGTATTTATTCTGTTTGTGGTTTCCTGAACTTTTTGAATTTGCAAATTCATTTCTCTATCTATAGAGATATATAGCTGTATCTATCTATATATCTTTTTTATATGTTTATATATCTATCTATATTGGAGTAATTTTCAGCCATTATTTCTTCAATAAATTATATGCTACATTTTCTCTCCCCTCTCTGGGACTCCACATGTTAAGACATTTTTATATGTCCCAGAAGTTCATGAAACTGTTTATATTTTTCTACCTTTATGCTTTTTCTAAAGATTGAATCATTTGTTTCTATTTATCAATAACAAGATTACAAATTCTTCTTTCAACATGAATCTGCTATTAATCTGATCTCTTATATTAAAAATAGATATTTCATGTTTCAATTACAAAATTTTATTTTATTCTTCATTTCTAATTCTTGATTGTTTCTACTCTGTCACCCATTACAAACATATTTTCATTAAGCATAATGTTTAAAACACCTTAAAATTTTTGTTTATTATTCCCAACATATCATTGGGGATAGTCTCCTCTCCTGATGATTAATCACATATTTCTATTTCATTGGGTACTATTTAATTTTTTCAATTATATGCTGGACACTATAAATAATGAATTGTAAAGATTCTGAATTTTGGTTTCTTTTACTGAAAAATACACATTTTAAAAATATGCAATTAGCTTGGCTGAACTCAAACTTCAAAGACTATCACCAGCAAGGCAGACAGCAACTGAAATTTCTTCACGTTTTTAGTCTTCACTATGCTTCTTTGATTATGCCTCATATAGATCAGGTTAATTATTTAGTCAGTGGTTTGGGCACAAATTTTCCACATTATATGGGTTTCCCAATGGTGACACTGTCCCTCTGGTTTTCCTCTTTCACTTTCCAACTACCGTGGTTTGTCCAAATTCTCTCCTCTATTTCTTTTCTAAGCTTTTCTATCCCCACATCAAAAACTGCACATGGCAAACACTGGAACCTATCTTCAGAGTACAAACTTCAAAATAGGTGATAAGGCCATTTATTTCTTCCTAGTGTCACTGCCCCGTAAGTGTATGTCTGCATTTGTTCACTCTCTAGTACCTTGACTTAGGTTTCATGTATTGTCCACAGTTTATATTTGTTATCTGTTAAAGTATTATCACCATATATGTTGCTCATAATTTTCCATTGTGCCTGTTGTTTGCCTTTCTTATTATTTTTTTGTAAAGCATTGACATATTTTTCTTAATTATCGAAGTATAGTCAGCATACAATGCTGTATTAGTTTCAGGTGTACAACATAGTGCTTTAAAATTTCTGTACACTATTCAATGCTCACCACAATAAGTGAGCATTATTTAATATCTACTCTTAAAATATTCTTGACTATATTTCCTATGGTATACTTTTTATCTCCACAACTTACTTATTTTATTACTAGAAGTTTATGCCTCTTAATTCCCCTCACCTATTTTGCCCCTCACCTGTTTTGCCTTTCTTAATTAATTTTTAAAAGACAGTATGCTTTATAAATATAATATCAATATCTGTTTTTAATTTAATGTTTATTTTTGAGAGCGAGAGACAGAGTGTGAGTGGGAGAGGGGGAGAGAGAGAGAGAGAGAGAGAGAGACACACAGGATCTGAAGCAGGCTCCAGGCCACACATATATACACAGAGGTACACTGTCACCATCATTGAGATTAACTATTGATAGATTTGTGTATAAGTTCTAGTGTTAGAGCTGTACTCAAGTATTACTTTACAAAATGTTCGTAAGTGTTGGTGTGTGTTTACAAACCCTGACATTATGCTAAATCTTATTCTGACATTTTGTTTCTTATCATTTTTTTGACTATTCTATTGTCTTCTATCCATATCATTCTGACCTCCATTATCACCTTCTTCATCACAAAATCTAACATTTATTTTGTGTTTACTCTATTCCATTTTTACACATGCTAGTACATGTATACATTTTTACTATACATTATATATGATGGTTATAATTTAAGCATATATTGCTTTCTTAAAATTTTTGGTAAGAAAATTGAGATTTTGGTCTTGATTTTTAGGCTGTTAAGCATCTAAAATATAATGCTTAAAGCTCCCAACATATAAACAGTGGGCCTAATATATATATAGAATGCCTGTTTTTTTCACAGCTTCAACAGTGTAATACAACACAACTTATTCAGATATTTATTCACTTATTGCAACATTAAGGTTAAATCTTATAAAAATTATACTGGCAAATCACTGTGTATATACAAAACATTAGAGTAATCAGTGAGGTAGGAAAAATACGTCAGATTAAGAGCCATAAATGCAATGCTAGAGATTTTGTAAATTATGCTTAAACAACAGAAAACTAAGAAAAATCCCCAAGCGATGAAACAATATGATCACAATGACTTGATTAGCAGTTTGAGTGTCACTCATAGAGCAATACAGTGTTATGACAAAGAGAATAATGACCAAATCATTGCAAAAGTTGGAGGAAGATCGTGTGTGCTGCAATCAGGCAATAGAAAAAGAAAATTATGAAAAGGGTATGGATGCTAGAGATCACTTACATAAAGAAGTAAATCACTTTAACAAATTAATGTCTCAGTGTCAAAGCACACAAAAAATGTACAAATAAGTGCCAAGTGAGGTATAGATATTGAACAATATCAGAAAGAGTTCATGTTTATTTTCAAACAATTGCAGGCTTTTATTTGGAAATATAATATTGTGGGAAGTGCTCAAAGATACATACTACTGTTTAAACACAGAGAAGAAGGTTAACTAAATTGCTCAGAACTTTTATAAATTACAGACATAGGTGCAACAGTTATATTTCAATCAGCACGTTGTTTAAATTATTTCACTTACTGTGTTGAATAAATTATACAAAACATATCATCAATTATGTAATTACAAGGGCCAAAACGAAGGGGACTTGTGTTTTACGCTTGTGCACATTTAACAGACTGTTAATGCTCTCTTCAGTAATGTCTAAATCTATAGTGGTTATGCCGAAAAAGAGTTGAATGTTTTACGTATGTTCCTCTCAGATAATGATATATATTATTTCTGTAATGAAATGTTCTAAAATGTGCTTCACATCCTTTTTGATTAAAAAGAACTAATTTTAAATCCATGATTAATATAGAAGACTACAACTTGAAGCCTGTTGAACATTTTAAACTGAAGATTTTCTCATTTTTGTCAACTTTTTCTGTTTAATTTTCACAGGCACTACCTTTACTTTTGTTACATTTACAGTTGCCACTGCTGACTGGAAAAATATCTGTCTAGATATTTCTTCTTTCATGACATATCTACTTCCATTTCCTTATTTATATTAAATCTTAGGGGTTTTTTGTAAGTTATTAAACTGAAAGTTCAAACAAGTGACTCACTGTCAAAGAATAGGTTACTAGTTTATTAATATTTTAACATTTTCCTTGGGCAAATATTAAAGCAATTGCCATTAAGTGAAGGATTTAGGAATAAACCGCACCTGGATACCAGACATAATTGTTGTCTAGGACAAACAGCATTACGTTGGAAGGTTTTTGGCAAAAGTATTTATTATCCTATTAGAATTGTTTTCAAGCATGAATCATAGATGATCAACCTCTCTTTAAGATGGATATATTTCATTTTAAATTAAAATATTTTGTGTATGTTTTGAAGAGTCATATCGATATAAAGAACACTCCTTGCTTCCTTGTAGCGATTTTGTGGGCTACAGAAAGTTTGCATTTTGCAACAGTAGATGAAAGTAAGATTCTCTTAAAATGAGGCAGTGTCTGTTATGAACACCGCTCTTAGAGTTGATTGGATGATTTAATCTAATTATATAAAAGAGTTGAATATGTGTCTCTATCTCTGATGTTAACTACATAAGTGGTACACATCAAATAAAACCTTTCCCTGATATAAAAATAACAAATCACTTAAGTGCATTAATTGTGCTTAAGTATATTAAGTATCAGGTAACTGTATTCTTTTTAATATCATACTTAAAAGTGGTTTCCTTTTAGGTGGACATATTTAATTTTATTCTGTGTGCTTTGACAGTCTCTGCTACTTCTATAGAAGAAGGTATTAAAAAAGAGAAAAAGAGGGGCGCCTGGGTGGCTCAACCGGTTAAGTGTCCAACTTAGGCTCAGATCATGATCTCAGCGTTCTTCGGTTGGAGCCTTGCATCGGGCTCTGTGCTGACAGCTAGCTCACAACCTGGAGCCTCCTTCAGATTCTGTGTCTTCCTCTCTCTCTGACCGTCACCTGCTCACAATGTCTCTCTCTCTCTCTCTCAGAAATAAATACAACATTAAAATTTTTTTAAAAAGAAAAGAAAAAAGAGAGGGTGGGGAAAAGAGCAAGAGAAAGAGAGACTAAGAGAAATGATTGAAAACAAGAGCATCAACCATTAATGGAGAATGGGAGGCGCAGCCCTTAAATGCTGCCTACAGTTTACTTCTAACTTACTAACGCATTTTACTTCTAGCTTTATCTGCATGATTATTTGTGTGACTTGGCCAGTTATTTCCTAACCTTGTGCTTCTGCTTTCCTATCTGCAAAATGAGGACATTAGCAGCACTTCTATAAGGAGGGTATTTATCGGGATTTAATGAGACAGTGTCTGTAATGCTTTTGGCTTTATGACTACCACATTTTCACAAAGAGGACACTGAAGAGAAATTGTCGCAGAACCATTTTTTTCCCTATATGATTTCATTTCTTAAAGAGATTGTTGAAGTTTGCTGAAAAACTCTGAAGGGGAAAATAAGAAAATGTTATGGTAGGTAGATTTTATTCTTTACTCCCAAAATAAACTGTTTCATTCCTTGTATTTTGAAGAGTGGTTTCCTTTATAGGTCAATTCTATGAAATTTTTGAAACTGGTCAGGGATATTAATTCATTAAAGTCATCCTTGTTTTTAAATCTTGCTTATTAATACTTTATCAAAATATTCTTAACCATAACATAGCCAATGTCCAGAGTAAAAGTCTGTTAGTACAATTAACATATATTAATTTAGCACATATTTGTTGGGTATTTACTCCACACTTGGTGGAATGCTAGCCATGGGTGGTACACAGAAGAATAAGAGCCAGAATGAAATCTGAAACAAGGTCAGTCAGAGGGTTGTTTCAACCTGAAAGGCAACCTCTCCAGGGAAATTTGGGATACATATTAAACCTAAGAGTTGTCTCAATCCGAATTAAGGGAGCTGGGTCTTTCAGTCCTCTAGAACACAACCGTTGATTAAGGGCTTTCCCTAAGGAAAGTGGTTCCCAAGAACTTCTGACTCTCTGCCCTGAGTATAAAGTGGTTCCAATAGCTTGAAGGCTGACTGCACTAGGAAAGTCACAGGTGAAGGTTGTTGAAGGCAATTCAACGTTTGAAGTGGTGAAAACGGGTGTACGCAAACTGTGAAAAAGGTACAAGATGATCTGAAGAAGCACTAGACATTTCCTCTACATATTCCCAACATAAGTTTTATGATGATTTAATAAAATAAACACATATAACATTTACAGAGTCCTTGGCACAGTCAGAACTGAGTAAGTATTAAGTATAAATGAAAAATTTTTAAGAATTTACAGGTGACCATCAAGCCTGGCTTTGGTGGGGGGACATGACTCTTGAAAGGATAGCAGGAAAAACTAAAGGAGTTGAGTGTCTATGCCCTCTCTCCAGGCATGGTTAAATGAGGAGATTTATTTTAGAGAAATATAGGGATGAACAAAGAGTGTAAAAGGCAGACAGAACAGCAGGTATCAAAGTCACAAAGAAGAAACATCATTAGAGAAATGTGATATTTTAATGTGACCTGAGATGACCCGAGAAAAAGTTTAGAGGTCAATAAGTCATGTTAAGGATGCATTACTTTAGAATTCATTCACTCATCCATTCCTTCACTCAACTAATGTTTACTGAGGGTTGTTTTTGTCTGTTTTCACATACCAGGCAAACTTTTAGAAAGTGAACAAAACATACATCATTGATCTAAATAAAGATCACTGTACTTGTGGCTTATAATAAAGAAGTCCAAACAATAAGCAAGAAACAAAATACATAAATAAAATATGTAGTATGTTAGATGGTGATAAATGCTTCAGAATAAAGAAAAAAATAGCATGAGGGTGTCTGTCAGAAAGTGCTAGGATGTTTTGTTTCCAAAGAGGGTGGTTAGTGTAGGTCTCATTGGGAAGATAATGTCTGAGTAAAGATGTGAAGGAGTTTTACTGAGCAACTGACATGACTAATATATTAAGGGAAGAGCAAGAAAGTTAGCCTTGTAGAGAAATTTAGCCTTGTAGAAAAAAGTACAGAAAGTACAGAAGAGAGAAAATCATGATATCATGATATCAAAGGGATAACAGAATCAAGATCATATAGACCGTCTAGGCGATTAAAGGCAATTTATCTCTTGCTCTGAATGAAAAGAAGAGTTACTACATGATTTGAGTAGAGGAGGTTGATGATCTCAGTGTTTTTGTTTTTTTTTTTTAACGTTTATTCATTCTTGAGAGACAGGCAGAGCATGAGTGAGGGAGGGGCAGACAGAGAGAGGGAGACAAAATCCAAAGCAGGCTCCAGGCTCTAAGCTATCAGCACAGAGTCTGGCCTGGTCTCAAATCTCGAAACACGAGATCATGAACTGAGCTGAAGTCAGATGTTTAACTGACTGAGCCACCCAGGTGCCCCATGAGTGTTCTTAAAAGATTACCCTATTGACCATATTGACCATATTGAGAGCTGACAGGGAAGGGGAAGTAGCATAAGAAGACAAATCATTTAAGAGCCTATTGCCAATTAGGTGGAAGATTGTGGTGACTTGGAAATGTGTGGTTAAACTGGTGGATTCCAAATATATTTTGATGGCACATCAAACTGGAAGTAGTATATGAAACAGAGGCATCAAGAATGACTAAGAGATTTTGGCTTCAAGCAACTGGAAGAATGGAATTGCCAATAATTAAACTATGAAGTCTGTGAGCGTAGCATTTGAGAGTGGGGGTGAGGTCAATTCAGTTTGGGATTAGTGGTGATTGAGATGTGCTATCAGGCATTCAAGTGGAATGTCAAGTCAGTAGTAAGATATATCTTTTGACTTTTGGAATGAAGTCTAGTTGAAAATACAAATTTGGAAGTTGTCTGCATATAGATGGCATTTAAAGCCGCATGACTAAATGAAATTATGAAGGGAGTGAGTCTAGTTAGAGAAAAATAAGACAGGGCAAGATAGGTTTTATGTTACATAAAAACATAAATTGGATGATTGTTTTAAATTTTTTTAATGTTTTATTTATTTCTGAGAGAGAGAGAGAAACAGCATGAACAGGGGAAGGTCAGAGAGAGAGGGAGATACAGAATCTGAAGCAGGCTCCAGGCTCTGAGCTAGCTGTCAGCACAGAGCCCGGCGCAGGGCTTGAACCCGCAAACTGTGGGATCATGACCTGAGCCAAAGTCGGACACTTAACCGACTGAACCACCCATGCACCCCAGGATGATTGTTTTAGATTGTTCTCTCTGGTAGCACAGAAAGAATGGTTAGGCCTCTCCCCTGCTCTGATTTGTTCATCTTTAGTATGTAAATCAGAAAACAGACATTGGTGAACTTTTTACTGAGACTGTTAGGCATTTTTTCTGGGAGCATTGTTTAAACATTATATTTCTTATCAAAACCTATCTATTGCTGCATAAAACTTAGTGGCCTAAAACAACAGACATTTATTATCTGAGTTTTTGTGGGTCAGACAGAGATGAATCCTCTGCTCTAGGGTCTATCACAAGGCGGCAGTCAAGGTATCAGCCAAAGGTACATTCTCATCTGAAAGCTCAAGATGAGGAAGAATCTTCCAATCTCCCTCACACAGTTGTTGACAGAGTACAGATTCTTATATTTGAGCTGAGGGCCTTATATCTTTCAGAGGCCAGACTCAGTTCCTTACCATACAGACATCAGCAACTGGTTCCTCTTCAAAGCAAGCACATGAAAAGAGGCACAGATGGGGATGAGGGAAAGAGAAACAGAAGTCATAGTTTTTGTACTCTAACCCAGGACTTAGCCCATTACTTTTGTCATATTCAATTTATTAGAAGGAAGTCAGTAGACACAGGCCACAGGTAAGAAAAGGAATTTCCCAAGACAAGATACCAGGAAATAAGATTATTGCAGACCATATCCGAAGTTACCTACCACAAATACATATTATTAAATAGTTATGGTATTAGATAGTATTAATTATATTTACTAACAAGTTTAAATTCCTTCCTTGATCTCTTTTATATATTCCTAGAAAGATCATCTTTTCTTTCTAGAAACTGTCTACCTGCTTTTTGATATTTCAGTAAAGAGTCATAATTTTTGTATGCAGTCTCTTGCTAGGTATTGGTTAGTACAGGATTTCTAAATACTTAATATCAGTGCCAAGAACTGCTTGTCCATAACACCTTTTTCTTGTAAGTTTTAGGGAGAGCATCCATATGTAATTACAAGAAAAATTAATCATTTAGGGATTTTTTTGACCTTTGAAATAAATGTGCATATAAACTCAAGTAAAGGAAAGTAGAAAATTTATGATTTGCAGAGTAAAAGATATTAGCAGTGCTCATATGGCAAGCCTCCTTTTCTCAGGGTCTCCCCAACCTTTGCACGTGGTGACATACATTTACACAGAGATTTGTATATGTCTATTCTCTCAAGAAGAGTTTAAAAAGCTCAAAAGAAGTTAATATAACAGGCTTTGCCAATAAACTATTCTTAATTACAGTGGCCCCAAATCAGTTTAGTATGATAACATTTCTCATTTCAGTTTTCTTCTCTGCTCATTTCTATTTGTCATTTTCTTGCTGTACTTTGATTCAGACTGTCAACAACTGACATAATATGTTCCTAAACCCAACATCTGATTTCTGGCATCGAACTTTACTCCTGTGCAACAATAGTCAAATACGATGTCAGTCTAATGATATTTATCAGGCCTGATAAGCATTTACATCTCCATTGGTGATAGATTGGAGGCAAATTTGAATAAAATACCTACATTTATATAATGTTGCTCATTGTGTCTATTTTTAATAGACACATCCTATTGTAAAGTCAGCTTCCAATTTTCATCACTAGGTGTGGCTGAACATTATCGAGTGGGATTCACAGTTTTTCATAAGAATATCAGATGGATGACTCAAAAACCATCAATAAGTTATGAATGAATTCAAAATAATTTTAAATTGTAAAAATTATAGAAAATCATAATTGCCAAATTGTAGATTGAATTTATTTTCAAAGATTATGGAGCTAGAAGAAATTACGTGTCCAAGTACTTATTTGAAGAAATAATGTTTCAAACAGAAGAAACAGGCTATACCAAGACATGTTTATAAAATATGTAAGCCATCACTTTATAAGATATATGTTAAAATGTCTCTGCTTTAACAATGCCCTGGGTCTAAACTGGCCATTTTACTTTGTCCATCCATATTTCTTAAAATTGTACCCTGAGAAATGACATACTATATATATATATATATATATATATATTTTAACATGGAACAGAGTTCTAAAAAACCCTATGAGAAGAGTCCAGCATTCATCATTAAGGAATTTTAAAAAATCAAGATAAATGAGATTATAACATCCCTTATGTCCATTTCATGAAAATAGAACAATATCATACATTAAATAATATATCAATTCCATTATATTTTAAATATAATTCATAAGAAAAATATCCATGTATAATCTCTGCTTCTTTTAAAAATTACCTTCCTTCAAGTTTCCACAAGATACTTAAAAACACAGTTTGCTTTACTTGTATATAATATTAAGTCTAAAAGGCATTTTTTCCAGACAGCATCTATATCTACTTTCCTACCTCCCTGATTGCTTCATTGTCCCCAGAATGAAACAGTCCCTTAAGCCATGCTATTGGATTTTCTTAAATACATTGTAGCTACTTCATGTTGGATTGTCTAAGGATTGGGAATACTCTGTTTTCTCTCTTCTAATGCTCCCCAGTAGAGACCTTTATTCGTTCTATATATGCTACCTCTTGCTTCAACAGTTCAATAGCCTAACTCCTTCTATTTCTAACTTCTGTCTTTGTACTTCACCTTTTTTTTTTTTTTTTGCTAACCAGATTTGGGTGCCAGATAAAATGTGTATTTTTTCTGGCTCCAGCACTTACAGATATTTTTAATTTTAGATAATTTACTTAACCTTTCTTAGCCTCATGTTCCTAATAAGCACAAAGGGGTAACAACACCTTTGGCTTAGGACTGTGGTTACAATTAAATGAAATGATAAGGGTGGTTAGAGCACAGCCTGTTATGTGGTAAGTAGTCCATCGATGATAGCTGCTATGAAGATGATGATGATAACAAAGAAAACAATGATGACACTCAGGAAAAGGAGCTCTTTTCTACTACCAGTAAAAATTTTCCATTTGTAAAAAATAAAAGATTACAAAGTAAAGCTGCATATACTATAATACTGTGCGCTTAATGCGGCCAATATCTTGATCAAATTGGGAAAATTATATATATACGTATCCAATGAACTATATACTCATGTTGCATCTCAATCAAAATGTTAAAAAATAAAATATATTCTTGATATTATCTCCAAACGAAGCTATGAATACAGTCAGAAATATCCTGATATTTGTGAAGGAGAGAAAATATTTATCAAAAGCCACAAACTTGTTTTCTGTGGCTTGGGTTCCTCTTAACCTCTAAAAAGTCCTCTCACTTAAAGTGATCAACTGATATTAGTTGATTAGCTTAGCAAAACATGCTTTCACTGCCATATGTCCATTTTGAGTTTAATTTATGTCCTCTTCCAATCTTTTTCCAAGTCTCTAAAGCATTCATATAATTCACTTATATATATTGGCTGATTATGATCTCTAATTAGAGAATTTTAGAAGTTGGATTTTGATTCCTTGGAGAATGCTTGAGTAGAAATAAAGTGAGACACTTGTTTTGTGTCCTTTGTCTTTGGGAGGCAGTATATGTGGTGGATAACAGCATAATCTTTGGATTCCCGTAGTCATAATAATAATAAATTGAAAATTCTTATTTAGAGCCAATGATGTGCCAAACACTGGTTTAGCACTTTACAACTATTAAATACAAATACGATTCCATCCTTAGGACAATCCTGTAAGAGTTGCAAATAGCATCCTTGGTTTGCAAATTTATTGAATGACTGTGGGGATGTTCCTTAACTTTTCAGGGCCACAGTTTGTTCTGCTAAATTCAGGTCATTTCAAGTGAGAGTTTGATTAGAGAAGCAGACCTCTGTGACAGAGGAAGAATACAGAATTAATAGGAATTAGGCCTGATAGTTATGAGAGTAGTCTGTATAAGAATTTTGCCTCCAGTTTGGGATCCGAAGTCAGCTAGACAGGCAGTCAGGAAGGACAAATGAAATGAAATAGGAGAGAGTCAGGACAAACTGTAACCCATGTGAACAAACTGGAATATACACGGTCAGTTGATACCCACGTTGATCTGACACCAGTCCCAACCTTGATGACGCGGTTGACTTGCTGGATAAATTGGTGCCTGTCAGCATATCACTGCACACACCTGACTGAGGACTCAGAGCAGCTGAAAGAGATTGGCAGCATGAGGACTGGTTGCGCACATGTGGATACTGACCTGCCTCAGCTGGATTTGCCGGCTGATCAGTGACACAGTACATGGGCTGCAAAAGTCTCTAGCCCCACACAGAACTCTGGAGTATAAAAATGGCTGAAGATCCACTTTCACCTTTTAAATTTGTGAGTGTGTGTGTATGTGTGTGTGTGTGTGTGTGTGTGTGTGTGTGTGTGTAGCCAACCCTAGCCATGTCCAGAGATTTCAGATGTGATATTAATATTAATTTCTTATAAGATGTTTTTTGTGAGAATAGTGAGAATTAGTGAATGTAGAGTCCGTAGAACAATGATTCCCTCTCCCAAATTTTCTCTGGGCAAAAAGAAGCTTACTTACCCAGGCATATTTCCTTCCAGAAAGAATCCTGTATCTGGTGGATGGTTGGTATGGATGAGATACAAAAGCCCATTCCTTTTGCCTCGTTTTATTTTTTTAAATTTTTTAAAATGTTTATTTCTGAGACAGAGAGAGAGAGAGAGAGACAGCGTGAGCAGGGGAGGGTCAGAGAGAGAGAGAGGGAGACACAGAATCTGAAGCAGGCTCCAGGCTCTGAGCTGGCAGTCAGCACAGAGCCCGACGCGGGGCTCGAACCCACGAACTGTGAGATCATGACTTGAGCTGAAGTCAGATGCTTAACCAACTGAGCCACCCAGGCGCCCCCCTTTTGCCTCGTTTTAAATTAACTGTTAAAAACCATAGGAGATCAAAGGTTTCCCATGGAATTTGCTAAAGCTCCTGTGATCCGGTTCAGCTTTCTGTGTAATCCTACTTCCTTCA
This sequence comes from Hyaena hyaena, assembly GCF_003009895.1. Taxonomy (NCBI): domain Eukaryota; kingdom Metazoa; phylum Chordata; class Mammalia; order Carnivora; family Hyaenidae; genus Hyaena; species Hyaena hyaena. The sequence continues at coordinate 494,467 of NW_024080988.1, read as the reverse complement.
CTCCCCAGTAGGGGTATATCCTGTGGGCAGTTCCCAGGGCTCTTCCTGCTCCTAAGTCTCTACTGCAGACACTTTGTCTGCAAACCTGATGTAAGACAGGAACCCTATTATAGATGATCACAGAAAACCAGAGGAGTTGAGAACCTCCAGTACACAGGCGAACACCATCCTCACCATCGTCAGTAACTCTGCACTCTCCTTCAGGAACCAGCTTAACCTTGCTTGTATTAAGGAGGCCAAAACCTTTTCTGTCAATAAGGTCTAATCACTGCTGACAAACCTATGAATTCAGGATATACTTTGTAAATCACTCAGTAACTGAATATTAGTATGAAAAATAAAACAATTGAGTATTAATAAATATAAGTATAATTAAATTATTTATTTATTTATTTTCTTTATTTTAAAGGGTCATGTCCTCTCTTTCCACCTTTTTCTTGTTTACTGGTAAGGGTGAGGTCTGAAGCAACAGGGAGGCTGTGTACAGAGGATCGTGTCAAAGCTATTGCATGTGACTGTAGCCCCAGATCACTTTGTGGGGCATCATCTCCTACATGAAATGCAATTAAACATTAGCTCATTTGAAACACTGAATTTGTCAATCTCATTACAGTGGCCTACCTCTTATCTGCTTCTAATACCCAAGGTCACGAAGTAGTTGTATCAGTTTTATTTAATGAAAAAAAAAAATATGAACACATGCCATACTACTCCCCCAGCTTCTGCAAACCAGATAGAGAAACTCTCTGGATAAGACCTCTCTTACCTGACTTATCACGGATAGGAGTAAGAGACAGAGATAGGGCAGCAAAGATAGTTAAAACTTCTAGATAGCTTAGCCTATAAACAGGTGGGGCATATAAATGGAGCAGACAATGCTCTGCTTAATTTAACTTTTTTATAGCCAGAATAAAAAAATGAAAATAGCATTCAGATTACCAGCTGTGAGTTTCTTGGCCACTGTGTCTTTGTATCTCGATAGGCATGCAGTGTTTTATATTACTCCACAGTGAGGATCTCTGCAATGCAAATATCTTTCCCCAGTAATGTGAGACACACTGGAAGACACATTAATATTGGTAGTTTATTAGGGAACTATGGAGAATGCTGTATAGATACCTTACACACAGGAAGTGACATCAACACAGAGAAGCTAGAACCTTGGATATGGCTTCATACATATAAACAGGGAAATCATACTCTGAGTATAGTAAGGTCATCATTTTAATACTGTGACTCAAAATTTGTCTTTTTTCTTTTTTCTTCAAAATAAAATGATATTTGAGACGACAGTGAAAAGTTATCGCTTTAAAGAACAAATAATGTGTGGAGTGGGAACAGAGTAGACAAATATAAAGACATATTTAAGCAAAGCATGACTAATGCCAGCACCAAAGACCTTGCAGTAAAAGGGAAGATTACGAAGAGTTTCAATTTAAGGCTTACTCCAATTTACTTTAAAACAGGGTTTTCTAAAATTCTCCTTCTCCTCTACCCTGAGTTTTAAGCATTTCTAATAAGGCATATATTCTTTTTCTTATAGAGACAGTCTATATAAGCCGAAATTTGAAGACTGGCAACCTATTTTTAGTTCATTCTCAGTTCAAGGGATACTTCTTATAATGTTAGATGTTATAATGTTAGATGTTATAATTCTTCTCTCTGGAGAAATTATGAAGAAGAGAAAGTCTGTTAACAGTATAAGAAATCAAGGACTTTTGTATTCTGTACAAATTTGAAGCTTAAAATACACTTTTAAATTTAAAAAAATGGAATCTATAGATACTTTGACATTTTTCATACCACTTATCCATCAATTGCTGTGATGACTTTCTTCATGCTTTTAACAGTGTTAGAGGAGTTTACCAAGTAGAGCAACTTGCATATATCATATTGTTTAATAATGATTAATACACAGAACCATTGTGTCACATTTCACTTTTCAAAAAAATAAAGTATTTTAAGTCAAAGTTCATCTTATTTTGATTTGTTAAAAAAGCATATCCTACTTTATTTATTGAAATATCCACTTTATTATTTCAAGCAATAGAATCATTTTCATGATGGAGTACCTTTCCTGCCAATATATCCGTGCATTCTAATACACTTATTCAGTCTTTTTTGCATCTTCTGTCTCTTTCTCTCTCTCTGTCAGGAAGAAGTATATGCATTGTTTATTTCTATGATTTGTTAGTGAAGTGTAATTATCAGCAACTGAAATGATAACATTGGACATATATATTACCTGTTGCAGAAAGAATTTTATCCCAAGGCCATTTATTCAAAGAAACTAGTTTTACTCTTTTTGTTTAGTTTTTATTGAAGATATTCTCCTTCAATATAATAAAAAGAGTTTACTGCTAATAAAAAGAAAGCATTTCCATACCTGGGATAGGTCATACGTCATACATTAGAATATAGAATGTTCATGGAAATACAGTATTTGTATAGCTATCTTTAGTGGGATCATGGAAATAGATGGTTCTTTATTCTGTAAGAGCATACCATTATGAATATTGAGCTATTATGCTTATGGTGTATTTTGCCATAAAGCTGAAGTAAAAGCCTCAATTTAGACTTATGTAAAACCATGAAATCATTTTTAAATGACACAAGGCAATTAACTGTTTTTCAATTGTTTTGCATCATGTCAATGAAATTTGTTTTCTTAAACTATTTACTTCAGTCCAACATATCCTGAACACTCTCCCTGATGCTCCAGAGAAGGTCCTGCTATTGGTCTTTACATTGCCATGTCTACTCCATTATCATCCTAATCACAGTTGCTATTTTGCATTTATTTTGCTATTTATTTAATACTAGTGTCCTTCCCTGGACTCTCAGTTCTGTAAGTGCAGAGACAGTGGTTTTTTGGACCATGTTTTAGTCCTGTGTTTGTAATATAACATGAGGCCTATAACAAAAATAGTTATTCAGTTAATGTCCCAGTGAAATTTTAATGTGTGTTTTCATTTTTTGACATTTTATGTCCTCTTTTTTTAACGTGTATTCATTTTCTGAGAGAGAGTGTGTTACTGCAGGAGGGGCAGAGAGATGGGGGAGATGGGGACAGAGGATCCAAAGCTGGCTTCATGCTGATAGCAGTGAGCCCAAAGCAGGTCCCCAACTCTTGAATGGCAATATTATGACCTGACCTAAAGTTGGATGTTCAACAGATTGAGCACCCCAACCCTTTATGTCCTCTTAAAAGCAGAATAAAAATACTGGTATCAAGGTGGCTGTCACAAACTCAAATCTATGAGTATTTAAGAAAGTCAGTCAACCAGTTAACCTATTTGATGAGTGGAAGGCCAGTGCCCTGGAGCCCTGATGAGACAGTCAAAAAACAAATTGCCTTCTTCTTCTTTTTTTTTTTTTTTAATGTTTTGTTGTTGTTGTTGTTGTTGTTGTTTTTCCAGAGAGAGAGAGAGAGAGAGAGAGAGAGAGCGTGAGCAGGGGAGGGTCAGAGAGAGAGGCAGACACAGAATCCGAAACAGACTCCAGGCTCTGAGCCAGCTGTCAGCACAGAGCCAGATACTGGGCTTGAACCTACTAACTGTGAGATCATGACCTGATCCCAATTCAGATGTTTAACCAAACGAGCCACCCAGGTGCCCCCAAACTTCCTTCTTTTGTACTAGTTTTGACTGCTATCTGGGCCTCATTCCTTTTGGCAAGTCATAATGATACATTAGACCTTTGTGTTTTCATTTTAACCCAAGGATGCTAGAAGGGATTCTTAAATTTCCAGTTGAGGTCTCAAGATTTTTCTCACTGGTCCCACAGAAACCAAGTTCCTGAGGGGGCATGGCTCTGTCCCCTTCCCTTAAACTGGAATAAGTACATCCTTTGCCGATTTGGTCTCAAATACTCTGACCATATAGAAATATCTATGGATGCTACTTTCTAGACTCTGAAAATGGATTAAGATGATCTTGTGTCCACCCTTATACCTCAAGTGTCAAATGTGATAAACATGACATAGTGCTATTTTATTCCTCTCTATGACTTCTGAGCTAACAACAGTAATTGAACACTAACAATGAAAACATGCTCTTCAAATGTGTTTGCATATTATGTGAACTAATACTAAAGTGTAAAACCCGTTCTAAAAGAATACTAAAACCATATTTTGAAAATGGGATGGGGTATGTTGAACTATATAACTGCTGGGGAAGAGAAAGGGCAAAAGACAGCTTATTCCTCTCAGCCTTATTCATTTAACACCTATTCTAAAAGGAACATAAAGGTTAACAAGTGATTATGTATCATTTATATATAATCTGGACATACATATTCATGCCTTGTTCTTAATATTCGGTATTTCTTGGTAGTATCCCTTAAGGATATCAAAGGATCAGCATTTAAAGTCATTTTGACATCTAAAAATATACCATTTTTGCCTCAGTTGTGGATATAGGAAGCTGTGGTTTCTCTCACATAGGTAAAACAGGATGTAGTACCCAGGCTTTCCCATGCTTGTGGGAGGTATATGATGCTGTTGGGGAAAGGGAAAGGGTCATGGGGTCAAGAAACAACATACTACAGTTCCCACATTTCAGACAGTCAATTATCTGGGCTATCTTAGGTTCCAGTGTAAAGGCCCATGGATACCTATATATCCAAGGAAAAACAACAACTAAGCCAACAAAGGGATTTAATTTCCTTCTCTCTCTTCTCCTGTTGTTATTTCAAACTACCTTAACATGTACAATTTGTATGAACAAAACATCTTATTACTACATTCACTTAAGCAGGGAGAAGATATATTTATTGAAACTAATCTGTCAACTAGAACTAATATTATCTGGAGATAAATAATGTAGCCAAGAAGGAATCTAGAGATGATGGCCATTCTATCTCATATTATGTTTGGATTTTGACAGTATCAACACTCATAACATTTGTAGGTAGGGTAAGAGAGAAACACATAATGTATAGTTCATTGCTGGATAATTCTATAAGAATGTAGGAGTCCTATTTTCTTTCACCCGAGAATGAATTAAATATAGCAGACAAAACAATGAAATGAAATATAGCAGACAAAACAATAAGACCAGGTCAACCAAGTAATAGGAAGGAAGGAAGTTCGCTTGGGCACTTGTGGGATCTACATTCAAGAAACCGAGGTTGAAACTGAACTTGAGAATAGATTCTTGGGTTTGTTAAAGCTATGTTTTGATCTCATCTGTTATCTCCTAGGTGTGTGGTTGTGACAACATGTTTAACCTCATGTAGCTGATTTCATCAGTTGTGAATAGGAACATCGGAACACCCCATCTACTTCTGGTTATGGGAAAAAATCACACAAGTCAATGAGCCAAATATGCTTCCTGGAACTTATAATTATTTATTGGCACATAAAACATTTATGCTACTCATCTCTGCAGTAGGTGCTGCGGATGTAATGGGAAGATAACACAAAGTCCAAGTTTTAAATTCTAATAGGGAAATAGATATTAAATGACAATAACAAGGTGTGTATGTGTGTGTGTGTGTGTGCGCGTGTGTAAAATGGCAAGTATAATTTAAATAGGATATTTATAGAAAAGTCCTGTGGAAGATGACAGAGAATATTTATGACAGAGAATATTTGATATTTTACTGCTATGAAAAGAAGGTACAAAGTTCTGGGAACGTGATAAGGAGGGCATTTGAATTAATAGAAACAGAGCAGAGATAGAATGATGAGGAAAGATCTACTGAGATAGCTTTGAGTTGAGACCTGAAGAATGAGCAAGGGTTACCTTGATAAAGCAGCAGAATATTGGACAAGAGTAGCCTAACTCCCACTGGACAGGAAGATGGAGAACAGAAGTCTATGGTTAGGTTCAGGGGCAGGAGATGGCCAGGTGCCTTCGTTAGGCTGTGAGAAAGACGGTGTGATTAGGGTATGAGGAGATGATGTACAGAGGATGAAGGAAACTGAGGTTGTAGGTAAAGCCCTGTAGGCCATTCTAGAAACTTCATGTTTGTTGTAATGATAATAGCAGGCTTTCTTCAGAGCAGCTGCGTTGTCCATACATATTTGGGAAAATCCTTCTGTCAAAAATGGTAGGAAAGGGAATCTAAAAGATGTGGGGACCTGATCGGGTCAAATTATAGGAGTCTCCTGAGGGATGTTGGTATCTGAACTGGTGAGAAGAGACCAGAGAGGAGGGAAGTTGCTGAGTAGGTAAATGTCTTCTAGCTCCAGCTTAGTGTAGAAATGAGTTAAGGAATCTCCTGCTTTCCCAAATCCCGTACTACACAAATTCTGGTGGCTATAATTCTGACATTCATTTAATAGGGTCTTCTCTGAGCAAATACCCCATAAGGGTGTAGCGTTGTGTAAATTGATTTTGCCAAATTATATCCTTAGTTTTATCAGTATGAAAGCGGTACCAAAATTTGCAGATGAGACATTAATTTCAATGAAATGACCAAAGTTTCCTTAGAGTTTACCTACAGTTAATTATGCTTAGAGGTGATGTGGAAAAACAAGCTTGCTATTTATGTAGTCAATATTTAAATGATATCACGTGAAGATAAATATGAAATACACTAGTTTATAGAAAAAAAGTGAATTGGGTGAACTGGCATAAACTTTATTACATGCTTTGTAAGCTTGAAATAAGAATAGTAAGTGATATTTTGTATTGTTTATTTATATTATAGTACTCTGGGTACCATAATAAATATTTTATGGACATTGTTTCATTAATTCTGACAATAACTCAGTGGGTTAAACACCTCTTATTATATTTTATAGATAAGAAAACTGAGGATTTCAGAGTTAGGGATGAATCCAAGAAATTTAGCTGGTGCCAAATGTAAACAGGGCTTCAGTTCAGATCATCTGAATTCAGAGTATGCTTATATGCCACAGTACGTAATTGTTTTAATGTAAGTGTGCTTTAACAAATGTACCCTTTTATATATCATGAGTGACCAGGTAAGCTGACTTAGTCTGGCTTTCCACTATTTTTTGTTTGTTTGTTTCTGTTTTTTTTTTTTACTGTAACTTTTAAATTATTGTTCTTTTCTGTCTCCCTTGCTCTATTTTATCCCCTCCTCCCAAATTTTTATTTGCTCACTGAGGCTTCCATATTTAAAGCCTTTATTTCTCCTGCTTTATAGGATTTTTTTGCACCTAATTTCATCTGTCTCCTTTGATTGATCTCTTCCCTTATCTGATTACATATCCATCATCTCTGGTTTTCTAAGCTATAAACTTCAATTATAGAACTTCCCCATTGATGATCACCTAGAGGAAACTCTCTATGGCCACCAGTAGTTACAAGCTCAAGATTTACTCCTTTCTTTATCTACATCTGTATTATTAAATCTAGTCATCTTGGATATCCTTGACAGTGTAAGCCAGAAATGAAAACTGAGCCCCGAGTTCCAAGAATAGATTTTAAGTATTATTTGTGTAAAAGGTAAAATACTAGTCTTCAATGACCCAGTGAAATGAGTTTTCTTCTTCATGTCAAAAACTTATAGAATCAAATTAATATTTTATTAATTACAGAAAGAGACTTGTATGCAAACTGGAGAAATACCATACTGTGGAACTGGAAGACTATCATAACTGGTCAATACTGACATATATTGCCTTTTTTTTCATGAAATGTGTGCTATGAAGTGGTATTAACAAAGTAGTTTCAAAAGCACCCAGCTAATTTATTCTGAGTGTAAAGTGAAATCATTTTTCAAGTACTCTACTTGTCAAAGTGTAACAGTCTATTTCTCTCCCAGTCAAGATGGAGGCAGGTGATTCCAAAAAGAAATTATAACACATTTATGATCCAAAAGTTTTAGGAATAATTAAATTTAAAAAAGTCTCTCCTCTCTCCTGTCCCCCAGTGAAATTTAGTGTCACTCATTTGACAACTTCATAATTTTTGACTACAAAAGCAGTACCAACAGGAAGGAATATGAAATAAACCCCAAACTGAGAGTTCAAGTACGGCTTGGCAGTGCATGTGTAATAAATATTTATCAGCACCTCATGGGTTGCAACAGTGTGTGTAAGATGAGAGGGCTGTTTGTTATCTTCTATAGAATTAGCAAAATGTCCTGCTACATATGTTTGTTTTTAGACACCATTTTGGTTGATACTTTTCTTTATAGAAGCAAAAATAACAAAAAGAAATTTAGAAAAAAATACTGAATCCTGATACTGTAGTTGAGGTTCATTTAGAGGAAAGTAAAAGAAAGAGAACGGGGCTAAGGTAGAGAAATGAGAGAACACTCGATGGGTGGGGAGACAGGGAAAGAATAAAGGAAGCTAATAGCACTCTATTAAATAACTCTGCCGGAGGTGTATTGAAATAGAGCTTGATCCAGTCGTGATGTAGAGAGTCACTCCTTTACTCCCATACCACACCAGCTTCTTCATTTTGCTTATGACAGCTATTCTTTCCCTCAGGGCTTTGCGTGGGCCTTTTCATCTAAAATAGTCTTCTCGTTGAATGCTTATCCACTTCACTGTCTTCAGGTCGTGACCTAAATATCACCTTCTAAGTGTGTTGTACCGTGGTCATCCAATTAAAAACTGTAACCTGTATACCCACATGTCCTCCCACCTCTGAAAATGTCAAACTTCTATTTACCCTGTATTATTTTTTGTAGTACCTTCTGCTTACTCTATCATTTACTTGTGTATTATGTAAGAGGTTAAAAATGTTCGTAAAGAAATGAAAGAATAAGATAAATATCATTCAAGCTTGCTTTCTTCATTCTGTGAAAATAAAAGAGAGACAAGAGGAAAGTTATTATTCATAATAATAACTTATAATATTGTATATTATATATATATTATTATAATTCAGTGAGTTATTTCTTTTTATAATTTAAAAAATAAAACAGAAAAAAGGAATGACAGTAAAAGGAAACTAAAATGTATGGTGCTAGCATATTTTTTTTTGAGATTATGAAGAAGGGATATTTGAAAGAAAACCAGAGACTAAACCAGAGATTAGGCATGCATACACAGTATATGAAGGGGGGGGAGTGTTTTAAGTGTCTGAAAATATGGAGAGCATCCACGTTGGTTTCTCCCACAATCATTATGTTTAATTCACAAAAATTTAATGTAGTTCAGAAGTTTTGAACAAGTGAATGCTGGCTGAATCATACTGTCAGCTGTGTTTTATTAGGTGATGACGGCCAGTTAAAAGGATAGAATGTGGAAGACTTGAGCTGACCTAGAAGCTCTTCTCATACTTATAACTGTCCTCTGTCTGACCTCCTGCTCATGCTTATTACCTTCAGGACCGCTCTGTGTATTGGAATAGGTCACCCCACCTCTATCTATTGAGTCACCATAGGCTGTTCCTCCCTTGCCTTGGATTTTGACTCTCTTGAATAAAAAGGGAGTCAAAATTCCAAATGATGTTGTTAATTTCTGCTTTACTGAATAAGGTAAAAAAATGATGCCAGAAGGCTCTTTTTAATTATTGGATCTGTAAGAGTCCAGGAGAGATTCTGCAGGTTACGAACGGATTAAATACATTCATATAAGTAAGATAATTCCCTGAGAATATGCAAGGAAACGTGCACCCAAACCTTCTTTCAAACAAATTCATAACCATGTTGTGACTTTCCAACAAAATCCGGCAGACAATTTATGTTTAGGATCTCATGGAGATCATATTCTATCTTGAAAGGGTTATCTTGAGGGAAAGATGTACTGGAGGCGATCCGGCATATTTTCAAAGTTTCCTAAATTAGGCACTATGATTCGATTTCTCTATTAACATTGTGGCAGATGAGAAAATATACAATTTTTCACTTTCTCACAATCTTTTATAAATGGGCACCCGGTCTCAATCTCACTTCCAAACCTATATGATGCTGCTAATTTCCCCTTCCTATTTCACCACAAATGTTCAGTGCCCGCATGTTAAAGGCAAGATGTTACCAGATAGCAGCATTTGATTGTATTTGGTCTTTTCAGGGCCAGGCTGCGAACTTTTCCTGGCTGTCAGTGACAATTCATAATTGTTTCAAAACAGGCATTTCTACTATCTTTATAACTTGTTCCAAAATGACCATACCGTCCTCATTGTATAACTCCAAATGAAGCATAACCATGTGTTTGGGGAGAAAAAAAAAGTTATCTTCCTTTGGTTGAAAAAACATTACCCTTTATACTTGTAAATAAATGGACTTCAGGGGAAAAGTGGAGGTATGGTTAGGGGGCTTTGGCAAGGATGACACAGGTGATGAAAAAACCTAAGAGACAGCCAAAATTTACATTTTGACAGAAGTTAAATTAGTCATTGAAAATGTCATTCTATAGAATGTCACTGAGAATGAATAAACAAGTTAATTAGTTTGCTTTCTTTGTTTTCTTCTTTTGCTAAACCGAGCCAAGCGAACTGTGATTCAAAAAGCAGAAATCAAGAAAAGAAAAAGCTGTTTATCCCCCCTAATCCTAAATTTCCTGATTTGGGGTCTCTCAGTTCTGATGCTTCGGTAACGTGTTCATTCAAACATAAATGCGATCAGCATCAAAGGCTTAACATTCAGATTAACCACTTTTTGGCATCTTACCTCTTTTTAGTTTGAACTTGGAATCTCCTCCATGTACAGACCACTAATGAGAAAATCCTTGCTTATGAATTCAGTTCAGAATGGGAGCAGTTTTCCCCTCTCTCCTTTTGCATAATGTCGGCTTTGAAGTCAGGCAGTCCAAGAAAGTGATTGATCTCGCCCAAGTTCATAACTTTTTCAAAGTACTGCCGATATCATTAAATTTTAATTAACCCTTTGAGCTCCTTCTTTGATGTAAAGATGAGGGAACATCAAAGGCTCCTGTGTTGGAGCAACAGTGGCATCTTTTGTGCTCACATTGCTTTTTAGAAGATATCTAAGATGCAAATATTTCAACGGGGTCTTCAGCTTCTTGCGTGTGTGTGACATTGTTATGCTGTTGCTGGGGTAGAGCTAAAATCTATTGTTAGTCTTTCAAAGCTGGTTATTTAAGCATTGCTGTGTTAAGGGCTTAGAAGTAGTATATCTTTCCACCTTTTCCACATAAAGCATTATAATCAAGGAGTCTGTTTAAAATGTCACTCAGTTTGTAGCTTCTTGTGGTATTGTCCTTCACTGGCTCTCATTCATAATTAATCACATTTCCATTTTATGATTTAATGTGTAATATTCTGCATGTGGTCTTAGAAAGTCACGTAGCTACATTCAAATCTACTGGATGAAGAAACTCAGGTATCAAGGAGAGTGCATACTGCCAGAGGTCATGGGATTTGAGACCGTACGTGCATGGTGGAAAAGAAGAGCTTTTCTTAAAGCATTAGCAAATACTTCTTAGTTGTGTACAGACTGTGCCAGGCATTGCTAAAGTGTATAGTCATTGCCCTCATTAAATGAGCATTTCAGTGAAGCAGAATTTGCAAACTGGGGCATTCGTGTTCTTGTATCTTTTTGTAGTTCCAACAATCACTGTCAAAAGGTGTGCGAATGCCTCCTAGTCCACCGTTACTATTAGGCCACAGGATGGTGTTAGCAAGTACAGGGAGCCGATGATTCTAACATCCTACACAAATTATATGAAACAGACAGGGTCTCGTGTCATAATTAGAAATTGAGAAACTTGTGTGATCGGCCATAAGTAAATCTTGTTTGTGTTTTGGTTTTTTCATACTTTTACCTGACTTGTTCCTTCTTGCAGATTTAAATGATGTTTTATACATATGTGTTTTGAAATACTAAAATACTAATAATGTCTTAACAGCATTAAGCTTCATAGTCTTAGGCATTCTATTTAGATACAGGAAGTTAGCTCAAAAATATTTCCTTTCTTTCGGTGGTCTTTGTTTTCTTCCATTTCTGCTTTAATATAAATATCCACTCACCACAGTGTTCCCTCTAAACTTCTGTGGGAGGGAGAAGAAGTGATAAAACTCTTGATTGCTTCACTTCTTCAGAAGTAATGATAGGCTCATTTCCAAAGCCCAAATGCACTTTTGCCCCTTTAGGGTCACTTTAATCAAGGCATTATCACAGATGATGCGTGTCTACCAAAATGAGATTTTGTGACCCACTGAAATGAACATGATCTGGGCTTGCGTTTGGGGTGCCTGACTTAGTGACCTTCATGTTTATGAGATTTAAATTAAACCTGAATATATTATTAGGGGAAATTCAACAATTTTAACAATAATTAAAAAATTGTTGATTTTCTCTTTCCTCTTAAATAGAATTTGAGTCCGTTGTAGTGGAGATAATTTAAATACTAGGCTGTTAAATGCCTTAATGATTCCAGAATTCCTGACAAGGACAAATCCATATTTTAAAAATAAACTAGGATTTAAAACAATATAGTTATTGTTTGGTGCTCAAGATGTTGATGAATCTATGTGACAGATGTCTGGAATATAAACACTGTATTCTAAGTACAGTACTTAATTTTTTTTCCTATATTTGAAGAAACCATGAGATAAATTAGTTTGAGAGGTATATGTATGTTCTTGAAATGAATGAAAATGAAGGAAAATTCAAATCACAGTTTGGGTTTGTAACCAGATGAGATCTCACATCAAGGCTTTTTCTTACCCACATTTCATATTGTTGAAAAATAGCCAACTGTTAGGTCACAGTGCCAGTTAATATTTCAGATTTCTCTTGAATGTTACCTGCATTTTTTCAAAATGTTAATTATTTGCAGATTCTTATATATTTGTTCACCATGGCATATAAAAATAGGAATCATGAAAAACCAGTCCAGGTTGCTTGAAAAATAATATCTCCAAAGCCACTAATATGAATTGCAAAAAAATAAAAACAAACTGGACTTAGAACAGTAAAAGGTTTAAAGCTCTACTCTCAAAAGGGTTTGTTAAAAAACTGAATTTCTGGGGTCGTCATAAAACTATATAAAAGGGAAATAATTTGGGGGCACATGAACAAAAATGAGCTTAAAATAGGCTTTACATATATGATGAACATATGGTGATCTATGAATGCAATGGCAAATGGGATTCACTAAATAATATGCCCATTCCTCCTTTTCTCTCCAATTTCTCTGTTGAGCAGAAGCCAGAAGAGATTATAATTAAAGTGATTCTGAGGAAAAACAAGATTCTGAATTGTGAATGGTAAACCTCCTTTCATTCTCTTTCCTCTGACTTCCCAAACTCCCTTTTTCTCCTTGAGGGCAAAATGACATCAGTATTCACTCAGGGTAACTTCCTACCTGAGCAGAAGGGAAAAGTCACAGTTACTGTCTATAACACGAGTGGGGATTTGATTTCTTAACTAGTGATGACATTCCAGTGTCTGTTTTCTCAAAACCTTTCTGATTTTGATCCTTATCATAATACTACAACTGTTAACAAACTTTTACTAAGGTTGCTAAATAGGAAATTTCAGAAATTGCACCAGAACCTTTAGATGCATTATCTCACTAGCAGAATGGTTCTGGAAGATACATGATATTATCTCCATTTCATAGATCAAGTAACTGAGGCTCTAAACAGTTCAATATCTTGAGAGATTGCCCATAGTCTGATTCAAAAGTCCTTACTCTGTTCTACTGACCCAAGGTGCCAACAGAGTTCTAAGTGCTGTGGGAACTCAAAGGAAAGTGAAATATATTTAGAACTTAGCAGGAGGCAGCTTTAGAAATGAATGTCAAGGGATGCCTCAGATTTTAACAAAAAGTGATGCAAAGAATGGAGACATTTGTGACAGAGAAAAATAGCAAGAACTTAAGTATGAGATGTGCAGGATGAGGAAACGATGTGAGAGCTACTTTAAGATAATGTTCCACAGAAAAAAAAGAGAGGTTTGTTCTCAAAAAGCCTATGATCTTATGGGTTACCCTACCCCCTAAAATCACATTTATGGCTCTAAATCAAGAGTGTCATTTGAAAAATTACAATTATTTTCAGTTTGTAAGCTGTATTTGAGAAATCATTACTTCCAAATCTACCACAATAGAGATAGGAATATAGAAAAATATGAATTAAAAATTTGAATTATGATTTGGTCTTTGAAGTAAAAGCATATGGGCCAAATTCCAGACTAGATCTGTGGGCATGAAGAAGCTATTTACATTTTATTTCCTTTATTTCTTTGCAAGATAGTTGTGAAGATCAACTATCAGAAGGCATGCTCAATTGTTTAGCAAATTTTCTACTATATAATGAGAACCTAATAATCATAAGGTATTATCATTACTATTACTATTCATAAACTGTCTATGGATGAAGAAAATTAAGTTTTGAGGTTTTTTGGTTTGGTTTTGCTTGGTTTTTTCCTTTTCCTGCTTGTAATCAGAGAGACATACTTCAGGAAGTAAAAAGTAGAGCTCTATTTTTTTTTTTTAATGTTTTTATTTATTTCTGAGAGAGACAGCGTGAGCAGGGGAGGGTCAGAGAGGGAGTCACAGACTGAAACAGGCTCCAGGCTCTGAGCTGGCAGTCAGCACAGAGCCCAACGCAGGGCTCGAACCCACGAACCGTGAGATCATGACCTAAGTGAAAGTCGGACGTTTAACCGACTAAGCCACCCAGGCGCCCCTCTATTTTGCCCATTAAACGAGTCATAACTGTGGGGGCGTCTGGGTGGGTCAGTCAGTTAACAGTCTGACTTCGGCTCAGGTCATGATCTCACAGTTTGTGGGTTCAAGCCCAGCATTGGCCTCTGTGTTAACTGCTCACAGCCTGGAACCTGCTTCAGATTTTGTGTCTCCCTCTCTCTCTGCTCTTCCCGTTTGTGCTCTCGCTCGCGCACGCTCTCTCTCTAAGAACTAAAAAAATTTTTTTTTAATATTTAAAGAATAAAAATACAAAAGTCATAACTGTGAAATTAGAATAGAGGTAGTATCCCATGCTATATATGTAAAAACTGAGGCTCAAAAATATATACATGTTTTATCCGTACCATTCCATTTTCTTTTAGTTTTACTATTAGGTAACATTGGTCACTATTTTTGCACCCTTCAATATTTACTGAATTTCACAGCCACCTATTAACTGGCTGTAAAGCCAATGCCAGATCTTACCTTATTTATATATTTCTTTATTATTTGTAACAATCTTACTTTTAGGTTCCAGTTTTTGTATCAGTTATTTTTAAGCAAGACTATGTTGAGGTGGCAAATACCTCTGAATTATCAGTTGCCTACAACCAGAATGGTTGATTTCTTGCCCATGATATATGCTGCACATCTGCTATGGTTCTTCTCCATGAGTCTTGTTTATTTTAAGACTCATGCTGTAAAAGCAGCTTGTGGCTACATTATACTGGCCTTGTGATAGGAGGAAAAGAAATCTGGAAAACACATGGGGGCTTTCAAAGCTTCTGCTATCAAGTAGCAGTAAGTTATTTCATGTTATGGTTCCTTGGCCAAAATTAGTGACATGACCAAGCCTAATGGTAATAGCCTATAGAAGTAAAAACCTATCATGAGGTTAGTAAATGACAGCCATAATGCTCGTTTTACTAACAAGGCCCTTGGGTATTAGTAGTTATTACACGTAGAATTCTAAAATGGCCCTTTCTCGCCCCCATCCCCATAAATAATCCCAGGGACTGTGAATATGACCTATTTTATTCCCATAATTAAATTATATAACACGATTGATTTTAAGACCAGAAAATTTTTGAAGAGGGCCTGACCTAATCACATAAACCCTTAAAACTTGGTTCTAGAGATGGGTGATGGAGAGATTAGAAGTGCAAGGAGGATTTAATGAGAAATGTTCTCATTTGCTGGCTTGAAGACAGGGCCACATGGCTAGAAATGTAGGTGGTTTCTAAGAGCTGGGAGAGATTATAGGATGACAACCAGCAAGGGAATGGGACCTGAATTCTATAATCAGAAGTAACTGAATTTGGTCAAGGGTACTTCAAAGCATGTTTCTCCCTAGAGCCTACAGAGAGGAATGCAGCCCCACTAACACCTTGATTTAAATCTTGTCAGACTCTAAACCACGTTACTTTGTACCCAGAGTTCTGAGCTCCAGAATTGTAAGCTAATAAGTAGATGTTGTTTTAAGCCATTATATTTATGCTAATTTGTTACATGATAGAAAACTAGGGCAATAATGCCCTACTACTTATACTACTTACAAACTCTAGGACTGTAAGCCAATGCCTCGGGTTCTCAAAGCCTGAATTTTCCTATATTGCAAATAAAATATCTAACTCCATATATTCCATATTGTTATGATAATCAAATAAGATAGAATATGAAAAAATTAATGGTGAACAAAGCACTACAAATCTGTAAGGAATTAACATTATATCTCAAATAAAATAGTTGATTCATTTCAATTTATACAGCATTAAATAAGATAAATCATTTATTTTATTATAATGTCTCATTGAATTCAGAGAAAACAACCATGGAGCCATGGATTCATGGGTCCAGATATTCATGGGGAAATAATCTTTGGAACCCGGGGTTGATTTCAAGTCCTGCCACAGGAAAAGCTCCAGGAATTTGCAAAATATACTTAATTTCATTGAGCCACAGTTCTGTTAAGTATATAGCACATTTAATATCCAAGAAGGCTTTGTTTTTTCAAAGTAAGAGGTCTTACATATACATTGTTCCCAGTGCAGGTGCATACAATGCACCTAATATTAATTCATATCATTTATAATAAAATAATAAACACTTGCTATTCAGTATCACAAATATCTACAATATATTTCTGTTCCATTCCCTTTCTGCCTTGTCCCGGACCAGGTCAAATTATCTATTGAGGTACAAGTTCAAAATGAAATCTAGTAAACTGTCATATTGGCCATATGGTCTTCAAGCTTAATTAGGATGGGAACATTCCCCACTCATCATATCCTCAGCTTTCAATTATGGGTTTTACATTAAAGTTCAGTGAGCATCACAGATAAGCTCTCTTGATTAAGATCATTAAAGAATTCTTTATCTTTAGTTCAATGGCATCTTGCCTACAGATTTATTAGACTGCTTTTTTGGTACACTGCCTATTTCAGGGAGAAAATATTCCGCTACCACATACGGGCAGGATAAAGATTAAGCACAATTGCCAATTGCACATAAGGAGTCTGATGAATTCCTATTACCAAATGGAATCTGTAGAGTCTGATATCCAGGAATAGGAAGGAACTTTAGACTATCCTCAAGCTCAGACTTCTGAACTGAGTCAGGTCAGGTGTAGTATCTGGTGCACACATGAAGGCACTGCAGATTTGGGTGCTGGATTATGGTCTGACTCCCAGGGCCTGTCTTCTTTCTGTTCTCTCACAAGATTCATAATGCTTTTTCTCCATGGGAGGTCTCTCCCACTCCCACTCTCTTGATGGATAATAAGGAATATTATCCTCTTGATATGTGTTTACAAAGCGGATAATTTACCAATGAATCAAATATTTATTGAACACCTACAGTGAGCAAATGATGTATCCAAGGCACTAAAAAGAAGCTAAGACTTCTAAGATACAATTATTGTCATAAGAAAAATGACAATTTGGTTGAGCCAAGAAACATTCTGATAAAATTATAATTAGCTTTATAAGGAAATAGGTAAGTGTCCCTTAAAGTGTATTCCTCTGATCACTGGCATCAAAATAAAGGTGATTCTTGGGGCATCTGGGTGGCTCAATCAGTTAAGCATCTGACTTTGGATTAGGTTATGATCTCACAATTCATGAGTTTGAGCCCCACATTGGGCTCTGTGCTGACAGCTCAGAGCCTGGAGCGTGCTTCAGATTCTTTGTCTCCCCCTCTCTGCCCCTGCCCCACTTGTACTCTCTCAAAATTAAAGACATTTAAAAAAAAATCAAGATGATTCTTTTATATATGGTCCATACTGAAAAGTATGCCAATACATGATAAATATCACTTATAAGATAAAAACAAATGCTATACAGAACCAAAATGTAGGACATTAATATGAACAAGTATTCAGTAAAGATGAATAAATGAGTGAATATATGAAGCAGAGATTTGAATATGTGTGTGTGTGTGTGTGTAGCAAATATATAGCAAAATTAGTAGAAGTGATCAGGAAAGGTAGTGATAGAAAGATGAATAAATACTTAACTAGAATAATGACCAAGAGAGCTGGCATAGGGTTTCTATGACTTTAATAATAATGTTATTATAGATGGGCACTTTCTCTCTCTCTTTATTGACAAAATTATGACCAAAATGGAGTGCTTGAAAGCATGGGGGCATTTTTGTAAAAGCATTCATGGCTGTAATCTTTCATTTTTTGAAGATACGATAAAGAAAATAGTGAAGGCTAAAAGATGACATGCGGTTACTTTAAAATATATTTCTAAAAACCAAGTGAAAGAAACATGATGTGTTAAATGGCATTCCAGGTTAACAATGTAGTTATTTCCTCAGGGGTCAAAGGTAAATATATGTAACTCCCAGGAATTCAGTTCCTTTAACACTGATATGTTAGGAATCTATTTCTAAAAGTAGGTACTTCTACAAGATTCTTTTCCCTTATCCTCAGACTTTTTTTTTTAATTTTAAAATATATCACCAAATACTTATAACTGAAGCACCAATGACTGAACACTTCCTTAAAGAACACATTGAATTATGAATGAATGAATTCAGGGTTTTGGTTTTTTTTTTTTTTTTTTTTTTGGTTTTTTGTTTTGTTTTATATGTTTACATTTTACGTTTTGTCAGAATAGAATGGTACATTCTTTAAAAAAGTATATTGGAACTTCTTATGTATTACTGTGCTTGACAAAAACACATCATCTTGGGGCGCCTGGGTGGCTCAGTCGTTAAACTTCTGACTTCAGCTCAGGTCATGATCTCGCGGTCCCTGGGTGTGAGACCCGCATCGGGCTCTGTGCTGACAGCTTAGAGCCTGGAGCCTGTTTCAGACTCTGTCTCCCTCTCTCTCTGCCCCTCCCCAGCTTGTGCTCTGTCTCTCTCTGTCTCAAAATTAAATAAACGTTAAAAAAATCATTAAAACACATTATCTGTGAGCTTATGGTATTTGGATTTTATATTTTTATAGCTGCATTATATCTTGATTATAAAAATTACATAATCAAGTAAGAATAATAAACTTGATTTCACCATAATCCCACAAATCCAGAGGTAATCATTGTTATTATTTTATGTATCAACATCTCTCTCTAGATATTCATTAAATGTGGGATATCATATGTGTTTAACCACTTGCTCTTTTATTTCCTATTTGCTAATATATACTGGATAGCTTTCTAGAAATATTTTGTCCTTTAGCAATAACAGAGACTTGGAAAAGCATATAAAGTGAAGAGACTCATTACTCTAGTATGAATTACACCTAACTCAGATGGGCCAGGAAACAAATGGCTAGTTCACAGGCAAATGCTGTTGTGAATCCCAATGCTAGCTGGCTGCATTAGTGAATTCAGTACTACTCCTGTGAAATCCATATAGAGTTCCAAATAACCAGCCATTCTAAATCATTTTAATGTTATTCACCATATTATTGTAAACTTCAGGTTTTAAGAGATATTAATAACCAGATTATAATAATCATTCTATTAAAATATTCCAATGCCATTACTGTAAGAGCCAACAACAGTCAGACCTTATTCTGGAGTTTTCTAGTGATGAAACTACTTAAAGATTTATAATATGTTAACATTACCTTGCCCCTCTGAATGAAATTTTCCATGTGAAATAAATTTTCCCATGTATAGATACTATCTTGCTTGTCTTGTGGCGTCGTCATTAAAGGTAGATTCATTTAAAACTGTTACCAAAACTAAAAGCATTCCTGTATTCAATGAATTATTGAAACTATTAGATAAGGAAGAAAAATTGACATTTATGTGCTTTCTTATGATTGACAATGTGTTTTTGTATAATTTTCTCATTTAATGAAGAAGACATGGAAAAACAAATAAGATGTCTGCATTCTTACTGAAAATTTTAAGAATTATTATCTTAATTCACTTGTCAATCTTTTATTGAGCACTTATAATATTCTAGACCCTGTCCTGCAAAGATTAATCCAGGAGTTCTTAACTGAGTACATTATAGTAACCTGAAAAGCTTAAAAAAATATGATGCTCAGGCCACAGCACACACCAAATACATTAAAGTCTCTGGGGTCAGAACGCCAGCCCTGATAATTTATTCAGGTTTTCAGGCAATTCCATTGTGTAGCCAAATTTGAGAACCAATAGTTTCCTTGTGAAAAGCTTAATATAAGGGTAAAAATTATTTAATCAGCAGTTAAATGATATACTCAAACATAAGAAAAACTAAGTTGGAGTCATTAAATTAAAGAGTAAAATATATCTGTTGCTATAACTAAAGTGTAGCATCATATCTCACTTGCTAAATCCACAAGATTCTCTTTGCACTGCTGTTGATAACAAGAAAAATAATGGATGAGATAGATAAAGGTCCCCAGTATAGGTAAACTACCTCAAGATCTGCCTTCATTGTAGACCAAAAAAGAAAGGAAATCTAAATACAAAAACTCAGGAAAGGATATAGATCATTACTGTGTGTTTTCTTTTTTCAATGTTTTATTTATTTCTGAGAGAGAGAGAGAGAGAGAGAGAGAGACAGCGTGAGCAAGGGAGAGTCAAAGAGAGAGGGAGACACAGAATCTGAAACAGGCTCCAGGCTCTGAGCTGGCTGTCAACACAGAGCCCGACGCAGGGCTCGAACACACGGACTGTGAGATCATGACCTGAGCCGAAGTCAGATGCTCAACCGACTGAGCCACCCAGGCCCCCCTATTGTGTGTTTTCTTAAAGGGGCACCTCGAAGGCTCATATTGCATATCACAGAAAAACCAGTACTCACTCTTTCCCTAAATCTCCTCCTCATAAAAAAAAAAAAAACAACTGAGCATTGCTAAGAACTTTCCCTTTCCCAAAGAATAGTCTCACCACCACCTCTCCATTCATCCCCATTCACACCTTACTCTGAGCCATCTTGCAGCCCACATCACCTTCATGAAGTGTCATCCTACAGCTCCAGAAATCTAGTTAGTTTCTTGTCGTCCCTGTTTTTTATTAGGCAAATGGATCCCTTTGGAATTTTTGCACATTGAATGATTAAGGTATGGCTGAGTGATTAGTTTGATGATGGCCAAGTAGGTTGAAAGAAAAGAGTGAGAAGGGAAGTAGAAAGGGAAAAGGATAAAGGAATAGATGAAGGAGAAATTAAATGAAATCATAGTCTCTCTCTGCTCAACAACAACATTCTCCCTTGAATCAGAATAAAATCCAACCTCTTCATTGTGACCCACAAAACTTTATGCACCAATGTGGCTCAACCCACATCTATTCTTTCTACTTGCTATTTCTTTTTTTTTTTTTTTTTTTTTTTTTTTTAGCAATCAGTTCCTTTATTTTTTCCTTAAATAGTTTCAAGTTGGTTTCCATATAACACTCAGTGTTCAACCCCACGAGTGCCCTCCTCCATGCCCACCACCCCCCTTCCCCTCTATCCCCATCAGCCCTCAGTTTGTTCTCAGCATTTGAGAGTCTCTCATGGTTGTCCTCCCTCCCTCTCTCCAACTATTTTTCCCCTTCTTCTTCCCCTGTGGTCCTCCATTAAGTTCCTCCTAATCCACCTATATGTGCAAACATATGCTATCTGTCCTCTGCCTGACTTATTTCGCTCAGCATAACACCCTCTAGTTCCATCCATGTTGCGACAAATGGCCAGATTTCTTTCTTTCTCATTGCCATGTAGTATTCCATTGTATAGATAAACCACATCTTCTTGATCCATTCATCCATGGATGGACATTTAGGCTCTTTCATGTTTTGTCTATTGAGAGTGCTGCTGTGAACATTGGGATACATGCGCCCCTATGCATCAGCACTCCTATTACCCTTGGGTAAATTCCTAGCAGTGCTATTGCTGGGTCATAGGGGAGTTCTATTGTTAATTTTTTGAGAAGCCTCCACACTGTTCTCCAGAGGGGCTGCAACCAGCTTACATTCCCACCAACAGTGTAGGAGGGTGCCCATTTCTCCACATACTCACCAGCATTTAGAGTCTCCTGATTTGTTCATTTTAACCACTCTGTTGAGTGTGAGGTGGTATCTCAGTGTGGTTTTGATGTGTATTTCCCTGATGAGGAGGGACGCTGAGCATTCATTTGCCTGTTGGCCATGTGGATGTCCTCTTTGGAGAAGTATCTGTTCATATCTTCTGCCCATTTCCTCACTGGATTATTCGTTTTTCAGGTGTGGAGTTTGGTGAGTTCCTTATAGATTTTGGATACTAGCCCTTTATCTGATAGGTCATTTGCAACTATCTTTTCCCATTCCATCGGTTGCTATTAGTTTTATTGATTGTTTCCCTTGCTGTGCAGATGCTTCTTATCTTGATGAAGTCCCAGTAGTTCATTGTTGCTCTTGATTCCCTTGCCTTTAGGGATGCGTCAAGTAAGAATTTGCCGTGGTTGAGGTCAAGGAGGTTGTTTCCTGCTTTATTCTCTAAGGTGTTTATGGTTTCCTGTCTCACATTCAGGTCCTTTATCCATTTTGAGTTTATTTTTGTGTATGGTGTGAGCAAATGATCTAGTTTCATTCTTCTGCATGTTGCTGTCCAGTTCTCCCAACACCATCTGTGAAAGAGGCTGTCTTTTTCCATTGGATACTCTTTCCTGCTTTGTCAAAGATTAGTTGGCCGTACATTTGTGGGTCCAGTTCTGAGTTCTCTATTCTATTCCACTGGTCTATGTGTCTGTTTTTGTGCCAACCACTTGCTGTTTCTAATCTACCCTTTTTTGCCTCCTTTCTTGAACAAACTCAGCTCATTATTGCCTCCCAAGGGCTTTAGTTTACTGTTTCCTCTATCTAGACCTGTGCTTTTCAAGTGAGGGTGATTTTTGCCACTTTGGCAATATCTGCAGACATTTTTGGTTGTCACAACAAGGGAGATGCTATTGGCATTAGTGGTAGAGGCCAGGATTCCTGCTCACCATCTTACAATGCCTGAAATAGTCCCTTACAACAAAGATTATCCATCCCGAATGTCAATAGCAGCGAGGTTGAATAATTCTAGTGTAGACAGAGATTTTTCCCCACATCTCTTGTTCCTTTTCTTTTTTCTTCAGGGCTCTCCTGAAATGTCATCTGTTTAGTGAGACATTTACAGATTACTTTATCTAAAATAATAGGTCTCACTACATAATCTCTATAACCTTAAGCCACTTGTTTTTTTTATGACACTTGCCAATTTAATTTGTTACGATGATAAAATAGATGCATGAAACAAAAGAAAGTATATTTACAATAAATGTCCAGTAGTTGTAAGATGAGTCACAGTTTCACTAATGTCAAAATGTCAGAGAAAACATGATATACAACTTAGAATTGAGGAAATACATCATTATCTATATTGTACAGAAAGGAAAACTGAAGCTTCAAGAGATTAAGGTACTTGCCCAAGACCACATTGTTATTAAAAGATGGATATAGACCTCTCATAGTTAGATTTGCTCTTTAAAGCCTTTCTGATATGTTGAGTTGGGGCTGGGAAGAGAATAATAAAGAAAGTTGCAGGGGTAGGGAAAATAAAAAGTAAAGGAAATGGAGAGAGAACATACATTCCAAATAGAAGTGTTCTTAACAATTACCTATACTCTAAGGCATAGCATTTAGCTCATCTCTAAGAGGCACAAACGACTAGTATTATTCAAGATGTAAAACAGCAAGGTCACTTGACACAAACCACACTAATGCAATCATAATACTTTAACTGTAAAATGCTCTGCTGTAAAACACAGCCAACATTCGACCACCCAGCTAAGTATCCTCCCTGGACTAATTATTTTTCAAAGTTAGACAGAAAACCGTTATAGTTTTAGGCACTCTTATCGACATAGGAGTGAATAAAGCACATTTCTGCCAACTGGAGAATGAGGTTAAGGAGCCTGGCATTCTTTTGCTTCTTCCTCCCTGCCTCTTGATAATGGTTTGATCTTGCTACCAAGCAAGAGCTCAAAGCAGCAAGAACATGGCAGTACTAAATGGATTTCATATACCATAACGAATGATACTGTAGATACTAAACACCATGTCAATGCCCTCTCATATCAAAAGTCACAAAAGAAAAGGACAGGTTAAACACTCTCACACTGTAGCTGAGAAGCAAAAATGCAAATTTTGGAGGTCTTTATTGAGCCCTTTTATTTCTACAACTATGGATGTACCAAACAATATAAGTGGCAGAATTTCTGAAATAAATTTCAATTGGAGGTTTAAAAGGCTCCTGGATAATTTTTGGATAATAGGAGGTTTTAAAGGAGCAAGCCCCAGTAGCAAAGATAAGTACATCAGTAGATGTTTCAGAAACAGTACAGAGGGTTTTTCAGACAGGAATTCTGAATTCAGGCTCTACCACTTGCTAATTGCCACCTTGGGCTATTTCCTCAAGTACTGTATGCCTCTGTTCTCTGAACAGTAAAGTGGGGATCTTATAAACACCAGCCTCGCAGGTCATGATTACCATTCGGCACATTTAAGGTACATTAGAACAGTGTTAACACTCACTGAGCAATAAATAGAAGGATGTTTGCTACTAACGGCTTCAGCCCACTGTCGTATGAGCACCTGAAGTGACACAACATAGTCCAAGGACTTGGTAGCCCTTGCTTCTTGATTTTCTTTTATTTTCTTTGTTGTCCAAATAATTATTTAAACTATTGGCACTGGGCAGAGCATAATCCATTTAAACCAATATACTTTGAAAAATTAACCCACTATGGCAAATTCCTTTATGTGTCCATAACAGGATATCATTCTTCTTTAGAGTTCGTATATATTTAGGTTGAGAACAGGAATGTTTTTTTACAAATAGTTTTCACCCACTCTACACACTCCCTCTCCATTCTCCCCTCCCCACATGTAAAAGAAAGACCTCAAAAATACACAACGGCTTTTTCTTTTCCTCTGTCAAACGTAAGTTTTGAAGACTTCACAATTTATTAGTGGTCAGGTGGGAAAACAGAGTTTTCTAAAATGCAAACGTTTCTAAAAAGACCAGTGTCTCCTCTGGCAGCACCGGCTTCAAATGATCTGCCCACTGAGAGCATCTCAGTTTGATACATTCCGTTTCATAAAAGCTGATTCAGGCTTTAGACTCCTACAGGGTCTTCATAAAGTGGATATAAAATAATAATAAAAAATAAGGCTAAAGCTTAAAGATTTAATCTAAATAACATTTATTTTTTATCTCTCAGGTCTCATTTTAGAAGAAACATGTTGATTTTTTTCCAAAATATTTTTGGTTTACTTCAGTAAATTTTCGTCTTGTAGGATCCAAGAAGAAATGGCTTGTGCTTAGTTTGGAATTTATAATTATACATCTTTCAGAAAATAAAACATTTCAAACTGAACTCTCAGACAAAGGGTCAAGGTATTTTATTTTGCTTGGACCCATAGCCATCCTTTATTCCCAGATGGATTCTGACTCAGGTAGCCATAACAATAGTAATGTTCTGCAACAATGAAGCTTTCTTTTTTCTAAAAAAAAAAAAAAAGGGGGGGTGGGTGGTATTTGTTTATATTATGTATCAGTGAAACAAATTAAGTGGAAACTTTTGAAAATGGTCATAATCTGACCTAGAATGCATTATATTAGGCAGTTAGCCCTTGTATACCCTACATATACATGGATTGAGCACAAATTCTGGATCTGTCCTAGAAGAGGAGGCATAAGAATCTAGTCACCAGTCATGCACAAAATTTACCAATTATAGAAGCTTGGTATACAACATGACATGACCAAGAAACCAAAACTTTTATGATGGCTCCAGGTTTGTCTTCACCACGCATAATTATGTTTCCTCTATCCCATTATAATTTCAGAGTCAGAATTGTATAGTTTTGGAATAAGCTCTGTCTCCCCCTAACCTAAAAAAACAAACAAACAAATACTAGCTTATTGCTTCCTTTTGTATTTACACCTAACTCGTCTTCTGGAGTCATTAGCATTGTGTTCCACTCCACATTGTTTAGGATTTTTGTGTGGTGACCTTCTCACCTTATCTTTTATAGCCTTCCCTGCTTTTGTTTTATATATAAATCTGGACATGCTTTTTTTTCTGGTCTTCTATGATTTCTTGTTTTCATATTTATATTGGTATATCTGAGAATATTTTCATACAACAAATAAATACGGATTCAGATTCCTTATATTTCAAATCTTTATCATTTAAGGCAGTAATACTTATTTTTTTTAAATCCAACATTCCCCTCAATTGAAAATGCTATACTCATTGTTGGCTAAACACTCATATATTTAGTTATAATATATTTATGCCTAAACTGTGAAATTGATCTCCTTCAGTGTGCCCCTCCATCCCCAGTACAAGCTTGCTGTTTTAACTATTGTAGCCTCTTCAGACATTTAATTCCTGTCAGGAATACCTTCCCTACCTGCCACTTATGTTTCTTTCTATTTTTAATGTTATATAAAAAAAAAAACATTATATTTGGATAATCTTAATTTTTAAATTAAAATGCATTATAACATCATTTAGTCATATTACTGTAATTTCTACTTGATATTTTAATTAGAGTATTAATTTAACATATACACTTTTATAATGAAACATTAATACCTGTGCAATGTTAAACCTTTCTACCAAGAAATAAGATGGGATTTTTTTTTGTTTACCTGTCTTCTCTCATGTCCTTAGTCGAATTTTAACATTTCTTTCATGTTAGCAATATATTTTCATATAGTTTTCTTGAAAATGTAATTACATGCGATAATTCCATGGGACTTTTTTTTTTAATCTATAAAAATTTATGAGAATATCTTTTGACCTTGCAATTACACAGCTAGGAATTTACCTTGTAGAAATATTTCCCAAAGTACATGAAGTTATTTGTACAAGTATGTTGACTGAAGCATTGTTCATAATATTAAAAAATTGGAAGCAATTTAAATGCATATCAGTGTGGGGCTGTCTAAATACAATACGGTCCATAATTTCATATAATTGAATGCTTGCATCTTTAAAAAAATATTAAAGTAGACTTTTATACACTGATATGGAATGTTTTCCAAGCTATATTATTAAATAAAAATATATAAACTATAGAACAATACATACAATAAGTTGACATCTGTATAAATTTTGTGTAAATTTTAAAAGGACAGTTACACTGCGTTATTAATAATCATTTTATATAAGGACATACGAAAATGTTTTACTAGAAGAATATATAATAATGACATATTTCTTAAGCACGAAGCATGTTTTAGACATTGTCCTAAATGCTTTTTATAGAGCTTATTCAATCCTCATCATAGTTTTTTTTTTTTCCTTTCAAGTTTTTATTTAAATTCTAGTTAGTTAACATATATGGGAAAATTGGTTTCAGGAGTAAAATTCAGTGATTCATCACTTATATATAACACCCAGTGCTCATCACAAGTACCCTCCTTAATACACATCACTCATCTAACCCATCCCCCATTCTGCCTCCTTCCATCAACCCTCAGTTTGTTCTCTGTGGTTAAGAGCCTCTTATGGTTTCTTTCCCTCTCAAATTTTTTTTTCCTTACCCTATGTTCATCTGTTTTTTTCCCTAAATTCCACATATGAGTGAAATCTTACGGTATTTGTCTTTAACTGACTTACTTCACTGGCATAGTATACTCTAGCTCCATCCACATTTTTGCAAATAGCAAAGATTTCATTCTTTTTGATGGCTGGGTAATATTCCACAACAGATAGATGATAGATAGATAGATAGATAGATCGATCGATCGATAGATAGATGGATGAAAGATATCACATCTTCTTTAACCACCAATCAGTGGGCATTTGGGCTCTCCACAGTTTGGTTGTTATTAATGCTGCAATAAGTATTGGGGTGCATGTGTATCTCCAATCTGTATTTTTGTATCCTTTGGGTAAATACCTAAGAATACAATTGCTGGGTTGTAGAGTAGTTCTATTTTTAATTCTTTGAGGAACCTCCATACTGTTTTCCAGAGTGGCTGTACCAGTTTGCTTTTTCACCAAGAGTGTAAGAGGCTTCCCCTTTCTCCACATCCTCACCAATATCTTTTATTCCCTTTGCTATTAATTTTAGCCATTCTGATAGGTGTGAGGTGGTATCTAATTGCAGTTCTGACTTGTATTTTCCTGATTATGAGTTATGAGCATGCCTCATGAGCACTTCTAAATAACATATATGCTAAATGGAAATATATTTATTGGTTTAGCACTTCTAAATGGAAATACATGAATTAGTTTAGAAGTCCTCTTCTTTGGGGAGAAGGCTTAAGAGATCAGGTAAGGATCATTTAGTTTGCTTTCGTGACTTTTTTTTCTAATATTTACCTGTGACTGTAATACTTTTTATCTAAATTTAAGTTACCAGGTTTCAACCAAGTAATGGATGTGGGTCTTTTTGTTCTGTTTTTATAATTTTTAAATTGATACAAAATCTGACGCTATATTAAAAAACTTTGCAGTAGAAGGATAATGCAGATGCCCACATGAGGGGCAGTATCTTAGAGAAAATGCATCTTCCCCCGTGCAGGAGGCTCTTGGTAGTAAAAAGTATTAACAAGAGGAACACTGCACCAAAAGGTAGTTGGAAGTATAAGAGACAGTCGTTCTGATACTGGGTATTTCCATGAACTCTGACTTGAATATATTTAATCTACCTTTGAAATGATGAAAGTTATTAGCAACACATGACAAAGCAGCATAATATGAAAATTATTCTAAATCAGTCTACAGTAGAGTATTTGACTGTTGAACAGGATTATTCTTCATACAGATGATTCATAGCATTGTTACTACTTTTAATTTATTGTCCCTCTCATATAGGAGAAGTGATCTAATAATGTTATAGAATTATGTGAGATGTATGATAGAAATGTGATGGAACAACTGGGTCTTTGCACTAAAATAAATTTTATGAGTTACATAGTATTTAATAGTTTCTGGCTGGAGTTAAATAATACCGTAATTGGGATTTATCCAAGCAGGGATAGCATCAGTGGTGTGGATTTACTTCCAAAGAATTAGTTGCTTTCTTAGGCAAATTATTTATGGATCATTTACCAGGTCTTATCTCTCACACATTCTTTCTAGAGACTGGGATGTATATGTGCCTGTGCGAGAATGTGTAGCTGCATGTGTAACAATGTGGCAATATATGTAACACTATTGAAAATGATACCTAGAATGTTATTGCAAATTGTAAGCTAAGATTGAAAAGCTTTGGAAAATAAGTAGCAATATGTCTACAGCCCAGCTCCAAATGTGGGTGCCAGGTAACTTAGCAAGACTTCCTAAAAGATGGATGGGGATGTAGCAAATGCAGGAAAGGGATGGAAGGGTAATTCCTAAAGAAAAGTGGGAAGGTTGGAAAATAAACAGATAGGTCCTGTTCTACTTGACTCACTTCCTCAGTATGCTTCCTTACAACACTACCAAGGCTCAAGTTAGGGGAAGGAGAATATGAAATAGAATTAGAGTTTTGCTATCTAAAAGTTAGAATTCTTAGAACTGGACATAACTATAAATTATCAGTTGTTGCAGGTAATGGGAAAGAAAAATGTGATGGTTAATTTTATGTGTCAACTTGGCTGAGCCACGTGCCTCAATATGTGTCAAACATTATTTTGGGTATTTTTGTGGGGATGTTTTGGGTGAGACTAGCATTTTGATCAGTGAACTTAGAGTAAAGCAGATGTCTTCCATGAGGTATCTTCCATGAGGTTCCCTGACTAATACAGGGAACAAGAGAGCATGTTTGAAGCAGTGGTGAGAGAGAAAATAAAGCTGTCTTCTGCTTATGCCCTAAGAAATCTAGCCCACTCAATAAACTGGTTACAGACTAGACAATGCTTCCTCTTACACTGAAGACTGGAGAAAGACTCAGGGAAACAGAAGAAAACAGTGAATTTTATCTCACCTCCTCTGCTGGTATAGCTCACATCTCTTTCCTTTCATCCTTCTCCAGTGTAATTGGTTCTATCATGTAAAAAGGTTGAATTGGTCTCTTGATGTTACAGAATTTGTCATATTATTATCCAGAAATTCTTTTATGTCAAATAGAAGCATCTAAATAGTATAAAATTGTTGACAGATGTGTAACACCTCACAAGTCAGTGACACTTCCCCCTTTTAACTGAATCTTGCAACTAAATAGGGCATTTTTAAATGACACAATTATTGAATCCACTTTGAGTAGAGTTACAATCCACCATGCCACACATTCCATCACCAACCCACACTTATTTACAATGCCATACAAACCCTATGAAAATAAATCACCTTGTATTCCAAATACCAAAGTCTCATACCAATATTTCTTATATTTCATTGCCCTTGGTCTAATAACATAAATGCCTTAGATATGCAGATGTATACCAGTTTATATACATTTGATGATAGTCTAAAAATAGCTTGATTCTCTTTATCTTTTTTTCTTTTTCAGAAAAATTATCCTTGTTGCCTAAATTGAAGCAAAGAAGTATAATTGGGTATACTTTAAGAGGAGTAGACTTAATAGTTTACTCTCTTAGGTGATGGTCATTTTTTCCATATCCTGAAGAATAATTTCTAAATAGCTTTCTGATCTGAGTTGAAACTGCTTTTTTGGCCTTTTCTATTAAGTATCTGTCCTTTGCATGAATGCGCCATAGTTGAAAATGGCTATTACTTATTAATATATTGGGATCTCCTTTTATCCTCAACACACTGGTACCCAATATCAGCCAGCCTCCTTACTGCCGAATTAGAAACACCTTTTAGTGCAAGCCAAAGGAAAATGGGTAAAAATGGTAAAACTACTTCCAGATTTGGCCTCTGTAAGTTCTCACACAATCATTCTTATAATATTATATCTTTGCTTATAAACTAATCTAGTTGGATGTAGGAAATCCAAGGAAAGATTGTAAGGCTCCTGAGTGGTGACAAGTGGATATACCACATGGAATGTGCCTTCATCTCTACAGGACTGTGTGGAAGAGAAATCTCATGGTCAGCCATCTTAGACTGGAACATAGAAAATAAATTAAGAGCTTGGGGTGCCTACTACTACAACTAGCAGTACTTACCATTAATAATACAGATATTAAAACTTTAGCCACAATAAATTACTTTCATTCTTTGTCCATGCTATCCTGAATTCTAACATGCCCTCTGCCCTCTAACACCCACCTTTGTGTACTAATCTGTTTTGTTTATTTAAGTTCTGAATCAAATTCTCCTCTCTCTCTCATACCTATGGCATGAATTTACAATCACCAACAAAACTTATTACATGTCTGATATCACTCTTTATGTCATAATACATTTTGTTTTCTATCATACAGAACACATTTTTGTATATCCCTTATCAATTAGTCTAATACTTGGAACACATAGGTGTATAAAGCAAAATAGTTATGCCCCATCAGTGTTATTGCTCATATCCATTAATAAATCTATTAAATATGTTTTCTATTCTCTAACTGTATTCTAAATACCCATAGTTGTATATCTAGCTGCAAAACACCTTTATCTTAGTATATTTAAATTAAAATAATTAACAGGAGAGTTGAAAGTTACATTTGTTAGAAGAGAAAAAAATGTAAGTAACATCTATTATACAAGTCGCTGTTGTGACACACATTGCAGGTGAATCTTCAGTGAAGAGTTAAGAATTCTTCACATTTTAGAAACCATTAACATTTTGAAGTTACAGAATCCTGAGGTCAGCAGTAAGCAGACTAAATGGTGCCCATGAGAACGTCAGCATATGTCCCCAAAAGTAAATTTCTTATCCCCTTATCACAAGAAGCAGCCTATTAAGTAGTTATGGTAGTAAATTTTAAATTCCCCTGAAGAAAAGGTTGACAAAATTGAATTATGAAGAAGAGCAAAGAAGATTAAATTACCAGAAGAAGAGCAAAGTCTTGGGAGTAACTTCATAGCAACCTTCAGGCCCATGAAGTTTTATTAAGTAGAGAGTAGGAAGGATACAATAAGATAACATTGCTGAATTTGCAAATGTTTGAATTATCTACAAGCAATGTCTGAAGGGTGTAAACATTGCATTGGAGGATAAAGGGAATTTGTAAAAATTTAGCATTAGGGAGCTTTCAGGCCAACATATTCCTCATTCTAGAATCAAATGACTACCAAGTCTACCCCTCTCATGTTTAAGTTGAGCAAACTGAATCTTAGAGAGGTTAAACAGAATTCGTACATTACTTGAGATTTCAGAATTTGGAAGTATTTATTGAGTCCTGCAAAAACATAAACTTGTTATTACAAGTCCTCTGATTTAAAAAAAAAAAAAAAAAAAACCATTTGAACATTCCCAAGATGGCTGAAATCAACATCTGAAAATGAGGAATATATATTGGATTAATTCCATCTTTGCTACTTATCCTACTTTGAGTCAGGTAAGATCAGACTGCATCTTGTTTCTGCAAGTTCTTTTGGTTGAGTGGTAAATGCTTTAGAAACATCAGCATACTCACTGACCACATCCTGTGGCCAAGTTTCCTGAACATACTTAAAGAGGGCATAGGATGGCTACTTTTGATGTGTCTCTCCATGATTAAAGGATTCTTTTATTCAGGATCCTAGCATGAATAAAACAGACCCAGAGAAGGGAGGTAACTGTTATATAGGAGACTCATGTCATTGTCTTTTCTGAGATATATTATATTTCATTCTATAAATATTGATTAGGCTTACATGTAGCTAAAAGTCATCAAAAAATTGCTACCCCCAAAGGACTTACAACTGGACTATTCACTTAGGAATGATTCATGGGGTAATTTTTGTACATTGGGAATTTGATAGTTCTTATAGTGAAATATCATTACTGTCATTAGGAAAACCAAATATTATATAATGAAAATATTGTACACATTTTACAAATACGACAAGGGGAGTAAGGAACTTTTGATATGTTTGATATAGCAATACTCAAACAGTATAATGATTATATTTTGGAGCTCAGTTACATCTAAGTAGACCAAGTCACATAAAGCTAAAAGGAGCCTTATGGAGCCATAGAGATTGTACCTCTGAATCTAAGGATGAATAAGCCCAGTTCATTACATTCATTGATTTATATAACAGGGGCTCCAGTTGGTTGAGCATCTGACTCTTGATTTTGGCTCAGGTCATGATCTCAGCTTGTGGGATCAAGTCCCATATTGTGCTTTCAGCATGGAGCCTGATTGGGATTCTCTCTCTCTTCTCTCTGTGCCCCTCCATTCTTCTCTCACCCCCCTCAATAAATTAATAAACATTTTAAAAAGAGAAAAAACTTTTACACTACAGAACAATGTGGGTGGTGATAATTATTGTGGAAAATAATAAGGTAGGGAGGGGAGACAGGATTATGGAGTGTAAGAGTTAAAATTTTTCAAAGAACAGAATACGAGAGTGATGCTTAGAAATCATATTTGAGCAGTGAACCAAAGGAGTAGAGTAAGCGAACCATGTAGAAAATCTGGGCAAGAGTTTTACAAAAGGGGATATGTTCTGGGAATGTTCTGAATTGAGGAGCTGCAAGAAGACCAGGGAAGAATTAGTAGAAAATAGAGGAAAAAACATATTGTAGAACTGGATTATATAATCAAGACAGTATGGTATTGGCACAAAAACAGACACGTAGACCAATGGAACAGAATTGAGAATTCAGAAGTGGACCCAAAAGTATACAGCCAACTAATCTTCGACAAAGCAGGAAAGAATATCCAATGGAAAAAAAGACAGCCTTTTTAAAAGACGGTGTTGGTAGAACTGGACAGCAAAGTGCAGAAGAATAAAACTAGATTATTTTCTCACACCGTGCACAAAAATAAACTCAAAATGGATAAAGGACCTGAACGTGACACAGGAAACTATCAACACCCTAGAGGAGAAAGCAGGAAACAACCTCCTTGACCTCCACCGCAGCAACTTCTTACTTGTCACATCCCCAAAAACAAGGGAATCAAGAGCAAAAATAAATGACTGGGACCTCATCAAGATTAAAAGCTTCTGCACAGCAAAGGAAACAACCCACAAAACTAATAGGCAACCAACGGAATGGGAAAAGATAGTTGCAAATGACATATCAGATAAAGGGTTAATATCCAGAATCTATAAGGAACTCACCAAACTCCACACCCAAAAAACAAACAACCCAGTGAAGAAATGGGCAGAAGATATGAACAGACACTTCTCCAAAGAGGACATCCAGATGGCCAACAGACACATGAAACGATGCTCAGCATCCCTCCTCATCAGGGAAATACATATCAAAACCACACTGAGATACCACCTCACGCCAGTCAGAGTGGCTAAAATGAGCAAATCAGAGAACTCTAGATGCTGGCGAGGATGTGGAGAAACGGGCACCCTCCTACACTGTTGGTGGGAACAAAAACTGGTACAGCCCCTCTGGAAAACAGTGTGGAGGTTCCTCAGGAAACTAACACTAGAACTCCCCTATGACCCAGCAATAGCACTGCTAGGAATTTACCCAAGGGATATAGGAGTGCTGATGCATAGGAGCACATGTACCCCAGTGTTCATAGCAGCACTCTCCACAATAGCTAAAACATGGAAAGAGCCTAAGTGTCCATCCATGGATGAATGGATCAAGAAGATGTGGTTTATCTATACGATGGAATACTACATGGCAATGAGAAAGAATGAAATCTGGCCATGTGTAGCAACATGGATGGACCTTAAGGGTGTTATGCTGAGCGAAATAAGTCAGGCAGAGAAGGACAAATATCACATGTTTGCACGTATAGGAGGATTAGGAGGAACTTAACTGAGGAACAAGGGGGAGAAGAAGGGGAGAAATGGTGGGGGAAAGGGAGAGAGGTAAACCATGAGAGACTCTTGAATGCTGACAAAAACTGAGGACTGATGGATGTAGGGGGGAGGGGGGGATGGGCATGGAGGAGGGCACTTGTGGGGATGAGCACTGGGTGTTATGTGGAAACTAATTTGATAATAAACTATTTGTAAAAAAATAATAAAACAAAAAATTTAAAAAATAAAAATGAAACAAAAAAAAAAGAACTGGATTATATAGTTTGTGGATGATTATGAAGATTTCAGTTTTCCTCAAAGTGAGTTCAGAAGATACCTGATTATTTTAAATAAAATAATTCAATGAAATGTCTTCTGTCTTACAAGGATACCTCTGGCTGTTCTCTTTAAACTGTAGGAAAATAGACATAGTAAGATGAACGTAAAGGCAGAAAGACCCGTGGAAAGTCTATTAAATAACATGAGAGAATAGTGTCTTGGAAATGCATAGTTAGCATGGGCAGGGTAGAAAGTATACATTTGGAAGGTAAAGAAAAAAGAGATTTACTAAGAATTAAATGTGAGTTGTGAAAAAGATAGGAATCAAGAATGACTCCAAGATTTTTGTCCTGAAAGCTAGAAAGTTGAATTGTCCTTTAAAGAGATGAGAACATTGTGTGAAGAACAGGTCTGGAGGGAAAACCAGAAGGTAAATTTTAGATATGCTAATTAAATTTCATGGGAGATATGCAAGTGGACAGTTAGGTATGTGATTCTCAAGTTCAGGGGACAAGTTCAAGTTAGAATTATAAATGTAAAAAATATTATTGTACAGAAGACTTAAATTCATGACACTGAATAAGTATGCCAAGAGAGTGAATGTGTAGATCAAAAAGAGATGAGGTTCAAGGTCTGAACAAGTATCATGAAATTTGGGGGCTGGGGACTGGGAAAGAATGGTTAAGTGGACCAAAGAGAAGCAAGTTATGGAGTAAATACAGAAACAGGTAATATCCTTGAGAGCCATTGGAATTTCTAATGTTTGTTGTTGTTGTTGTTTGTTTGTTTTGCTTTTTACTTTACTTCATCTTAAAACTTCAAGCTCTTACTCCCAAGTCTTTGTCCTCATGCTTTTATGAAGAATTCCTAGTCATATTAGGACTTGAAAAGTAGCAAGTCAAATATTCTGTCAAGTATTTGATAACCTTTATCTCAATATTAGATTTTAGTAGTAATGTCATTAATTAAATCAGTGAACTCCCACATACCTAACAGAGTTACCATTGCCTTCTTAAACTTCATTGGAAAGTTATTCCAGACACAGAAATTCAAGCACAATCTAAATCACATATGGAGAAGAAAAATACAACTTTGAAAGTTTTAATAAGGCCGACTCTCATCAGTTCTCCAATTTTAATGCCTACTGAATTAGGGTAGTTGAAATATTCACGTTAATGGTGGGTGTTGAGCAAATTAAAAAAAAAAAAAACCTGAAAATAAATTACCAGCCCTTAACTCACCCCTCTTGCTCACAGTTAGTACAAGCCTGTGTAGTGAAGGTTGAGGAGTAAAGAGATGGATCTCTCTTTAACCTCTTTACCCAATCAGTCACCCACTTCTACTTAGTTTTTCTAGCTCACCCCTAAACCCATCCTTAGAGGTACTGGTCATGTATAGGCATCAAAATTCACTTCTCTCTTAGAGGTTGAACTAAATTCCTACTTTCTTGCTCTGCCTTTGCTTTCTCTCCCTTCTTGCTTAGCATAAATATGGCTATTGAAATTGTCACATTCAAATTCACTGGAATACGTTCCTATTTGTAGCTTTTTCTTTCATATTTCTCATATGATTTATTCTTTTTGATTTTCTCTCTTTCCTCCTCAGACATCATTACAATGCGGTTAGTCTTTCAGGAGAATTTGGGTTTTGTTGATCAACTCTCTTTCTTGGAATTTATATTTCAATAAATTGTGCTTCATCTTTATTGACTCATTTCCCTTCTACTCTGTCATTTTCTTTTTTGTTCTTTTCAGCCTCTTGAGTCATGACTTTTAGTTTTCAAATTTTAAGATTTTGTCCAGTGTATACATGTTGAGGCCCCAGGTTTATTTCTGTATGCTGTTCTCACTGCATTTTACACTATACTTTTATTTGTAACTTTCCTAAAATTTTAGTGATTTGTTTTCCATTGTAATCAAGAGTTATTTAAATGGATGTTTCCAAGTGAATACATTTATTTTTCACTGTTATGTTCAAGGTCATGTATTGTTAATTTCTATTATTATTGCCTTGTCTTCAGATAATATAGCCATTATAATCTCTCCTTTTTGGGATTTCTTTAATTTTTCCTCAGTGGTTTAAATAATGGTCCATTTGTTTGAAAGTTCCATATGTACTAAAACAAATTAACCTGATAATTTTAAACACAGAGACCTATTTCAGACAAATCTAGTTAATAATAGTAAGACAATCATCTATTTAAGAATGAATAAATATTTATATTTGTAATGTGCCAAGCACTGTACAAGGCAGCAAAGATATTGCAATGAAAATAATTTTCTGTTCTCATTGGGTCTAATCAGAAAACAGATAATGAACAAGCAAGTAAACCTATTATGTATTAGTACATGATAAATTGAGTGGAGATACTAAAGTAGTGCTGAGTGGATGGAGAGTGCCAGGAAGGGAAGCCAGAAAGCTGTTATTTTATAAAGATCAGACAGGGCTTTCCTTGAGAAGATGACATTTGAGGCAAGACCTCAGAGAAGTAAGAACAGCCTTGTGAATATCTGGGAAGCCTGTGTTCCACATAAGGAATTGTTAATGAAAGCAGCCCAAGGCAAGAACATTCCTGGTATAATCCAAGAATAGCAAGGAGATCAAAGTGGCTGGAGAACTTTAAGTAAGGGAAAAGTATTGGTCAGATGGGGCTGGTGGGCAGATCATACAGTAGCTTGAGAGCCATGCAAGCAACATCAGCTTTTATTCTGAATAAGATGGGAAACCTTTGGTGGGCTTTGAACTTAGAAACACTGTGATCTGACAGGAATTTTTGTTAAAAGAATCTCTCTGTGTTTCTGGGTTGAGAATAAGCTTGGATGTGGGGAAGAACTGAGCAAGGACAACTGTGAGGCCAATTAGGATTTAGGGGAGATTTAAAAGTAGCCTCAAGCAGAGTATAACACTTAAGATAGTGAAAAGTGGTTGAATTCATGGTGCGTTTTGAAGGTAAGAGTCAGGATTTCAAAACAGAGTGGGGTAGTAGTGTGAAAGAAAGAGAGGACACAAGGATGATGTTAAAGTTTTTGGAGTGAGCAATTGGAGGATGGAATTTACCACTTAGAGACAGGAAAGTCTATAGATGGAATGGGTTTGTATGTTTACTTTTATTTTATTTTATTTTATTTTATTTTTTAAATGTTTTTATTTATTTCTAGGAGAGAGAGAGAGAGACAGCGTGAGAAGGGGAGGGTCAGAGAGAGAGGGAGACACAGACTGAAACAGGCTCCAGGCTCTGAGCTGGCAGTCAGCACAGAGCCCGACGTGGGGCTCGAACCCACGAACCGCGAGATCATGACCTAAGCGAAAGTCGGACGCTCAACCGACTAAGCCACCCAGGCGCCCCAATATGTTTACTTTTAGACATTTTACATTTGAGTTGCTAATGACACAGAGAGGAGGCTGAATAGTAGTTGGTTAAAAAGTCTTTAGATCAGGAAGATATCTGGACTCTTTGTAGACATTTGAGATTTTTGGAGAGATTAAAAGAGCCATGGACCTACATGAGATCTCCTATCTCTATATTAAAAAGATTAGCAATGAGACTAAGAAGTGAAACCATTTGGGCACTTCTGTGTTTAATTGTAGAGGAAATGAGAAGGAACCATTCAAAGAGCCTGAGGCGTGTTGATAAAGAAATAGAAAGATGAAGATGCTGTGATTTCACAGAAGCCAAAAATTTCAATAGTAAGGGAGCAATCAGTTCTATCAAATATAGTTGGTCAAGAAGGATGAAGACTGGGAAGCTCACATTGGATTTAGCAATTTTGAGGTCATTAGTGACACTGACAAGGGCTGATAATGGGATGAGCAGCTGATGGAGTCAGCTCTAGATAGACAAACGTGTATATAAGCTTGTTTTCAAGGAGTTCCTATAAACTTGGAATGAGGCAGTATCCAGAACAGGAAAAATTGAAAGATAAAATTGTTGAGTCATTGTCTTTGAGTATACCAAAGAGGCTCAGGTCTAGTCCACAAATGGAGAGAGGTACTAAAAGAGAAGACTATTACTTGATTTTCGTCTCTCTGTATTTCACAAGGGGCATGTTCAGATCTTCTCATGGTTGGAGAAGCATTGCCTGTTTTCTGCCAGAAATCCTTGCAATCATGTATCTTCTCTTCCCTGGACTCTGTCTCTCACTTACAGGATAGGAAAGGTCAAAGAGCTTAAAATTTTGCCTCTCTCTTACCTAT
This sequence comes from Hyaena hyaena, assembly GCF_003009895.1. Taxonomy (NCBI): domain Eukaryota; kingdom Metazoa; phylum Chordata; class Mammalia; order Carnivora; family Hyaenidae; genus Hyaena; species Hyaena hyaena. The sequence continues at coordinate 455,264 of NW_024080988.1, read as the reverse complement.
TTGATAAGCCCACCTTGAAGATATATGTTTACTAATGAGGTACTATTTTTCTCTTTTTAAAAATTTAAACCTTCTTAATTCCCTCTGATTATATCAATTATACTCATTACAATTAACATAATTTTGGGTAGTGATCTTTCCATATGTATTTTATCATAGCTCTATTTTGTGGTGTTTATTTTCCTTAAATATTTGGGGATCATTGGCTTCCTACTCATGTCTGTGTTAGAGTACTCCTGCTTCTATCAGAGCCACACTCAGAATAGAGCTGCTAGAAAAGATCTGTTAGTGTTTGCAGCATGATGTGGGATCCCTGTCCCTCCTGGGTTTGTTATTATGCAGAACACTGATTTGCTTCTCTATCCCAGTGCAGAGTCTCACTATTCCTCACTTGGGACACACTTCCTACACTTTTTCTTGAGAGATAGGGGCTATGTTTGAAAAGTTCTGATGGTAGCTGTCTAATTTGTCACCCTAATATTTGTTTAATGGTTGCCTTTCCCTGGGGATTTATTAATGGACCCTGGTTCTCTGCTTTTACTATGGCTCTAAAAAAATCTTTTTTTTTTAATTGTTAATGTTTATTTATTTTTGAGAGAGACAGAGTCAGAGAGAGAGACAAGAGGGTGAGTCGGGGAGGGGCAGAGAGAGAGGGAGATAGAATCTGAAGCAGAATCCCAGCTGTGAGCTGTGAGCACAGAGTCTGATGTGGGGCTTGAACTCAAGAGCTGTGAGATCATTACTTGAGCTGAAGTCAGCTGTCCAACTGACTGAGCCACCAGGTGCCCCCAAAACCTTTTTTTTTTTTTGTATATTTTTGATCATGGTTGTCTATGGTCATTTTCCTGTAAATATGATTGATTCTGCCCTCTGTCTTTCAGAATATCCCCCAGATTTCTCACTTACTAATCTTATATCTTATTATTCTGGTATTTTTCACTGATAAATTATTCTCTGCATTTTTGTGAGATTTGCAACAGAGGTAACTTGGAAGAGTATTGATAAATGTCAATATTCATTCATTCACCATATTAACTAATTTTTATTTTTCTAACTTACTTGAAAACCTATAATAGGTTCCATTTTTTGGTATATTTTTAATAATAAGAAAAACATGCTTCTGTAAGAAAATATTTTACAAAGTGTTTATCATAAAAAGAATTTCTGTTGAATTTCACCCTAATCCTTCTCACTTATCTTCTGAGTGGTCATCACCCATGGCAGTTTTTCATATAGATGTGTATGCAGGTATGTAAATAAATATTTTGTATTTTTTCACGTAAATAAAAGTTATATTGCACATATTATTTCAAAAGTATTATACTGGAAACTTTTCATGTCTTACATATAAGCCTTTGTGTGGTTTATTATCTCCATCTCATATAGAGATAATGAAGTTAAAAATTGCTGGCTCAAGTCAACAGACAATAAGTGGTGTTGTAAGGTCAAGAAGAGTAAAAAAGGGATTTTGAGGGCTCACCTGTGAACTTGAAAAAGTTTCCTCATCTGTAAAATGGTACTACTACTAATAATGATAATAATACCCATCTTATAAAATTACTGTAATATATGAAAAAAATGCCCAGAAAATACCATGAAGCCTGGGGTACAGTAAGTGCTCTATTACCTCAATTGTTTTCTTAAAGGAAATAAAATAAATTGCCAGATGATGCTAGGCAACAAATAAACCATAAATGTTCCCAGGTATCATAGTATCTGAAGAACAGTATCCCAAAATAATTATTTAAAATCAGAGAACATTGGACATCAGTATAAGGGTAAAATAAATGTTCCTGCAAAGATATTCTCACCTCTGGATACTTTTTCTTTTACTTACCCTTTTAGTTTTCACTATAATGATTGTACTTCAGAGATCGAGGGGAGTTACTACTGATTTTTTTTTCATCTTTATGAGCCCACTGGCCAAAGAATAGCTTCCCAACCAGATAAACACTATAAAAATGGAAGCCAAAATGCTACCTCTAACCGAACTGTTGTTCCAAGATTGGAAAGACTCCCCCCATACACATTTACTTATATCAAGCATGTTCATTTATGAGGGATACTCCATTTGTCTTTCTGCAGGGTAAGGCTTAGGGAAAGGATTCAATAAAACTGTTCCTAAGAGTGCTGATGTTAGAAGAGTGTCAACACCTTCAGTAAGAATATGCCTGGAAAGTTCACCACTCTAAAAACTGGACTGCCTCAGAGATCAATGAAAGGTTGAAACCACATACTTACAACTCATTAATTTTACATACAGAGTTTTCTTTTCTTTCTTTTTTTAATTTATTCATCTGTTTTGAGAGAAACTGAGACGGCATGAGTTGGGGAGGATCAGAGAGAGAGTAGACAGAGAATCTCAAGCAGGGTCTGTGCTGCCATCACAGAGCCTGGCATGCAGCTTGAACTTAGGAAACCATGAGATGGTGACCTGAGCCGAAACCAAGAGTCAGATGCTTAGCCAACTGAACCAACCAGGTGCCCTTAATTTCAGATTTGCCTTAAAAGGACAAAGCTTTTAAAAATGTGCTACACTATTTTTATTGTTATTTTCTTTGTGCAAAATAAGTAGTTGGCTGAATTCATGAATTTAATTCATGAATTAAGGAAAAATATAAACTTAGTATGGTAAAACCTTGGTTTGTGAGCATAATTTGTTCTGAAACATGCTTGTAATCCAAGCACTTTTATATCAAAGCATATTTCCCAATAAAAGTAATGGAAACTCAGATGATATGTTCCACAACCCAGTAATATTCATATAAAAAGGATCATAATACTGTAATGTAATACAAAATAATAAATAAAATACAAAATATTAAGAAAAATAAACAAATTAACCTGAACTTAGCTTTGAAAACCTTGGTGGCTGGTGTGAGGTTGACAAGAGAGAGGAGCATTATTGTATAGGATGTCTTTCACTATCGCTAACGGAATTACTGCTCTCTATTGGCCCAGTGGAATCTTTTTCTGCATGGGAGCCATTGCATATGCTCACAGGGATGTTGACTATTGTAGAGTATTAATAAACTTTTGTCATATATTTAATGTAACTGGCAATAAGACAGTAGAGGAAAAGTTCTTTTTCTACAGGCAACCTGATCTAGAATGAAGTGAAGCATTCCTAAGTTTACTCTTGTCTAGAAAAGCAAAAAACTGTCCATAGTTGCTTTGATGTGACAAAAAACATACTAGTATCATTTTTAGGCACCTTCCTACATTATGAAAAATAACTGACTTCTGCAAAACACTGTGGCTTGAGATGGGGCATTCAAGCATGGGAGATAATCACCCACAATCCCAATCCCCCAGCAAGCAAGCAAGTGAGTGAGCAAGAGAGAAACCATTGGCTCAATTGTGAGATGTGATGTTCTTTGTCAGGCACTACTCGTATTGTAAGACATCGCTCACTTATCAAATTAAAATTTATTAGAAATCTTTGCTTGTCTTGTAGAATACTTGCAGATCAAGTTCCTCCCAATGTGAGGTTTCGCTGTACATACCACAATAGAATACTATATATCAATAAAAATAAACTACTGTTACTTTCAGTAAGTTATATAAATAACTTTATATAAACTTTATATATATAAATATATATAAACTAAATATATAAAACATTATCATACTGTTTTATATAACAGTAACTTTTAAAAGATTGTATAGAGCGTGTGCTTTTTAATAAAGTTAAAAACATCTAAAATTATGTGTTTTTTAGGGCATACACTGTATTAAGGAACTCTGCACACATATATCCACAAGAACATGGTCATTCAGGATGATTGTTACTTTGGATTGGGGAAGGAAGAGAAAAGAAAAGAATACCATGAGAGCTCATTTAAGTTACCATCAAGGCTCTATTTTTCATAATTGATGCAGGTTCACTTTGTTATTTAAAATAAGCAAACAACTAAATAGGATGAACGATTTATGTCTTGAAACAAGAATTGTATTTAATTTAGGTCCTAGGAAAATAAATAGTTAAAAAAATGACATAAAAAACTTTGCAAGAGAACTTATATTTTTCTCCCTCTCTCCCTCTCCATCAGAAGTCAATTGAAATACTAAACATATTTCTGCTTCTTCCAATTCCAAGATTCTCTGGCTTTTTTTCAAATGTCAGCAGTCACACAACTCAAGGAGAATCTTTTGATATTCACATTTATTGTAATATAGAATATAAATGCATTTTGATTCTGCTTCTTGAACTTAAAAAGCTTGTATGGTTAAAATTGCAAACCCAGGAAGTGAGGGATCATTATTTTGAATCACAAACTGAGATGATTTTATACAAGAAAATATAAGTGGCTCCTGTAAGCAATGGGTGGTGATAGAGGGGGGCTAGAGAGAACAAAATAAAGATGTTAAAATGGTCTGTTAAGGAGGAGCCAAAGCAAGGATAGCTGATTTTATTTTATTTTACATTTTATTTTATCTTTTATACACGTATACAGTCATGACTACATATATTCAAGTGCCTTATGTTTAAATGACTGAATGATTATGATTAGAAACCCAGACTTTAGGGGCAGAAAAATAGATGTCGAAGGTCATCGAAGATTCACCTAATCCATTTCATTTGTCTTCACATTATTCTGAGTAATTCCCTTACATTGCAGATGGATTAGATTGAATAAACAATATGCTCTCTCTGATTTTATCAATGTTCTTTAAAAGCAAAATAAAACAAAAATTGAATTTGACACCAGACCAAAAGTCTATTTTAGGCACTCATGACATACCACAGGGAGGCCTCACACTCTAAAGATTCAATTATGTAGGTTTATAGCCATTTGCTACAATCTTTGGGGACAATCTATATGTGTTGGTTGAATTCAAATACTACTTTTAAGATTTGGAAACCATTCAATGTCATAGTCACAGAAAGTATTCTCTGTTGCTCAAAGAATTGTAAATATATTAAATATGTTCATCGAGTCATTATTAAGTCTGGCTATTCATCATATACCAGTTAAACTTTGACCAAATCAGTCAAGGCAAGGAAGCTTCTTTGAATTTATTTCTCTACGTCCTGTGTCTTTAGGTCCAGATAGGTACAGTGAAGGCTTGAGACAGAAGCGTTTTGACAATCAAAATGCAGTTTTTATCTTTACTATTTTAGAGTCAGTAAACCTGAGGCAAGCTAAGCCAGTCTGTGCCTGGCCATCTCAGACTTACACCTTTGTCACCGTTTACAGTTTAGGCAGAAGACCGCGTTCAGGCTTCCCATTGCTACATTTCAGGATTTCATTAGTGTGTGAGGCTTCCCAAATGAGTATTTCAAGTGACAGATGATTTTGTTGTGCCCCTTCTCCACAGCATCAATATCCACTATTCTATGGAGGATTAACTAGAGTAAGCACCCTGCAGTCACTGCTTATGAATTGTAAATGTGTGACAATTATGGCTCTTGAGGTACAAAACACATTTTTTATAGTGATTTGTGGGGCCCATTTTTATTGGGAATGAGCTTAAAACTGCCAGATTCATTAGCTACTTGAGCTACACTGGTCATATCCTTTGTGTGTTTGTGCATTAGGCTTTCTTAATCAGAGAAATAAGCTTACATAATTTCTTTTAAATTACACATAGTGGGGAAGGAGGTATTCAACACGGGAAGGATAGTGAGAAAAACTATAAAATAGAAATGCCAAGAGTGGATTCACATTAAAAAATATTTAATGAGCAATAAAATGCCTCTGTAGCGATTCCAGGGGATGCACAGCGTGGTCCGGGGAAGAAACAGTGAGCTGCAGTAATTCCTCCTGAGACAGGTACAATTTAGAGAGTCCAATTAGTTTCCGCTGCTCCGGTCCCCTTGTCTGGTTGTCTATCTTATTTTTCCCCCTCTTTGGAGTTATTAACCGTATACTGAAGTTGAGATATTTTCAGCAAAGATGATTTCAAGGATTGAGTGTTACCTCATCTTTTGCAAAAAGACCACAAGGAGGATCTCATTGTGTGAAGGACTGAAAGATACTTTCCCTATGAAAGGAGTATCATAAACAGAAAAACAGAAAAAGCATAAAGTATAAGCACTTTTTTTAGGATATCCACAAACTAATAAAGTATATGAGGGTATGTGTGTATATTATATACATGTATATATGTATATAAATATATATTTATGTATAATTTATATATTTATTACATATAATTTGTCTATATAATTTATATAAATGAGGTGATATTTACACTAATTTAGTGTCATTGTCATTTATTCAATAAATACCCATTGTACCAGGTACTCCGCTAGGTTGGGGGATATGATAATAATATAAAATCAGCTTTCTCCTCGTGGACTTCATTCTAATTGGGTTATGAGAAGGTTGTTAATCAAATAATTACACAAATTGATGTATAATTAATAATTCTGCCTTTTCTCTGGCTCTTATAATAAACCTAATCGTCTGGACCTTTCGACTTCTTTCTGGACTTCTGAATTGATGAGTGGGTCAGCCTCATATCTCAGAAATGCTGAGGCACTAGTGCAATATTGCTTTTCACCTCATGTATCTTCAGGTGCTCTTAAGACCATCCGTGTAGGAAAAAAATGCTGAGGCACATAACAAAACTGTAGGTTTTTCCGGAATTCTTGTGAGTGGTCTCATCAGCTTGGGGCAGGGTTTATTCCACCATTCCCAGATCCCCTTCTCCTGTTGGTTAATTCATGTGACAGCTTGGCTAGGCTATGGTGCCCAGTTGTTTGGCCAGACACTAATTGAGATGTTGCTGTGATGACATCTTCTAGATGTACTTGAATATTTATAATCATTTGACTTTAAGCAAAGCAGATTATACTCCATAATGTGAGTGGGCCTCACCAATCACTTGAAGGTCTTAAGGCTCAAACTCCATTTCAGAGAGAAGATGGACTTCTCCCTCAACACTGGAACATCAAAATCCTGCCTGAGTTTTCAGCCTGCTAGCCGTCATGTTTCTTTCAGACTCAAGGCTGCAAAATGAACTCTTACTTGAATTTCCAGCCTGCCACGTTGCCCTATAGATTTCGGACTTTCCAAGCTCTACAATCTTGTGAGCGAATTCATTAAAATAAATTTTACTCTCTCTCTATAAATATCCCATCTCTTCTGCTTCCCTTGAGAATCCTGTCTGATATAATATTAACTACTACAAAATAGATTAAATAGATTATCTGCAGTTGGCTTTCTTAGAAGCAAACGCTGAATTGAAGCTTCATGTGTAAATGGTTGAGCAAAGAGGTACTTCCAATAAAAAGCCAGGAAAGGAGTGGAGGAAAGTGGGGAGTGAAAGGACATGTGCCATCAATAATACAACTTCAGGCAAAGTTCTACCTTATCCTGGTTTTATGGGGAGCGAATTATACCTGAGAGTTGGTCCTACCTTGAGTACAGGAGCTCAAATTTCATATTCTGCAGAAGTTAATCATTGGATAGAGATTAGTAGGGCCTCTAACAGTCAGATACTGCTGGCTTTCTGTGCCGCTGGTGCAATTTGTTAGAAGCAGAGCACACAGACACTACTAGTAAGCTCGATTTGCAGTAATGTGGGTGAAGCATGAACAGTCATGCTACATAGATAACAAATCTGGTTGTAAGCCATACCATATGCCAACTACTTTGATAACATACAGAGGCAATGAATACAATGATGGGTTAAACATAAAAGTTAATATGGTTGCATCTCCCTTACACCGGAAAGAAATATCTCTCCTTCTCCTGCAGAAAAGAAATTGTAGGTCAAATATCATCACAGTAAATCAGTTGACACCCGACTATGTTCCCAGCCCTGCACTGGGTGTTGAGGAAGAAACACACAAGTACAAACCCTGTTTTCTCCTCTCCAGAACTTGACAGATAGAAATTGAAAAATCATGTATGTGGATTTTTATTATCTATATAACCTTTGAGCCTCTTCTTCATTTATAATGCAGGGATGGTAATGATACTTCCTTCATTTGACTGGTAAGAACAATAAATAAATGCATGGAAAATAGCCTAGAGAAAACCATACATGAAAGCAGTTTCTACTTTTTATTCTTTTGCTGCACTTTCATGAAGTCCTGAGCCTTGTTTTCTTCACCATTTTGTTGCCTATATCTGAGCATAGCTCCTGACTCATAATGGACATTTCATATGTTTCAATGAATGAACAGGAGAGGTTACCTAGATAACAATTGATTTTTTCCTCTTGCCTTGTTGCTTAACATTGTAACATTGTTTTTTAACATAGGATTCTCAAGGGCAAAGAGTTAATGCTAGTTGTAAGTTACATACAGCTGGCAGTTAATGTTAAGTAATAATATTTGAGTCAATTTTATATTTATATATTGTTCTTCAGGGATGTATCCATTGTTTATTAGCCTTTAGGGAAATGTCTTAAGTGTGAGGGAAAATAGAAGACATATGGGGCACAGGTATTTGCTGAGCTGTTCAGTGAACTACATTGTTGAAATGTTGCCAAGCTCTAAAGTTCTATTCAGAATTCTTAATCAGTCTGCATACACTTTTTTCATCTGCAAACTTATTAGCTACATACCATCATCTGTGTCTTCTGATTGTTCTAATTATAGTCAATTAAATAGCCTTCATCTCCCTGAAATGTGTTCCTTTCTTGACAAGGTAAAGGCTGCACCCAGGAAAGGGGGCTGCGTGCTTCTTTAGTCTCTTACTCATTCTTCAAGGAGTATACATATCCCCATTGTGCTGGCACCAATATATCTTGGAAATTAAAAAAAAAAAAAAGATGAATTAAAAAAAACTAGTAGGGCAACACATATTTTAAAAATCTCCCTTTATATGGGACACCTGGTAGCTCAGTCGGTTGAAAACCTGACTCTTGATTTCAACTCACATCATGATCCCAGTGTCATGGGATCAAGCCCCATGTAAGGCTCTGTGCTGGGCTTGGAGCCTCTTGGGATTCCCTCTCTCCCTCTGCCCTTCTTCTCCATTTCCGTGTGCTCTCTAAATTAAAGATCTTTAAAAATTTTGCCCTTGGGCTATGCAATAAATAACAATAGATTTGCTGAATCAAGTTTAAGTTTACAGCTTGAATTTTACTTTTGCATACATCCATGTAATCACCATCTACTGAAAGAAAAGTAAGGTATTCCAGAAGATTCCTTTACGTTCCTTCCAGTCTTTAAGTCCCCATCTAGAGAGAACAATTACTCTGATTTCAAGACTCCCATATTAAATTTACTTGTTAAGAGACATTTAAAGAGATAACTTTGATACCCTTTGAAAGTGCTAGGCACAGGGGCACCTGGGTAGGTCAGTCAGTTAAGCATCTGACTTCGGTTCAGGTCGAGGGTTTGAGCCCCGTGTTGGGCTCTCTGCTTACAGCTAGCTCGGAGCCTGGAGCCTGCTTCAGATTCTTTGTCTCCCTCTCTCTCTGACCCTCCCCTGCTCACGCTGCCTCTCTCTTTCTCTCTCTCAGAAATAATTAAAACATTAAAAACAAAGAAAGAAAGCACTAGACACAGATGGGTCCAAGAAGATGTTAGATGATAATGAAGCAAAAGAAGACCTAAGAAGTTTAAGAAAATAAATCTTTATGAAAGTGGTTGTTGGGAGCCATTCTGATCCCACTAGTCGAGAAAACTCCTGGTGAGGTTAAAGCAAGTTGCACGGTCTCTTGCCAATCAGATGACGACCGATATCCACCCCCACTCAATTATTTCTGCTTGAGCACTGACCCCTAGGGTACCTTGTTGATCAATATCGGGAGTGACTTGTCCCCTTATTCTGGCCCTGGTATGATGATTGCACCTTGTGAAGGAACTTATTGTGGGAACTTCTTCTTTTGATTATGGGAACAGACATCGTGTCTCCAGCAGGTCCTGTTGCCCTCCATACTTTCCCTTGAGCTATGAACAGGCTAATGACCCCTAGTCATAAAAGATTGACCTTTACATGTACAATTCTGTTTCTACCGTTGCGTTAGTCCAAGAGGTTCATACAGCTCAACATGTAAATCAACTAACCAAATATGTCTTTCATGCCTTAGCTATTCAGGAAATCATAAAAGCAGACACAAAGGTAAATGCACTCGTAGAGGCTATTGTACGTATTGGGAAATAAGCTAAACCCTTTAAAGGTATGGTTGGGTCTCTGGTGCAATAAAGCATATAACTGGAAAAGCAAGTCTTGCCCGGAGACAAAGAGCCTAACTTAGAGAAAAGGAACAGATAAGGGCAGAAGATAAGTTAGTACATACACCTTTGCTAACTGATGGTGTTTAGCAGCCCCTTCCCTAAGGCCCACTTTCCACAAACACCTTCCCTTACCCTGGCAGCTGTGATGAGGATGGATAAGAGTATCTACAAACCTATGACTTAATCTTAGTGTTATTATAATGTGAACACCTTGTTATTTTCTTAGTTACTCAACTTCACTATAATTGGGGCAGTTCTGCAAGAAGACTTCTGTAAAACCTGTTTCTGTACATTTTCCAAAAACACCTTATCACAAAGAGCTATCCATTGTAAACATTCCATTTCCTGATGGCATGTTAACATTTGACCTATAAATAAAGACACCAAAAGTGACAGGACGGAGATGCCTGCCTGGTGATCAGAAAGAATCTCGGGGCTCTCTCATTCTCTTTCGTCGACACTGTCCACCCTTCAGGGACCCCTGGACCTGTCGGAGCCGGCGCGGCCTCCGTCAAGTGGTGACATTTCAGTTCTATCTAGGAAAATGATTCAAGTCAATGAAAATATGGAGAAAGAGGGACTTCCATGCAGGAAGAAATGGAATGCACAGGGAGTATTCTGTGCTTAGGTGGAAAGCAGGTCATTTTGCAAGACAGTAAGTTTGGTGGTAAGACAGGCATGGGGAAAGAGCTAGAAAGATATATTTGCACCAGAAATCAAACTTTTCATAAGTTAGGAGTTTGAATATTATACCATGAGCAGCAGAAGGCCAAGAATTCTCTAATTTGGGGTTGGGGAAGAAATTTGTAAAGGGTAATGAGAGGATCACTTACACAGCACTGAGGCAACATTTTCCACCAAATATGAAAATACCATAATCATAATGTCCAAATGGCAACTTTCTGATGAGTTTTTTCCCAGGTCTTCTCTAAAACTCAAATTGCACAGTATGGTATGGGAGGTATTAGAGACTTTATAAGAGAAAAGTTTCACATATTTAAATGACTTGGGCAGTACAGGGTTAACCATAAGAGATTTATTTCATAAACAACTTCACAGTACGTTTAATATGTGCATTAGGAATATTCGGAGGAGGGAAAATATTTTCTCTTACATTTATATTTGGCTGAATTTTTTTAAAATTTAGAATACCTTATGGTATGGATAATGTTCTATAGTACATATTTTGGGATATGTCATTATAAGATAGAAACATGAAAAATGCCCTATTAGAAATTCACCCCTGTCTTGCATATTTCTAAACTCAGAAGGTCAAGCCATTTCCATATCATTTAAAAATGTTTGATCATTGCCATAATGTTAATCGAACCATCAGTCAACCCAGATGTTTTCATCCTAGGACCTATATTCCCAGAAATCTTCAAAAGTAGTACCTGAGGGTTGTTGGTGATGGAAGATAGGGAACTCCTTACCCTAATGAAAATATTTGGGAGTGTGTGAAAAACATTTGTCTTCAAAATTGAAATCCTCCTCTTGAAAGTAAGATGTTATAGGAAGGGAGCGTTCTGTGAAGGAGAACCCCTCTGAAATAGCAAGGTTCTTGATGCTAACTGAGGAACTGAGGAGCAAGCTTGAGTGATAGGTCGGTGGCACTGACATGGAAAGCTACACATATATGACATGCTGTGAGGATGGGATTGCAGTAAGTTTGTTCTGCCTGAATGGGTTCACAGCCAAACTTCTGGGTTTGAATTTAAGGGCACACTGGGTGTAAGTCTGGCTGGATGTATTGACTAAAACAAATGAACTCTCAACTTGAAAAAACAATGAAGTAAATATCTGTAATGAGCCTTTCTCCGGCAGACCCTTAGAAATAGTTATAAATTAAGAGTTTAAGTCAGAGTGTTTCTACTGTGCATGGTTCAAGTTTCATTTTTCTGTTCTCAGTGGAGCATACCCCACCTGGTATTCAAAGCCTAGAGGTACTCATAGAGATACTCAGAAGAAGGGAAGAATGTGTACACACACACACACACACACACACACACACACCCGTATATACATATATATAGTACATAATTAACAATTTTGAGATTAAAATGTCTGATTTTTTTATATTTTGATCATTGCAATAATCCTGGATGAATGTATATCCCATTGTTTTTGCCTATAATTCTTATTATGTGACTATTAAAAATGCTTGGGAAAAATAAAATACTCTGAGCAACAATACAGAAAGCATCATTTCTATTTTTCATTTAAGATAATAACAATTCAGGATAAATTTTCAATGTTTTTGCACATCACTATGGCTATAGTTTAGAAATAACATTTAGAAAACTTTTGCTGTTCCTTTTTTTTGGGTTTACTTTGTATTATTATTTTAATTTTTATTATTTTGCCTATAAAATTTATAGATTTGGCTTGCTTCCAACCATGTAACTCCAAAAGTATGCTGTTCCTAACAATCTTATCTATATGGCAAAGGAAAATCTTGCTGCCACAAATGTTTAGTTAATATCACACTGAAGATAAAAAAAATACCTCAAAAACTAAAAGAACTAAATCATTTATCCTAAATAGTTACCTAGAGTTTTGAAAATTTGCTCTCAGCTTAATATTTCTGTGGCCATATTCTAATAATCAACTGTAAAATGATTGTCTACCTTCATTTATCATTTATGGTGCCTTGTAGAAGAAAAAGCACATTCACACCCTTTAATTCACAGGGTTTTTACAACATACTCATGTGAATAGTAAGAACTAATATACTCCTTTCACAGGAAAAGAAATCAAAGCTCAGAAAAGATGTCCTATATCATCTAGTAACCAGAATTTAATCTGATTTCATGATGAAACTGTGAACTATATGTAGAACCTAATAGTTTAGAGAAATAATTAAATCTGTATGTTTTAATGCTAGAAGGTCCAAATATCATTTGATCTGATCAGATGAAATGTGATAATAAATACTCAGACATATCTAGTCCTTCTTCAGCATTACCCCTCTCCAATCCCCACCATCTTAACCTCTTAGACTCAGCATTAACATTCTAGCTCCAGATTTGTGACACTTGGGTTATGAGCTTTTTCTATTCACTTAGGATTTACTGCCTTGATTTTTTAAGTTTCTTTTCTTTTCTCTTCTCTTCTCTTCTCTTCTCTTCTCTTCTCTTCTCTTCTCTTCTTTTCTTTTCTTTATTCTTTCCTTTCCTTTCCTTTCCTTCCTTCCTTCCTTCCTTCCTTCCACACTGACCAACCATTTTACTATCATAGAGTTTTAAATTATTTAAAACAGTAAAGAATGATGCTGGGTGCCAAATCCAATCTAACCTCTTCAATTCCTGGATAAGAGAACAAACCTCAGTGTGGTTATATACTTTTCCTAGTATGACCCAACCATATCCTAATATTCATCGGAAATTCTCTTTATGATGATCTTAGCTGCCTAACTTATTTGTGTGTCTGAACTTTGATTTTATAATGGCCAGTTAAAGCAGTTCTCTTGCTACATTTCAGTTTTACTGGAATAATCACCAACAAATACTGTTTATGGTAGGTATTCTCAGAATCAGAAGAGAAATAAATGTTGAGTGATAAAATTAAGATTCATTATTGGAATAGATTCTAAAACTATTAATATGACAAGTGGTACAAGATAGAGGAATAGTTTGTGATATTCATTATTGTTGTCTTGGAAGAGCTAGAATTAGAAGATTGATTTCAACATGAACACCAGTCTTAAGATAAATATTTCCATATTAAATATATTTGACATTTATGTACCATATAATACATGCAAAACACAATCTTGAAAATATACAGCTTCATGTATATAGTAATGCACATTCACGTGTACATTGTGTGTGTGCGTGCACGTGCGCGAACGTGTGTGTGTGTGTGTGTGTATGTGTGTGTGTAGCATTTAGTTCCTATCTGTATACTATAGTGTGGTTCAAAAGTACCTTTTCTGTTAAAACTACTGAAGCTTGATTCCCAACACCTTGCTATCTTATCTTCTTTCCCTTCAATCTCTCAGTTAATAGGATTTCTATAAACCTGCATGACAGTGGGCTTGGTAGCTCAGCAGATTAGTCTGTGAGCTTTCATCCTTGGAACCTGGTTCAAATTCAGTCCCTACCAAGATGTCCTATAATCCTCCATGGGCGGATTGCTCTCAAAAGGGCATGAAGCCTAGCTTCTCTTTGAACCTGATTTGGAGCGGTTTTTATATCCATCCTAGACTTGAGGTTTCATTCATGCAACTGAGGAAACAAATATGAAACATAGGCATTTGCTTTTGGGTTCTGACTAATTTCCATTCTGAGTGGAAAAACAAAAACAAAAAAAACTCAGTACAGTGACTCAAGGAGGGAAAAAAAGAACTATTCCTATTTCTCTCCATAATCTTCATTGTGCTAGAAATTTCCAAAAGTAAAGCAATATTGTTTTTGGTATCTTTACAGCCCCTTTTATCAAGGGTCTGATAGTAGTTTCCACTGTCTCCTCATACCATGTTCTAACTGTATTATTACTCAGATAGACTATTTTAGAGAAATTTCATCATGCTACTCAATTAATTAAAAACTTGTAATGATGCTTCTTTGTTGTCTGTTCTACAATAGATCCAAATGTTCCTGAATTGCAAGTCCCAACCTACAAACTTTTTTTTTTTTCTTTTCTGCAGTTAACAACTTTCTATTCAGGCAGGAAAACTTGCCATCTATATACAGATAATTTTTAACTATCTGAGCATTTAATTCTGTTACTCCAATCCCTCCCATTCCTTTTCACCTGCTGGAATATGCCTTTAGTCTTCTTTTTCAGTACTACCTCTCCTTTATGGCCTGACTGACTTCACATCTCCTGCCATAAGCTGTGTTTCTGCCTATTGCTCAACAAAAGATCAAACTCCTATAAGGTATATTAGGAAAGGGCACTAAATTAGGAATCAGGAAACAGCCTTCTATTCATTTCTATTTCAGTAATTAGCTGTGTATCTAGAGCAAGATATTGATGATGATGGTGATAATATAATAAAAACAATTATAGTTATTTCCTGAGTACCTGCTAGATTCTAGGCAGGGTGCTGTGTGTTCTTTCTGAGCTTTATTTCAACATGACACCATGAATATATAACTCTAATATTCAACCCTAAAAATAGCTTGTATGTAAGACTCACTAGCCCTTTTAATAGAAAAAAAGCATAGAGAACTTTAGGCAACTTTCCAGGTAGTGATACAGCCTAGACTTCCTCAACCAGCTTTGTTTGATTGTTGTTGTTTTTTTTTCTCATTTTTAAATAATGAAACTGCTAATTCTCTCCTCTGAATCTAAGTTTCACCTATCAAATGAGAAGATATAAACAGATGATCATGAGGTCCTTCATGCTCAGGAATCAGAATGGTTTTATACATTCTTATTTCCACTCTACCATATAATATTTTTCTTTAAATATTTGTTACAGGTTAAATTTCCCCTCTTTGATGAATGTGTGTGTGTGTGTGTGTGCCCTGTGGTGTGTGTATATACATATATGTATATGTATAACACAATGCTGAGTATTCAGTTAAGTTGTTTTTTAAGTAGTCAAATAAAAATTTTAATAATATATAGCTTACAGCATTTTATTTGCACTAAAAGCAGAAATAAAGCACTGCAGAACCACTTAATTCAAAGATTTATTTAACAAGGGCTTGAATCATCTCTATTTTGAAGATAATTTTATTTTAAACAAGTGGGACATGGTGTTGAGCAGTTTCTATAAACTAAAACTTAAGAGATTTGAATATTCTTAATGTCTTTTTTCTGCAGAATCCTAGTAGTATGAACTTTCAAACCCTTTAAAATGGGAAAAGATTAAGAATGGCATATAATTTTGAAAGAAACTCTTGTCTGTTATTACTAATTATAATAGATTTATTCAGAATGAGTAATATCTAGAAAATGTTCATGACCTTTTATTTCCACAAAAAAATGGTTGGAGAAGCTGGATGGCTAGCAAGTTTTCCATTAGAGATCAACCAAGCCTGCAAATCTATTCTCACAAATGTTTGTAAAAATAAGAACTGAATGTTAAGAAAAATGTTAATCTTCTAATAATTTTTTTCTTTTATGCAGACACCCAGAGTTAATAGATATCAATTTGGAATGATGAGAATGTCCATTTCCATTCACAAATTCTAATACTGAAATTTGTCATTCCATATTTTATCCACCCATTACTTGCATAATAGAGGGCAGGAATTAAATTTTTAGAAATTTCATAGTTACTTATGCTTACATTTTATTGGTGCCAAATTAGATGTGAACAGCCAATTTGATTTGCTGAAGTTGACATTAGTGTATCAAACCAGAAAGCATTTAGTAGTTGGTCAGTCTGCCCAGAGTCATTCAAGTCCTCACCTTAGCCTCAAGAAAATTAGGATATTTTCTTCCTTAAAAAAAGCATTTTTCAATTTATCAATATTATCATTACCATTATTTATTTAATCAACAATTTAAATGAAATACTGTGGCACAATTATCGTTTAGGAGCCGATCAGAATTAGATTTCAAATCTTGATGTCACTATGTATTGATCACTATAATCCCTTCTATTTCCTTATTCTAGAATATAAACAGTAAGAGCAATATTTCTATGGTGTTTCTGTAAGGACTGAAGGAAGTCCTACACATGAGTTCATCAGAGTGCCTTGCACATAATAAACTATTATGTATATGAGTAAATATGTATGTACACATATTTAATATATATGTTCAACTAATATTTGGCAAATTAGGCATAGTTAATATGATCTCACTGATATGGTTGAGGAAAATGTCAATACTTTTCAAAAAGAAAGACATACTTGGGTGAGTGTGGATAATAAACTATTTAAGAATACACTAGTTTTGCACCTTCTCATAGCTATGTACTTCCATCTTGATTTAAAAAAATAGGCTGGAATGAATGTATTCTAGGATTCAGTGTATTGTATACTATTCTTTTTTGTCCTATACAGTTCATGAATTTATTCATATCTCTTTTATGCTAAAAGGATAATAAAAAGGTTATATAAAGATGGTTCTAGACTAACACTCACCCATAGTCTGGGGGCCTATAACTTGGAATTAAGAGATATTCTAAATAGTTTATCAGGCTGCACTAGAGAAAATTGTCAAATACCCAAATTTTGCACTGACTGCTCTTAGCATACCTAACTCATTTAGTTTTTTAAAGAAAAATTGTATTACCATGTACTGAGAACTCTATTGGTGAAAGGTATATCATCATAAGTGAAAAATGCACCTTACATCTGTGGATTTAATAGTCTAGAGCAGTGGTTGGAAAACTACAGGCCACAGGTTAAATCAGTGTAGCCCATTATCTATTTTTGGACCACAGACTCAATAATTATTTAAAATATTTTCTGTGACAGCTTTTGTCCTAGAAAAGGAGAGTTCAATGGTTTCCACAGAAACCCGAGTGATGCAGAACCTAAAATATTTTCTGTCTGTCTCTTTGCCAAAAGTATTTGCCAACCCCTGGTCTACTGGAGAAAGTAGACATTGAAATGGAGGCATTTTTAATTTTAACAAAATCATGGTAGGTGCTAGTAAAGAAAATAATATGGCAGACCTAATTTGAATGGTGTGGTCAGGCTTCCATTATAATAACATGGCTAAAACCCCCAATCTCAGTGTTCTTACACAATAAAAGTTTGGTTTTTGTTAACATAAAACCAACTGTGGTCCAGACAACGCCCTAGGGCATCTGTCCTTTTGGTACCTCAGTGATCCCTTAGGTCCCATGGCTCCACTATTTGAACATGTTGACTATTAAAAAGGAAGAAAGTCTACAAGAATCATGTAATGGGTTTTCAGTTACCCACCCTAGAAGTGACATTTGTCATTTTTTTCACATGTCATTGACCAGACTAGTCACATAGGTGTTTCTAACTTCAGAGAACTGGGAAGTATCTCCCAGGTGGGTCAGAAGGAACAAAAGTCCAGAAATTGTTGAGGACTGATATTTGCCCCATCAAAGTATTTCTGAGAAAATTGTATTTAATCCAAAACCTGAAGATAGAGAATGAGGCAGGCAAGTAATGAGGAAACAGGATCTGACAGAGGAAACAGGATTTGAGAAGATGAAAAAAACAAAAAAGTAGAGCTTTGATGTGTTCCAAGAATCAAAGAAGACCAATGAGTTACAGGGAAAGTGGAGTAAGATGCGATTAAGGCAGAATTCAGGAGAAAGATCAGGCAAGGACTTCTAAGCTCTGTGTATGTGTGAATATTATTCAATTGGCAGTCAGTGAAAGGTTTGAAACACAGGACATCATTTCATTTATGTTGTAAAAGAACCACGTTACATTCTGAGCAGAGAATGTATTGGAGAATTTGTCTATGTCAGGTAAGCCCAGATGAAATTCTTTCTTTTTTATTATGAATTTCTTTGCCATCTCATTTATGGGTGTGGGAAAAAATTAATTATTTTGCCACTGAAGGTCATAAAACAGTTATAAGAATTAATAAAAAGGGAATTATTCTATTACAGAGATTAAGCCATACACATAAACCGAAAAGTTATTTTCTTGAGAAATTCAGCCTAATACTTGCCACAAATCCCCCAGACCCATCCTTGTTCATATAGATTATGCACCAGCAAGGAGACAGAGATTAATGATGAAGAACCGTATCAGGAGCCTCTTTTGTTTTCCTTGCTATAAAATTTAGCTTACGGAACCACTCTATCCTGAAAGAAAGCCCGTGTTCTCTTGTTTTCATTCCCTTTTGCTCTTCGGGTGCCAACGAGTTTTTATATGTTAAAAGAAATGGATTTTTATGAAACAGGAAAATAACAGTTTTTTTGGTTGAATCTTAGGTATAAATTTTGTAAATACTAAAGCAATAAATCATGGAGCTCCAAATAATATATGTGAAATTATAAATGTAATTTCAATGTTTTCATGACTAGCTAAACAACATAACTCATCCACAGTGCAATCACACCTTTTATAACAATTCTTATATACATATATCAGGTTAATTATAGCCTGTGTATCTGACAAGAATTTTATGACAGCTGAAAACAGTTTTCATTTCTCTATAAGTAGGTGATATCTTTTCTTATTTGGAGATCATTTTATTATTTGTATTCAGCATGAGCTATAAAGAATGTTCTAAAATCCACAGTTCAAGTTTATGAGATCGCTCAGATTCTAAATGCAGTTCTATGGATTCTTTTCCCAATTAAAGTTAACCCTGAGTTTTGCACCACACATTGCCTTCTTACAAACACTTCCTATAAGGAGCCAAGTAAAAACTGGCTTCTTTGATGACTATTGGCTCTAGAACAATTTGCCAGGAATGAGAAACAATTTGCATCTTCTCTCTTCAACATGGGATTTGTTGTAGAGTCTTCTTGAACTCTAACACTCACTAAAATTGAAGGTGTAAAACACCGTCTGGAAGCACCATAGTTTTCAAAAAATAAAGTGCTCGGATTTTGTAGGTATCTTTGTGTCTCACCAAAGGAGTGGCGGGTAAATTTCGAAGAAATAACACTTCCTGGGGCATTTGGGTGCCTGAGTCGTTTATGTGTCCAAGTTTGGCTCAGGCCTTGACCTCATGGCTCATGAGTTCAAGCCCCACATGGAGCTCTCTGTTGTCAGGGCAGAACCTGCTTCAGATACTCTGCCCCTCTCTCTCTTTGCCCCTCCCCCTTTCTCTCTCTCTCTCTCAAAAATAAATAAACATTAAATTATTTGTAAAGAAAGAAATGATACTTCCTTTCTCAGTATTTGAGTGGGAACACAAATCTATATTTTAAAAATATAAACTATGATTTTATTCTGTGACAGCATGAGAATCACATATTTAATCAGGAAAAAAAAATGAAGCACAAATTATGAGCTTCTTTTCCACATAGAACTTTGCCATACCGAAGTTACTTATTTGCAAGTGGCTCCTAAATGATTGTTTTTCATGTTCTATGTATGAGAACTAGCACACTATTATTTTGATAACTTCAAAAGTTATATGATGAATTAAAACAAATGATATTGAAGATATTGCTGGAATTAAAAAGAACTGTTAGAATTACAGTAGTTAATTTGGGGAGCTTAATATGTGCCAGAAACTGTGCTAAGTACTTTTCATATATCTTCTCTTTTAATCCTAACCAAAACTATGATGTAGAGATATTAGTATTCCCATTTTACAGGATAGGAAATTAAACTATAAGCATTTACTTGATGTTATGGGGCAAAAATAGAAGATCAGAAACTTTAAAAATCTTGTTATTTTCTTCAGACCCAATTTTTAATTTTAGGTTTTCCTAATTTACATTATATTAATAAACAGGACCAAAAATTTATTTAATATTCCCCAAAGGCACCAAGTTTGGGTAGTAGTTTGGCACAGGGATGAAATGGATTAATGATAATTCAGTGATCATAAGCATAAAGTAGTCTTTAATGGAATGCTATAAATCTCTAAGCCACTTGATATTTTTTTTAATGATACAGGTAAGTGTTTACATGGCTGTTGACAAAAAGGAAAAAAGTGTATATCTCTATATAGATGATTATGAGAAGATAACAAACACCAGGATGGCAGTCACACAATTTAAAACAGTAAACATTTTCTAGCAGATTGTATTTTAATTAAAATAAGTTTTTAATTTGGGTCAAGAAAAATTATAAGAATAATTAGCTGTTCAAAACAAACCACATGTTTTAGTATGCTCGCATTTCAGTAGGTACTTGGTCTAAATGAAGTATTTTAAGGCTGGCAATCAATCATTATCCATTTAGAAAAAACAGATAAGCCTTTTAAAAAGTTAAATAACTAATCAGGGTCACAGAACTTGTAAGTAGAGAAAGAATTCAAGAATATATCTGTCACTCACCAAAGTCATTATATGTACGTGTGAGTGTGGTGTGTTTACCTGTGAAACATTGCTTTCGATCAGGTACATTATGAATAATATGTGAAAAACATAGGTTTTAATTAAAAACTCAATTAGCAAGAGCCTACAAATCGGCATAGCTAAACACCAAACACAGGTTTTCTGTATATTAACTAAAATGTGGTTTCTGGAGCAAGAAAGGAGTTAGTCTGGTCCTCCCTCACTCTGAAGTGTTCATACCCCACCTGAAACCTGGCATGCAGCCAGGAAAAGCACTGAAAATTGACATTGAGCAGAGACAGACACCAAGTTGAGAGACCACCTCTCAGGAGGGACAGTGAAAAGAATGGAAGATGTTTGTTAGAGAATTAAAAAAAAAAAAAAAAAGGTAGCAATTGGTGTCGAGAGAACAACTGTTTTTATATTTTTAAAGGGTTCCTTTGTATAAAAACCATCTTTCAGTGTGACTATAAAAGGCTGGAGGCCAAGAGATAACTACCAGTACAAAACAGTTTTAAACTTGGCGTGAAGATAATGAATATGTAATTCTAAAGTTCAGTATGAGTAACTTCAGGAGTGGAAGTTTTTTCTATGCGACTTGAGAGTCAGAGATTGGGAAAGTTATGACGCTCTAACCTATGAGTTTCTAATTTGTTCTTAAATTCTGGATAATCCCATTGATTGCTTTCAAGCTTGGAAATATATTGTATTTATTTAAATATTTTGTGTGACATGTGCTTAGGAGAGGTTGAGAGGGTCGGGGATGATTTCACATTAGTCTGCCATTTTGAAAGAATGTTCCAAAGCTGCTTCATTGAGATTATCATTCTGTGGCTTTGGAAAGGTGGGGAAGCAGCTTGGCACAGATACTAGGGCCAGAAGTCTGGTCTTATGAATCTCTCATTATTTATAACCATTAGACCACACTGTTTTGAGTTAATAAGTGAATTGTGTCATCTTCCCCAAGATCTAGAATATTCTTAAATCGTCAACAAAGATACCATTGGGCGGGGTTGCCTCTGTGGCTCAGTTGATGAATCATCTGATGTTAACTCAGGTCATTATGTCACAGTTCCTTAGTTCAGTTTGAGTCCCACATCTGGCTCTGTACTGACAGATTAGAGCCAGGAGTCTGCTTCAGATTCTGTGTCTCCCACTGTGACCCTCCCCTACTTATGCTCTGTCTCTCTCAAAAAATAACATACATTAAATTTTTTTAAAAAAATAGAGAAAAAGAAAAGCTTCCGCTGTATCCCAGCACTCTCTTTCATGGCCCATGATCCTTATTCAGCAAGTGATGTTCGGGACCCACCCTAATTCCCATCTAGCTATGGTGTCAGCCTATTGCCTCTGTCCTTTTGCATTGCAGTTATATCCAAATTTCTTTAAAATGTACATTTTTTGGATACTTTAGGTCTTGTGTTTAGCCATAAAATTGGGCCCTTATTTCAGTGGATATTGGAAATTTGAAGGACTGTTTGCAGGTGTTTATTTGCATTGGGTTTTTTTTTTTTTTTAATTTAAAAATATTCCAGGGGCGCCTGGGTGGCTCATTTGGTTGGGGCATCAGACTTAAGCTCAGGTCATGATCCCATGGGTTGTGAGTCCAATCCCCACATCGGGCTCTGTGCTTACAGCTCAGAGCCTGGAGCCCGCTTACAATCCTGTGCCTCCCTCTCTCTCTGACCCTCTCTTGCTCTGTCTCCCTCTCTCTTGAAATTAAATAAAAAAAAACATAGAAAAAATTTTAAAAATAAAAAATAAAATAAAAATGTTCCATATGAAATTCTTACAAAGTAATCAATTTTATTTTTTATTTAGGTTATTTATAATATTTATAATATTTAATCATTATAATGATATATGTATATATACATGTAAAATAGTACAATGAAAATACACAGAATAAATCTATGACCCTGTGTCTGTCTGGGATACAATTGCTTGCTTCTATGTAAGAGAGCTTTTGGTGTGTGCTTTGTTTTTTACAAATTAATTCCTACAGCACCAACTAAGCCCTACTCACTCCCTTCTAAGGAAGATTTAAACATTTCCTAGTTCAAAGTCCTTTCATTCCTATGCACTTTGTAGCTTGCAAATTCTGGCAGTTATTTCTAATAATTTATTACTTTAAATTAAAGCCATTCCATTAATGCCATACAGTTCAACTTTGTGAGGTTTATTAATATTTTCTCTTCTTCGGTTCTCTGATACAAGGGGGGCACAGAATAAGAACCATGGGGTTTTGATGCTGCCATATGATTAATAGTGTGGTACCTGGAATTTGGTATCTGGCAAGTATATAATAATCCTCTGCCTGTAAAAGACAAATGAAACACTCTTAAGGCTGTATACTTTATTCGCTTTTT
Source organism: Hyaena hyaena (assembly GCF_003009895.1). Taxonomy (NCBI): domain Eukaryota; kingdom Metazoa; phylum Chordata; class Mammalia; order Carnivora; family Hyaenidae; genus Hyaena; species Hyaena hyaena. The sequence continues at coordinate 431,893 of NW_024080988.1, read as the reverse complement.
TCAAGAAAGAAGAAAAAAAGGATGAAATTTGGGTTCTTGATGAATTCTGATCTAAGTTTAGTGACTAGTATTTTGTGTTGGGTCAGTTTATCCATTTCATTCAAGCAAATATTTACCAAGAAGTTTTAGTGTTTTAGGTCCCCTTCTAATTGATGAGAATGTGGATACGGCAGTGAACAAAACAGACAGATATCTCTGCTTTCATAATGTTTACCTTTTGGTGGAAAGAGACAAATAGTAAGTAAAGTAAGAAGGCACAATATACATTTGTGAGAGACATTAGTAAGTGCCCTGGAGAAAAGGAGAAAGGATGGAAGGTGCCTGACGGGACTGAGGGAGCCTGTAATCTTCTGTGGTGGCCAGGGAGGCCACACTGAGAAAGGGACATTTCAGTAAATATCTAAGGAGCTGAGGCAGTGAGACCTGCCCACTCAGAAGAAGAAGGTTCCAAGAGCAGAGAGCTGACTATGATAAGGAGGTTATGTATGATTTTTGAAGCACAGAAAAGTAGTTTCTTGATGGCCCATCTCCCTTGAAAACCATCCAAGGGCATGCCATATTACACAGAATAAAAACTAAAGTCTTTACTGTGGCTTATAAGAGCCTATAATATTTAAATTATATTCAGGGTATTAGATTCAGGGTAATGTATTGCATGGCTTCAAATGTAAGGAGCATGGGGGAAAGGTGAGCATTTAGAGGGCAATTATAATAACCAGGGAATTGATGATAGCAGATTGGACCAGGATAAAAACAGTGGCATTTGCAGTGAAGTGTTCAAATTGTGTATATGTTCTGAAAGTAGCAGCAACATAATTTGTTGCTAAATCTCAAAAACGGTGAGCGAAAGAGAGAAGCTACACAAAGTTCTTAGCTGTTTGACTTGAGTAAATGAAGAAAATGGTTATCTACAGTTGAATTCCAAAGGAGAGAAACAAAAGAAAAGGAAAAAAACCATTTGCTAATTGCTTTTCAGACACACACAAAAATGCTGTATCTCTCTAGAAAGCAGAAAACTAACCTGACCAATAAATGGCAGAGATCTAATGCAATTGCAGGTTTTTCTGACTTCAAAGTCTCAATTTCCCTCTTTGTTGAAATGGGAGGTTTTCAAGTAGATTGCTGAGAAAACAACTAATATCCTTTTGGCAGATAAGGTGGTTTCAAGAAGATAGTCATAGTACAGGTTTTTAAGAGTCACATTCTGTGTTATCACCTAAGACAACTCATTGTGGCACAAGTATCTTGTTCTTACAAAGATCTAACATTTCTTTTATGAAATTATATAATTAGTAACATCAGTAAATAAATTGGTTCCTAGGACTAGTAGATGCTTAATTAAGAAGTTACTCTCACTATTATAACTGTTATAAACCCTGTCATTTGGTTGAGATTAAAGACTACCTGTTGCTTATCTGTCAAGCCCCTTTAAAGCATATTAAAATAATACAGTCTGCTAAGTTGATATAATTACTATATGGCTGGTCATGAATTCATCAACTTACTTGCTTTTTAAATGTGTAAAAGACTGGAAGAAGTAGGTAATCACAATATAATTTTCCTGGCCTTATGATTGAGATCTAGCCCAGTTGGGAATAAATTTGTTTCACATGGGGGCCTGGATATTATATATGAGTCATAAACTTCATCCTTCTTTCAGCACTAATTATATAAATCAGCAGGTGTTTTAGAGCGTGTATTATATCAATCAAATGCAAACATACTATGCTATCTTTAAATTATTTTATAAAAGTGATTGCCTATATTAAAATTGATTTTCTTCTCCACTTGAAGACTTTGTCTCCTACTTGGCATGGAAATGTTTTCCTTTCAGCCAAGGCAAACTAGCTACAGGATTAGAAAAATGGCCTGAGGTGTCCTGATGCACGTCTACAGTTAGGAAATATTTATAATAATAAATATGAATCATTAATATTATTGTTACTAATATTCATGCTGTTCACATATATTTTTTCCTAGCCTCCAAAATGTTTTATATGTATCTTTGTTTCTAGGAAAATAGAATATAGTTTATTAACTTTTTCAACATTTATCCATTCAACCTTTTTATATTCATCCCCTAAACCTGGTTACGTGTGAATTATAAAGCAATACATAGTACATACATACATAGAGAAATACATAGAGAACTAGTCCCCTGCCCTCAAGAAGAATAATCTCTAGAGGAGGACTTTCTAAACTGCAATCAAGGTTATATTGTTTGGGGAAAATGAAAATAGGTGTGCTGAGGATATAAACTGGATCATTAAAGCATTAATAGTATTTCCTTGCTGTAAGACATCTCAAAGGCTTTATAGGCTATAGAATATTTTGACTTTCCAAAGGCTTGATAAATTAAAAAAAAAAAAATTGTCTAAGCTTATTTGACCAAGAAACATTTATTCAATTGAGAGGTTTAGAGTATTACTCATCACTAAGAAGTGCTAGTCTGATGTTACACTGCCATATATCCAGTAAATTACAACTTCAGTATCATGCTGACAGTCATTTAGCCAATGAACAAGTTAATGTAATGAAATTTTTACAATTACAATGTTGATACTTGAGGGTCACTTAAAGATCATTTAATCACTATGCCCTTCCTCCAACCTTTGCCTCTACTTGATACACACTATTTATGAGCCAATTCAAAAAGCTATCTTCATAGTTGCATCCATCCCAGGTTGGTCTACTGGTCCTACGGTTTCATTCGAGCTGAAGCTATGCTATTAATGGGTATCATGACATGCATCAGAGTCTTCTGAGACTGGAAATAAGTTTATGATTCCAGTCCCTTGTGCTATGAAGTCCAGGGCCATGCCTCTGTTTTCTTTGTATGCAATGCTGAATTACTTCAGAGGCCCTAAGGACCAAACCCAGAAAGGTCCATCCCCCATACATTCACACATTCACTGTTCTTATCTCAAGAGCAAGGCATTGTTCTAGGCACTGGGAATTCACCAACCTGGAGGAAAAAAACAGTGTGTCTACTGTCATGGAGCTTATATTAGAGTCAGTGAGTCTGACAATAAGGACTCCTCTAACTCAATGTCAGTTGTGGAGACTAACAAGCAAGCAACATGGAGGCAACTATTTTTTTTCCTGTTTAAACAAACAAACCAACCTCCTTTTCGTTAAAGTTGAAATTTCCATGACAAAAAAGTAATCATTGTTAGCAAACACTTCAGTGGCATTCAGTATATTCACAGTGCTTTGCAGCCACCACCTCTGTCTAGTTCCAAAGCATTTTCATCACACAAAAGGAAGCCCTTCACCCATTAAGCAGTTGCTCTCCCACCACTCACTCTGGGACCTGGAAGCCACCAATCTGTTTTCTGTCTCAATAAATATGATTTTTGTTTTTGTTTTTTTTTTCAGCCTTCTTGAAATCTGATTGACAAATGCAGTTGTAAGATTTTAAAAGTGTACAACATGATAATTTGATATATGCATTTATTATACATTGTGAAAGGACCACATTTTTATTTAAATTCCAGACAGTTAACATATAGTGTAATATTAATTTCAGGTGTAGAATTTAATGATTTGTCACTTAACTGCCTCCCTTAGTAGTTTTTTCATTTTAATTTTCTAGATAACTTCATTGAGGTCTACACTATTCTGTTTTACGTTGTGCTTTTACTTTGGGAGGGTCTTAAGTACATAATCTGGCTTTCCTCCAAACGCTGAGCAGAAGTAACTTCTCATCATAGGTTGCATAAATTTTGTCTAATCTGTTTACCCCCACTCCAACACACACTTTAATTTTATAGCAAAGGGCTTTAGGTAATTAACGATTAAATTACTTATTCAAGATTACTTACTGAGTTATCACAAATATAGACCCAATACTTGGGTCTCACAGTAAATCTCACTTCTTGTGGTTTATGTTAAGAACACTAAGCAGTGAATTTGGAAAAGGTTTGTGTCTTCTTTGTGTCACACAGCTGGGAGGTTTTTGGCAAATATGATGAAAGAATAGAAATCTTTACCAGAATATCCACCTTCATACACACAGCTATTCTAACAATTTGTACTAACAACTGTCTCACTTATAGTTAAGGGCCTAAGAAAGCATTGAAAAGAAATAAGAGAAAAGGAAATGCTGGAGATGAATGCAAATGCATGTGTTGCTTTCCTCTAGGGATCTAAATCAAATCCTCATTGTATAATTTGATTTGGTTACTCATTGTTTCTAATTAGAAATAATCACATTTACATGATTTCCCCCTCCTTTTTAGTTTCTCACCAAAATTGCTTTGCTCAATTATGCCACTTTATGGTTTCATATAATTTGTATCTCTTGACTCAACAGTTCCCCACATCATTTGGAATGTGTTTTATTTTTTTTAAGAAGTGAAAGTTTAAGAGCTATTCTCAAACTGATCGTGAGTCTTAAGTAGCTCCAGCGAGCACAGAAGCATGCTAAAAGCAAACTGAGGAATACTTGAAAGTTCAAAACTAGAATGATGCTTATTACTAACTGTATGTGAAATTAATTAAAGATTTAATTATTTGAGGAAAAATAAATTGGCAGTTTCTACTTTTTGAGTCATTAAAAACATGCCTATTGCTCTAGGGGTTTTGAATGCATGTGCAAAAAATAGACTACACAAGCTTTGATGTTGCAAGATTTATTTAATACGAATTAACTTAAATATATGTTGCAGTCTTATTTTTTTATCCCAAATATGCCAACCTATTTCTTCTCTAAAACAGTATATATAAATGTGTGTATTCACCCAGATGTTTAAATACTATTAGATTATCATTCCCGCTTTATAAAATCCCATTTTTATAAAATGGCATTTAGAGTTAAAGAAGAATTTCAAGCTCATTTATAAATAAAGAAACTGAAACTGGTGAATGTGTTATGGCCCACAGTTACACAGCCAGCTAAACACACAACTAATAGGGACATGGACGTCCTATACAGTAGTTCTCATTCTGCTACATGATTTATTAGATACAAGTAGTAAGGAGACAGAAAGGAAATGATGGGAATAAACATATTTTTGTTCATTATTTTACTTTAATTTTTTTAATGTTTGTTTTTTTGTGTGTGAGAGAGAGACAGCACGGAGTTGGGGAGGGTCAAAAAGAGAGAGAGACACACACATAGAATCTGAAGCAGGCTCCAGGTGCCCCTATTTTTATTTATTTATTTTTTTACAGAGAGAGAGAGACAGACAGACAGACAGAGAGGGCCAGAGAGATAGAGAACCAGAATGTTAAACAGGCTCCATGCTCAGCACAGAGCCTGATGTGGGACTGGATCACATGACCCTGGGATCATGACCTAAGCTGAAATCAAGAGTTTAATGTTCAACCAACTGAGCCACCCAAGGCACCCTTTGAATAGACATATTAAAAGTATTTCTTTCTTTAATCCTAATGCTCATCTATTAATAATACCTTCTATGTAATGTATCAGAACACTTATGTCTCAGATTGCTTTTCAGTTGTCCATACTCTCTCTAGCAAAACTTAAAAAAAAAGTTGATGGAGCACATACCTATTGTACACTTATTGTGTGTCACCATTTATTCAAAATGCTGAGGCTTTAGTGAAGCACAGGATAAAAAATTTATACTTTTAGTGAAAATAAAAATATTAAACAAGTATATAAACAATGTAACTTCATGGATATGCGTTAGAGAAACTAAAAGTGATACAGTAAGAGAGTGAGCAGAATCAATTGTTGGTGGTTTTGAAGTTGACTGGGTGGTCAGAATGGTGTCTCTGAAGAAGTAGGGAACTGATTAAAGAAATCAGGAACCAAACAGGAATAGTTGGGGATTAGTGTTATAAGAATGGCACACAGCAAATACATGCTAAGGACTTGAGATGAAAGTGAATTTATCATACTGAGGTCCATATGGCACCATATGATCAGTCCAACATAGCTGAAATGAAAATGTGAAGAAGATTCCAAGATGAAAGTAAAGCAGAAAGAAGTGAGATAATGTAGAGCCTGAAATCCATGAAAATACATCTGGACTTTATGCATAATCTTAAAAGCCATTTAGTTTAATTTTGTTTGTTTACATAGACCATAGAATTCAAACTTAATTGCCCACATTTCAGGGTCATGTCTAATCCAGAATCAGGAGATAATTTGTTTTAGGGGGAAAAAGATATACAAGTATTTTTTCCCTAAAAATCCACTGAAAGAATTTTTACTTGATAGCTATCCATGACTATGAACAGGTTAACTGGATTTACTTCCTTTCAGATTCAAAATTTTAAATAATATTGAACATAAGGTACAGGAAAATATCCTTATGTATTTTAACAAAGTACAGACTAAGAATTTTCTCTTATTTGCAGTATTTTTTATTTTCAGAATGTGTATCATTTTCATGTAGAGAAAGAGCATCTGTACACAGTACAAACTTTTAAAAACAAAGATAATCAGATAGAAATGTATGTAGAATGATGATCTGTATTATTTTGGCACTAATAATGGAATTTCCCATACAGATATTTGGGTTATTTCTGACCCTTTGAAATAATTTGTGTTTTCCAGACCATGGATAAAATATAACCTGCGTATCAAAGGAAAAGTAAACCAAAGCAATTATTACTGCAAAGATAACCAATGTTAAAGATAACATTACATAATGTAATGTTATGATATTTGACTTTTTGTCTATCTAAATTTTAATTTAATTCAGATAACCTTTAAGTATAACACATGACACAAGTGATTTTAATTGAATTGTTATATCCACATGTATAAAGTGTTGCTATTTCTGTTGAACCCTTTCCAATTCTTCAATCTGGTCAGTTACCTAAGATAGTTTCTTGTGCATCACAGGTAAGTATAAAAGCAGTGTTTATGTGATACTTTGCATAGGAGAGCAAAGTAATTAGGAATGCTTCTAACACCTTGAGTAAAAGGAAAGCAGTAGTAAACAGAGAATCAAATAGTGATTTAAAGAGTCACTAGACAAATCAAGTGTGGCTATTCCAGATGTAGAGCTCTATAAACTGGTAATTGTTTAAAAAAAAAAAAGTTTGTTTGTTTTGAAAGAAAGGGAGTGGAGAGGGACAGATAGGGAGAGAGTGAGAAACCCAAGCAGGCTGCACACTCTGCAACGAGGCCTTCATGGTGCTCAGTCTCATGAATGCAAGATCATGACCTGAGCTGAAATTAAGAGTCAGACATTTAACTGATCGAGCCATCCAGGCACCCCTATAAACTGGTAATTTCATGAGAATAATATTTTGAAATCCAACAGCCTAGATATGAATCTCAGTTCTGATCCCTTTGACTTTGGATAGGTTCCTGTACCATCCTGAACTTCTGTTTTCTTAATTGTAAAATGGGGATAATAATGCTTACTCTACATTGTTACTGTGAAACTTAAATGATATAAAGTATTTAGCAGAGTAACTAGGTTAATGTTTGTATTATACACTCATACTGTCTATGTAAGGTCAAATATGACTATACCATTCATTGCCACATTTGGGATGGAAAACTGTATCAAGACATGTGCATCTAGTTTTCCTTTGAAATTTTTTCATTTGTTGCCCAGTGATTTTCTTTATCTGCTGCACAGGAGCTCCCAGGTATCTGTCGCTTGACAGTTGAGATGTTTAGAGGATTAGTGCATTGAATGGCAGGTTGACTTGCATTACAGTGCTGTTCCTGTGTAGCTTGCCTTCATGTTCTTAAAATACAATATATCACAGACAAGATTGATGATGACAAAAAAGAAAACAGTTCTTATTGTCAAGCTGTACAAACTAACATAACTTCAAAATAAAATTTGGACTGGGATTTCAATTTGTTTGTCTTTTCAAGATGGAAGGAGATGTTTTTGTTCCTGAACTGAAAAAAGTAAAAAACATTTATTCTCCCAAAGAACAGAAAATATGGAGTACTTTTAATTGCATTATGCTCTATAAATTACTAAATCATATTTGTCTATACCTGGAATAGCTAAATCTCAATTGGCTGGTAATTCTTTAAATTAGTATTTGGTTTTATGTTTACTCTTGCCTTCACTTCATTCAATGTATCAAAATCATCATCAAATTCATTAGAAAAAAAAAAGGGCCCTATGGGGAATTTGAGTACCAGATGAGCGATTGGGGGAAATGAGTGAGGCTTTTTCTTATTTTATTTGTTTTTCATTCAATGCTTAGATAAAATTATGTTTATAATAGTTAAAAAGGAAAATAATTATAAATGGTATATAATGAAACAATGGAAATGTTTCCCTCCCATTCTCGTCTTTTTTCTATCTATCCATTAAAACCCACTATTGTTTATTTTCTCTCTTTCCAGAGCACCTTTATGCTACACACACAAATATGAATATAGATTCTTAATTTAACCTTCTTTTCTAGTCAAAAAAATAGGAAACCACATGTATTGTTTCTCTATCTTTACTTATTATATAATGTATATACAGATATATATTTTTCTTTTTTATCAAAGTATAAGTAACAGTGTTATATTAGTTTCAGATATAATGATATATATATATCTGCAATATAATGATTCAACAGTTCTATTTATTACTCAGTGCTCTTAAATATAAGTGTATTCTTAATCCATTTCAGCCATCCCCCTATCCACCTCCCCTCTGACAACCCACAAGTTTGTTGTCTCTATTTAAGAGTCTGTTTTATTAGGTCTCTTTTCTGTGTTTATTCCTTTGTTTTGTTTCTTAAATTCAACATATGAGTGAAATCATATGGTATTTGTCTTTCTATGTCTGACTTATTTCACTTAGCATTATACCCTCTAGGTCTATTCATGTTGTTGCTAATGGCAAGATCTCATTCCTTTTTATGACTGAGTAATATTTCATTGTATGTATATACCACATCCTCTTTATATATTCATTCATTCATGAATGGCTGGGTTGCTTTCATATCTTGACTCTTGTAAGTAATGCTGTGATAAACATAGGGTTTACATGTGCCTCCAAATTAGTGGGGTTTTTTTTCCCTTTGAGTAAGCACCCAGTAAATGAAATACTGTATTATATAGTAATACTATTTTTTTTAATTTTTTTTTTTTCTAGGAGAGAGAGAGAGAGACAGCGTGAGCAGGGGAGGGTCAGAGAGAGAGGGAGTCACAGACTCTGAAACAGGCTCCAGGCTCTGAGCTGGCAGTCAGCACAGAGCCGGATGCAGGGCTCGAACCCACGAACTGCGAGATCATGACCTAAGCGAAAGTTGGACGCTTAACCAACTAAGCCACCCAGGTGCCCCATAGTAATACTATTTTTAATTTTTGAGGAATTTCTGTACGGTTTTCTAAGGAGGCTGTACCAATTTCCATCCCCAGCAGTAGTGCATGAGGGTTTTTTTACCTTTGCCAACACTTGCTGTTTCTTGTATTTTTTATTTTATCCATTCTAATAGGTGTGAGATGAAATCTCATTGTGGTTTTGATTAGCATTTCCCTGATAATGATGATGTTGATCATCTTTTCATGAATCTACTGGCCACCTGTATGTCTTCTTTGGAAAAATGTCTATTCCGGGCCTCTGTCCATATTTTAATCAGATTATTTGTTTTTGGTATTTTTTTGTTTGTTTTGTTTTGTTTTTTGGTATTGAGTTGTATAAGTTCTTTGTGTATTTTGGACCTTAACCCCTTATTGTATGTATCATCTGCATATATTAAAACTTCTTTCAATAGACATTTTTCATCTCTTGCTACTAAATATATTACTGTAGTGAATAGCTGTTACAGAGGCCATCTGATACATAAGTATGTTTGTGGGATATGTTCATAATGGTAAAATTTCCAGATCAATATTTCTAATATTGATAACTATTACTAAATTATCTTATTCAGAGATTGAATTAACATTCCTAGCAACTATGTTTGAAAATTCATTTCCCCCATAGCCTTTCCAACAGAATTTGCTACTGAATTTTCTTTGACTAATAAAATAGGTGAAAAAGAATAATTCATAGTAGGAATTTTTGTTCTATTAATATTGTTAAGGATTATCATCTGGGCATATGTTTAAAAGTGTTTTTACATTCTTTTCTGTGAATTTAATGTTACATTTCTTACTCATTTTTTTTGTACTAGTATTTTAGTGCTTAGCTCACAATTTTCTAGATATATATTTATACATTTTGGAGTATGATCACTTTGTACTGTGGGTTGCAAATTTTTTTTCTCACTTTGTCATTTATCATAAAATTAGTCTTTGATATATATATTTTACAATATTATGCAAACAAATGGATTAATAATATATGTATCACTCACTGATAGAGTTATTCCTTTATCCTGCAATAATTTCTAGAATATACATTTTTGTTCTTAACATAAGAAGAATGATCTTTTCTGTTTTGTGTCTATTTTAGTTTAAAAATTTTAATTTATTATATTAAAATATGGCATATTTTTCTACACTTTTTTTTCCTGTTTCAGCACTGATTGAAGCCTTCTTTTATAATTTACAGTCATTTTTTGGTGAATATTCTATTAGTACTACTATAGAAATTCATTAATAGAAAATATTATCATTATTTTCCCACAATTAGTATATTTCTATTTATCCTTATATTTTCTAATATTATAATTTGTGAATTTAGGGTCAGTATAATTCACACACTTTATCATTATATAGCACTCTTGTTTGTTTCACATAATAATATTGCACTTATTTCTGTATATTGCCCTGATCTTTCTTTTTGTTCAAATTTTCCATTTTCTTACCCTTATTTACTCTAATTTTTCTCTTATTCATATAGTTTCTGTCTCATCAGGGCATATAATATAAAGTCTGATCTCTAACTATAATCCATAAATCTTTTTTATTTTTAATGCTGTCATTTGAAATATTCAATACTTACCACTAATCCTTTTTGCTCTAATATCCCCCCAATATCTCTTATTTGGCTAACATCATGTAATGATTTTCTATTTTTCTAAATAAGGCCCCAAGGGAAATCTGTCCATTGAGGTCTTTCGTATTCAAAAATATTTATTTGTTGACTGTTTACATAGGGAACAGCATAGTTGGAAAAATAGTTCCTTAGATCACATATCTTTTTCTAATAGGTATTACTTTATCACCTTTCATTCTATTTAATCTTTTGTGTGCTTCTCTGTTTTTGAATATTGATATTTCTAGTTTGACATCAATCTGAATTTTTAATAAAAGATTTGGTCTTTTTATTAGATTTGCTCAATGGATTTTTTTTCTATATCATTAAGATCCCGTATTTCAGTAAAGATTATCCTATGTTAACCATTCTGGGTACATTTTTCTTGATATATGGTATGCCTTTTAACCATATAGATTCATATTTCAATTTATTCAAGACTATGTTCTTGAATGTATCTTCATGTAATTTTTCTGTTCAAATATTTTATTTACCTCTATGGCAGAGCCAATTAAGAGTATTATATACCTATTTTACCTTATATCAAAAATTATCGTTTTGTTTCTGTACTTTACAACTTCCTTTTTTTTCATTCATTTTGATTGTTCTTTATAGTTCCCATCCACTATATCCCTTATGATATTTTCCACAGTGTCTGCTCTTTGATATTTTTCTTCAAATTATTTTTCCTTTATCTGTAAAGGTTGTAGTTTTCCTTTTTTCCCCACTCCCATGTATTCTATAGGTTCTGTCAGTTTAATTTTTACTTCATTCTTCTGTATATTTGCTGTGTGCTTTTCCTTGATGGAGGAGGCATTGCCTCATACATATTCTTCTAATCCTCAGAGAAACATTTGGTCAAAATTTTCATGTGTTCTTTGGCAATATTTTTCTTATCAAAACTTTACCTAGTTTTCCTGATTTTCTACGTTATATATATATATATGTGTATATATATATATATATATATACACATATATATATATTTTATTTATGTGGTGTTAGCTTACTTTTTATTGTTTCATGGAATTAGTTCAATTTTCCTGGTTCAGCTTTTTCCAGAATGCCTGATTTTTTTTTTCTTTCCTCCAGGTATCTTTTATGGAGTTGCCCCTATGATTCTCTACCATAGATTAAAGTACTAATAATTTCAAATCTCACAGCTTTTGTTTGATGCACAGCTACAGGATTATATAATTTCAGGATGAGCCCATTATATCTAGAAAGTGCTTTTTGGCTTGCATTTCTACAAATCTGATATTGAGCCTCCTCATTTTCACTTATCTCTCTAAAGTTGCTACTGTATTTCATCCTATGTAAATGTCTATGAAGATTTTAGCTGATTTTGTAGTTCTGATTCTTTTTTTAAATTCACATTTTTTATTTTATATCTGTTCAATTACATTAGTGGCTATAAATGCCAAAACTTCAATGGTTTAACCTAGTAAAAGTTTATTTTTATCTCAAACAGTCCAAAGGCGGCACTTCTCTTTGGAAGGACTGATGGGGCCACACATTTCCAATCAGTGATCTGGAACACAGGCATTTTTTTTTTTTTTATTATGGCTTCACTCTCTTAAGTGTGATTCCTGCCATCACATTGTGGACAAGTCTCTATTCCAGACATCTGTAAGTGAAAAGATGAAAAAAAGTGTTGAAGGATGTGGCATTGAAGGGTGTATACAATTCTCATGACATTTTTATTAACTGAAATAGAGTCTTATGGCCTTACCCTCATGCAGAGGAGACTAGCATATAATTTAGCCATAAGTTCAGTAGAACAGGAACATGAGAGTGGTGATCAAACAACATCTCTACCAAAGAAGAATGCTGGAAAAAAGTCACTTGGTATTTCGTGCTGCCATAGACAGGTTAAAAAGTGTTTCTATAGCTCTTTCTTACTTTAATATTTTTGTTAAGATTGAGCCTAAGAATTGATAGGCAATTTAGTAAATCTTTGATGAATGAGCTAAAAGACAAAATAGATAGTTGTTTATCTTATTAAAAGAGTAATGGATGAAAAGGCGGCTAGATGGATCAGAAACAACACATATATAAGGTAGGCAAATTGGTACAACTGTTATACTATAGCATATCCTTTTCTTAGTTTCCTTCTTACTGTCTAATAGTAAAGGATGAATGTGAGAGTTGGGTATAGAGAAACAAAAAAAAGTTAATTCAGTGGATTCTATTCCAACTTTAATTTCACCATTGCTCAGATTTTTTCTTTTTTACATGTTTTTCTTATTCTGATTGAGACAGATTTCCACATGCAATATGATAAAGTTAATAGGAAACAGGTTTCAACTGCATTATTTGGTTGGATTTAGGGAAAGCACTTTTCAAAGTATAAATGTGAAATTGTCCATAAAATCGATGATGAAATTGTAAAGGTTTGTAAAAAGTTCAGAGAATTTATTCTGCTTTTATCTCATTTGTAATGAAGAAATAAACGAATGTGAACCAACTAGAAGAAGCCCCCCAAAATGCCCCAATATTAAACTTCATCCAGACTGTGGATAGCTATGCTTTGAAGTTAATGCAGAAAATTTTTATGCATAGGCATGCATGTTCTAATCCCCAGGAAGTTTGAATATGTTATATCACATATCAAAGAAGGATTAAGCCTGCAGATGAAATTAAGGTTGCTCTTCAGCTGACTTTAAAATGGAGACATTATCCTAGATTATCCAGTTGGGCCTTATGCAACAAAAGGGTCCTTGAATGTGAAGAGAAGGGTAGGAATGTCAGTGTCAGAGTGAAGTAATGTGAGGAAGACTCAACTGATCAGTGCTCAGTTTGAAGATAGAGGAAAGGAGTTATGAGCCAAGCGGTGTAGATAATCTCCAAAATCCTGGAAAGTCAAGAAATAAATTCTCCCTTAGAATTTCCAGGAAGGAGTTCAGCCATGCAGACATTTTAAATTTAGCCTATTAAGACTCATTTCGGCTTTCTAATTTCCATTACTGCAGGATCATACTTTTATGTTGTTTTAAGCTATTGTTTGCTGTAATTTGTGAAAGCAACAATAGGAAACTAAAGCATTCAGTATACCAAAAGTTTTCTAGTCTACAAAATCCACAATTTCCCCACATCATACAGAACTATAGAGCTGATCAACATGAGATGAGTAGTTTCAAAGTCTAAAAGTGTCTAATGGAGTTGTCTGATCATATTTGTTATTTTATTTCGTTTATTGGTTCTTACCAATTAGATTACATTTCTAACTAGCAACAGGTGTTTATTGCGCCATTTGAAAAAAATCAGTTCATATGAGATGCCAAGATAAATCTTGGTTAATGGTAAACCTGAATGATCACATTGATGAGGTAAAGATAAATTATTATGTTTTGAAATTTAGTTTAGCTCTCATTTCTTAAAAATAACATTCATATAAAATCCAAATTCATATGTATTTGTTTATTTGTTTCCCTCCCGTTTTTTAAAACATCTTTCTCTTCACTGAAAACATATATTGCATTATTTATTAAGATAAAAAAGGAAAATAAACCTGACTAGAAAAAAAAACAAAACAGTCGGTAAGGAAAAACATATTTTTGGACAGTTTCAATGAAAGTATGCAAAAAAATGAAGAAAATGATCTTACCATATATACATAAATATGACTGTGACTTCTAAGTAGCTCCCTAAATAGTGAACCATTTTGCTCCGTAACTTAATCACGATCTAGATTTTCATATGTAAGTAGCCAAGTAGAGGTGTTGCTGATTGGAAACATAAAACGAGCTGAAATATCACAATGGTATAAAGTACATTTCTGATAATTTTGCTAATTAAATTGTTACCAAAAAAGTTGCAAAGCTCTGGGTGCCCCATGGGAAGGTTTATTGCTTTTCTGAAGTATTCCAACAAGAAACCAAACTATGAGCACTTAGGAAACAACATAATGTGTAAGGCCCAAAGTTAGATTAGCCAAATTGTTTTTGAAGAGGCATCAAATAATTGATCAGGAAGTAAAACTGTGATTATAGAATAAAATCACAGTTGAATTGTAGCAAATAATTGCAAAAATAATTAAAGTCACAAATCCTCCCAGTAACAATGTGAAACAATTCTCTTTAGTGCCCCACAGGGATGGAACTTGCTAGCTTTGATTGGGATTAAACCTGGAGGTAAAAGAAAAGGAAAATTGTGGTCGGGAAGAAATCATATTGAGAACATATCATCCAAAAGAAAAAAAAAGTTCCTGAAAAGTGAATTTGGAAGTTAGGTAATTTCCATTTCAAAGGATGCAATTTATTATAGTTTCTTTAATGATTTTTAAAGGAGTCAACCATAAGCTTGAGCTTTCATATGTAGACAGATTTCTGGTTCTCAGTTTATTTCTTCTTCTGCTGTAGTAAAATAGAGCTAGTGTTTTACATCTCTAACAGAAAGAATAGGAACTTAATTAAGGGGAAATTTTTGCTTTCAGAAGAATTATGGATATGATTCTTATAAGCAAATGTTGACTCTGTAGGAGTAAAATAACTATTTGCTTTTAGTACTTATATCACTCTTAACAATGCAGTATAATATTCAGTACTAGATGAAATGCTAGCAGTAGAATGAATGATTTCTGAAAATATATCTTTCATCCTTTAAAAATCTAGTAATAAAATGCAACCTGAAACACACAAATATGTTGCATATATTCTAATTGGCCTTCATGTTAGCTACTCAGTCATTCTTTTATGTATATGTTACGATCTAATTATAAATATCTACCCAATCTGTGATCTCTCAGGTTTAATAAATAGGACTGCCCAAGCAAAGGAGATACTGTAAATAAAACTTTAAGATATAATGATTTAAACTTCCCCTCCTGAATGTAAAGCATCTAGTAATAAACAACAAACTAAACCTCAACTCTTAAAACTCTAGTGTTTTAAATAAAATTATTTTTATTAATTCTACATTATTGAACCTCTACTGTATGTTTGGCCTGTGTTGAACATTTTATACTTCAGGGATTTGTAATTATATAGTGATAACAGTCTTCAAACAATGATATGCTAAAGTAAGACAACTTAGTATATAGTTAATTACAAGAATGAATGCAATAGATTACTATATTCGGTGGCTTTTAACTCCAAATTAATATATCCTCTTTACTTTAGTACACTGTACTAATAAATCCCAAATAGTCATTTTAAAATGCAGCTTGACAATCTCAGTCTATCTAGATTTAATACTAATTTGGAATATATTATGTACAGATACTGCATCATGAGATCAAATTAATATGATGAACAAAGTGAGAAAAATAGACATAGATTTAGCTCTTTCAGAGCTTATACAATGGTGGCAGATACATACAAGAAAATAGGCAATTGCAATATAGTGTGATAAGTAATAATGCTTTGAAGCGAGACAGAATTTCCAACTTGAAGAGTCAAGACTGAAAGATGAATAGAAATTCACCAAATAGAGGGGCTAGAAATGTTCTGGTAGAGAATGTAGCATATAGCAAATGTCCAAAGTTGGAGAAACAGAAAGAGAGAGAGGGAGAGGAAGAGAGAATAATAAATAATAAATGCCTGCTTAATAAATGAGAGAACTTAATTAAGGATATGATGGAATCTGAATTCCAAATGAGGGTAAAGGCAAAATCAGGAATTACATTATGAGTATAACACAGACAGAAATTATGTCATAAGAAAAGCACAAATGTATGTGTGTACACACACTTTTTTTTTTTTATGTATATCCTTCTATCTAGGACAAGAGCATTTCTAAGTGGCTGACTCCCTATCTGAAATTCATGTTCAGAGAAAACAATATTTTTTGGAGACAGAGACAGTCCATTAGAAAAATACTAGAGGAACATTGGAGGGATATTGTAATAAAGGCAGTGAGCATTGCCTTCTGGTCACATTTACTGAAAAAATAAGAACTCTTTGTGGAACAGCACAGATTAGGGAGTCAGTCCTGAGAATGGGTATGTCACGTCTTCCCACACGTCACTCTTTATATTTATTTATACAACAGGAATTTCATGCTTGTGACTGTGAACAACTCACAATTTATAAGCTGCCTTAGAGGTATGTTTTGTTTTGACCATACAAGTGATACATCTATTTTACAGCCAGCATTTAAAAGTTTTGAAATTATAATTTAAAAATCTCAATTCCTAGTTTTCTATAAGAAACGTGAAGCTCTGGCAGCATTGGTCGTTGATTTCTTTATGAAAGAAATCTGCTGGAGCATAAAAGGGAAGCATGTACGGGAAGGGCAAGCAAACAATTCGTTCTCAGCAGTCCTAAACTCTCATATACCCGGCTTCTGCAGAACTTTGAAACTTTGACTCAGAGCTTAACTTTTATGGCTGTAATTCTTGTTCCTAAGTTATTTTAGGTTTGTATCTTGTCTCCTAGATTGCTGGCTTGATATCTTCTTCTTCTCTGCTTGGAATCATATTTGAATTTTTGGTTACGTTTCTACCATTCTTTTGGATTTGAATTCGCAGGCTTTCTCTTCCCACATATTGCCCCCGTGGACAATCTCTTGCCCTCACACAATCTACTACCATTTGTGGAATGTCAAATAATAGCACTCCTCTGCTCAAAAATCTCCAAGAGATGTCTGTTTCACTCAGAGTGAAAGACAAATTCCTACCATTGGTCCATAAGGAGCACTGGTAACATTTCTAAACATATCACCTACTGCTCTCCTCACTCTCTTCCAGCCCATTGTTTTAACGGTTCTCTATGTTCTTCAAACATGCCAGATATGTTCCGAATTAAGAGCCTTTTCTCCATCTTGAACAGTCTTCCCTCAGATATTTTTTTACCCTCATCTTGCTCTGTTCAGATCTGACTTTTTCAAAGGCTTACTCTGATAACCTCCTTTATAGAGCAACTTGTTCTCTCTCCCCTGCTACTCACAAGCCTCCTAATTATAATCTATTTTGGTGTTTTTTGGCTGTCTTGGTTATAACACTTATTTTCAAACTGTATGCTTCGTAGGCATATTCTGTTTATTATTTATCATCTGTCTGTCTTTCTAGAATATATATGGGGGCAAAAATTGATGTCTCTTTTTATTCATTGGTCATCCCAAAGTACCTAGACCAGTGCCCAAATACTAGTTGAATAAATAAATGAGTGAATGAGTTACACCTGATAAAATACATGAATGTGTGATATCTGATAAAATGTAAGAATTTCAACACTATTTTAAGGTCTGTTCATAAGATCTCTTAAACTTACTTTCAGAAGGAAGTTCTTTTGGGAAGAACAATATATTTATTTATATCATCATTAAAAAAGCATTAGTGTATACATTCTCCAAAAACCCCATGTTTCTAATCTGGCAAAAAGAATATATATTATAATTATTAATAATATATATTAATATAATATTATATTAATAACATATATTAATATAATATTATATTAATAACATATATTAATGCCTCTAAGGCTTAGTGTGAAGATATGAATGATCAAATGAATATAAGCATTCTTTATATAATTGTTAGTTGTTACTAATAAAAATAAAACTAATAGAAGCTAGCATTTATTGAACAGATACTGTGCATCAGGCACTGCACTAAGCATTTTATAAATATTACCTCATTTAATCTCATTAAATTCTTATAACTACATGGTGCGCAATATATTACTGTGCCTATATTACAGATGAGTAAACTAATATTTAAAGAAGTCCTTGGCAGAGCCACCACTTGAACTCAGTGTTTTTTTGTAAATTTATTTATTTTTGAGAAAGAGAAAGTGAGAGAGGATAGGGCAGAGAAAGAGGGAAAGAGAGAGAATTGTGGTTGAAACCCACGGACTGTGGGATCATGACGTTCACTAAAGTTGGATGCTTAATGGGCTAAGCCACCCAGGTGCCCCTGAACTCAGTTTTTTTGAATCCAAATTATTTTAGCCTCTATTCTATTCTCATGTTTATATTCCACAATAATACTGCCATATTCCTCTTACAGATCCAGGCACAACTCTCCTTTTGTCTTTTTCCACATTCTTATTTCCCAGTTATTGGTGCAGATCATCCCTATATGATACAATGATTGACGATTGTGCTCCACCATTATATTGAGGAATCGCTAAATGGTGGTGAACTGGGTTAGAAGGTGCAGTAACAACTAAAGGGTCAAATGTCTACTAGAGTAGGAAGGCTACATTAGAGAGTATTCAGTGGTTGGACACATGTCAAATTATAGTATCTAGGTTGAAACAAAGAGAGAAAGGCAACAAAAGAATAGAAAGAAAAAAAATAAAGAAAAGACTATTCTTTGAAATGAACATGTTTCTCTTCAACTAGAGTACTTCTTCAGAACTGACCCCATGGAATAGTAGTCCACTTTACATAAAATATTCTTATTCTGTACTTACATATTTTATGTGGGAGAAAAACAAATGAAAGATTGTCATCTGCCCCAGAATCTTGGCGTTTGCATGATTTCCTACTACTAGCAATGAGCTAGAATTGCTGTTCCCTCCACTCAGTTGCATAGTTATGTGCTAAAACAAAAAGACAAAAAGCAAAAAATGCAATTTGGACAGTTGTAGTCCTCCAAACCCAGCATTTTTTAGCCTGTATTTCCCAAACGATATTCCAAAAATCATAGTAATTTAGCATGTTATGTTCTTGATTCTGGTGGAGAGAAAGTGATTATGTAAAAAAAAAAAAAAATAGGTATATTGTGCTGTTTGCTGTTTGATATTGCACTTCAGCAAAGGAACATCACCAGCTGACAGTAATCAGGGAAGGAAGAGCAATTAGGCAGAAATTGCCTAGAATGTCCCTGAGCTTAATGAAGGTAGAAAGGTGAAGATCGCTTGCAGTTTGGTCAGCACACCAGGAGTTAGGAGTACAAAATGTACAACTTAGAAAGTAGGAGGTTTCCGTGAGCCTTGCATATTAAGTGATCACTTTTAAATCTAAAGAGAAATCACTTGTTACTCTGAAAATGGGAGGCCAGTTCAAATATTGAGCACTCTCACAAGTCAGTGAGGGTGACACATGAGGTAGTGGAGTAAGTGACATACAGTGGAGAAACAGGCTATGATCTTGAAGATGATGGGTTCTTCCTTAGGAAAATATATCAAAAGGGTTTAGAGGAATATAAATGCTGTATATAAAGCAAAATAAGTCTGGAAGCAAGTCTATGGAACAGGGACATTTTTTGGGTGAGAAAGTGATTCAGTAAGATTAAAGTTTCCTTAAAAATTATTAAGACAACATGAGAAAATATGATCTAGAAAGATAGGTGACCATAGCACTTTGCTGCTCAAATGGAACTTATAGATAACTCATCTCAGTTGTGGAATGAGGTGACATGGTGGATTGGAAGGAGTGTTTGGAAATCACAGGCAAAGATTTTCAGTACATTCAACATTTGGTAACTATAAGACCCCAGGCATATTATTTAAAATCTCCAACTTTTTGTTTCCTTATCTTTACCAAACCAATGGCTCATTGAAGAGAGAAATAAATGAGATGATATTTAAACCAGCCAAGGCTGTGCCTGGCACATAGGAAGTGGTCTAAATGTTGGCTCTTCTCTCTACTCTTTTGTTTCATAAAATAATAAATGATCTGCTGCTAACAGATTTATTCTTTTCAAATCAAGATAATAAAGTTCAAGTTGAAGGAAACACAAAAGTTGAAAGGACATAAAGTAAAAAAAATGTATAATGTTTTACCTATTTATTATAGAGCATTTCATTTTTTAATGTCTTTAAGTAATTTCCAATTGATTTTCAGTTTTTCAATTATATAAAGCATTTTATAGTTACATATTTCATACATATACACTTAAAATTTTTCCAGTAATAAAATAAAATCATATTGCTTCAATTAGCATTTAAATTAGTTTCTTATAGGGACTTCAGGGTGACTTAGTCAGTTAAGCTTACAACTCTTGATTTCAGCTCAGATAGCATCTCTGTGTTCCTGGGATCAAGCCCCACATCGGGCTATGTACTGATACGGCAGAGGCTGCTTGGGATTCTCTCTCTCCCTCTCTCTCTTTCTCCCCAGCTCTGTGCACACGTACATTCTTTCTCAAAATAAATAAACTTAAAGTTAATTTCTTATAAACTCATTGTACTGAAGTAGTTTTTCTTTACCTTCTGTTTTTATTTACCTACTCCATTTTTTTCTTTTCTGTAATGTGTTTAATCTTTCTATGATACTGTGATTTGTAATAAATATATATTTGGTCTTGATCCCCTTGTCTAGCACAGAGTTTCTAAAACCTCTAGAATTTCCTAAGTAAGCACAGGGATAATAATGTCTTAATAATCATAACAAATTCCTTATAATCATACCTGAGTTTATGCTAATGAGGTCATTTTTGGAAAGCACCTAAGGATAAGGTCTTGTCACCAGGAGAGCCAACCATACGATTGGAGACTTGTATCTTTCAGTCTCACCTCCCTGACCTCAAAGCAGAAGGGCTGGAAGTTAAATGGATTGCCCCTGGTCAGTGACTTAATCAAGCATGCCTACCTGTTAAAGCCTCCATAAATTCCCAAAAGGACAAGATTTGGACAAGAGTCTGGGTTAGTGAACACATGGAAGAACAGGAACAGAGTCTTACTCAAACAGATTGAGAGCTCTGTGCTCTTTTTCCCATACCTCGCCCTATTCATCTCTTCTATCTGGGTATCCCTAATTAATACCCTTTTATAATAAATCAGAAATGTAGGAAGTAAAACGTTTCTGTGAATCTATAAGCAGTTCTAGCAAATTTATCAAACCCCCAGAAGGTGTCCTTGGAACCTCTGATCAGTAGCCAGTAGGTCAGAAACATAGGCGACAATTTGGACTTGTGATGGGTGTCTGCAGATAGGAGGGAGGTCCAGTGGGACTGAACCCTTCACCTGTGGAATCTGACGCTGTCTCCAGGTAGAGAGCTTCAGGAGTCAAATTGTAGGACACCCAGCTTGTGTCACTAGTTTGGTGTGAGGAAAAAACCTACACATAGTAACACGTGTGAGAATCAGACCTTCTCATCCTCTCTTCCTTCGACTCATGTAGCATTACTTGCTTTACATTACTTATAACATTTTTATTTATATAATCCCTGTAATTTTGATCTATTGTTTCTATTTCCCTTCATGTGATACATGTAACAGAATAGAAATTAAGAAATGTTAGCGCCTATCATTGTTATTATCTTCATGTTTTCAGTTTTAAATTCCTCTCCATATCAGTTATCTATTGTTGCATAACAAATCACCCCCAAACTGACTGGCTTAAAACAACAGCTACATGTTATCTCAGTTGTTTCTGTGAGTAAAGGATGCCAGGATATCATAACATGATGCCTCTGGCTCAAGTTCTCTCATAAAGTTGCAGTTCAGCCTTCATGTCAGCTGAACTGTGGTCTCCTCTAAAGCTTCAACCAGGGGTAGGAGAAGCTTCTTCCAAACTTGCACATGTGATTGTTGGCAAATCTTGTTACTTGCTTATCTAGGCTTCATCACAGGGCTGGGTCACAGCAGGGGAATTGCCTTCCTTCAGGGCAAGAGTCCAAGAAAGAGCAAGAGTGGGCACCCAAGACAAAATCCACACTCTTTTCTAATCTTGGAAGTGTCACCCAGTCATACCTGCCATATTCTGTTTGTAGAAGAGATTCAGGAAGTTCAGCCCGCACTTTAAGAGACCAGATTACACAAGAGTGTGGGTGTCAATCAGAAGTCAGTAGTCATTAGCGGCTATCTTAGAGGCTGTCTCTTATTTAAAGTTTGCCTTTGATATTTACAAAGTGCTTTCATTTAGGCCTTCATTGTCCTTTTAAACTCACCATACCTTAAGATTGAACTCTTAACCCTCATTAAGCCACCCTGTTCATGGGCAAAATGTTTACATTTTAGAAGTTAGGTCAGTTTGAGTATTTCTCCAGTGAGAAGTTTCTATTACCTTCAGAATTAAATCTTAAAGCCCAAGGACAGAATTCAAGATTTTTGATAATCTATCCCTGGCTTTTCCTAGCTTCATGTCACTATCAGTGTCTCTGTTTTCTGCCCCAGAAATAGTCCTGGGGGGCCAGAGTGAGCTCCGGAATTGATACTGGCTCATGATACTTTGTAGATTTTCCTGTGTTCAGATTGAACAGTTAGAAATTCATAGGTGTAAAAATCTTGATATTCTTCAGATAAAATCTTAACAGATAATTCTTCAACTCTTGGCAAGTGAGTCTAATTTCAACATGTAAAAACCACTTCCCTGAACATAGCTGCCATTTCATAAAGCCCAACAAAATCAAATCCTAAAAACAACAGATGTGACTTTTAAAACGTCCTCGATGGGGCATCTGGGTGGCTCAGTCGTGGCTCAGGTTGATTAGTTGGAGCCACATCAGGCTTTCCACTCTGCGCAGAGCCAGCTTTGAGTCCCCTGTCTCCCTCTCTCTGCCCTTCCCCTGCTAGTGCACATGTGTTCTCCCTCTCCCTGCCGCTCTCAAAAATAATTATTTAAAAAAAGTGCCCTCCATATTTTCTCACATTTCCTCCATATCTTTCCTTACACAATGTGTTTTCTTTAATGTAACGATTGAGCATACATTGTGCCCTCGGGTCCCTGCTTTTGATTAATTATAAAAAGAAACATTAAGACCCTGGCCCCACATCACACAACCAGTGAGTGGTAGACTCAGAACCACAGATTAAGTAATATATCCATGCTTCAGTTTCTCTCCACGGTATGAAGAGCTGCCTCTCCTATGTGGTTACAGTCTGCATCTTATGAAAAACACACCAGGATTTGGATAGATGCTTCATTTGTTTCTCCAGCAGTTTCCCCCTCTTAAATTAGAGTAGAAACACCCACAAAATCATAAGTATTCCAGTTTCATGCCAACTATCTTTTCAATTATTTGTTTTCAACTTTCCAATTGATAAGTTAAGTTTTTTTCTAATTTGGCTTGTAGAGGTTCAATCATAGTATTCCGTTTGTTTCTATATTGATAATGAGATGTCCCATTTGTGAAATATGTTTAAATTGAAGAGTGATGTTTGAATCTATAAAGGATCTGAAATTGGCTATCAAATGAACAGAAACATTCTGGATTTAACTATTAATTTAGGATATCTTTTTAATAATAATAAAATAATTTTTAAAATAGAAGCATTTAATCTTCTCATGTCTGTACATGGAGAAGCAAACTGAATACTGAATACATTTACACTGTAAATTTAAAAATCTCTGGTGAATAATCCCTGTAAAATAGATTCCCTCTCATAGAAGAGTCACAGAGGATCATCAATGTTTTCACTGGATGGTGGTGTGCTTGAAGGTTGTCTGTCTTTTTGTTTGTTTGTTTTTGTTTTGTTTTTTTAATTTATTGTTTGCATTCTCCATCAGTATTTTAAGGTAATGCTATTGGAAGGGGATTTCTTTTGCTTGGACCAACATATGGCTTCCTTTCCAAACAGAACTGGAGAAATTTTTAAAAATTATCTATGCTTGTTCTTCCTGCTGCAAATAATGTCCTTTTGACAGTCTTCAGTAGTGTGAAGGTGTGAATGTGGGTGTGCATATGAATGACTAGAAGCAAAGCTATAGGTAAATCAACATACGCTGATGCTGTTTTAATACAAGAATATTTTTTTTTTTATTTTTCTACTGGATAAGCCTGAGAAGAATTGCTATCAACATAAAGACAGTTAAAATGTAATGACATGCAGAGTTATCTCAGGGGGTACATACAGTCTTATCTGTCTATCTCCAGGGGAGTATATGTAAACTAAGCATAAATATTTTTATGTGTGGCAGATTTTTAAAGCTAATTGTTAGTAAACCATGGCTCTATTTAAAACCTGTAAGGGACAATAAACTGCTCCAGTACTAAGAGCATTGTAAAATAAAATTTGGCTAGTGTATATAATGTATTCAAAGAGAATTGATAAGAGTACTGATAGCATGCAATATTTAGTTTGGTAGGAAAATATTTTAAATATGTGTTTTAGGACCAAAACCTTGGAACAACAAATGTTCAACTAAGAATGAAAATCATATAATGGTCATCTTTACTGGAGGAGAAAATGAAATTTTCCTTCATTTAGCCAATTGAAAAAATATATGTATATATATTTTTAGGAATTATGAGAGCAAGATCTCACTTAGCTGAAGTAAGATTGATTTTAAATGTATTGGGTAAAGGATTTTCAGATACCCAGATAACATAATCTCCCATCTCATAAATTACCAAAAAGAATAAACCTACATTTTCATGGGTTGTGAGTCTTTTTGCTGGCAAACAGCTGCTCAGAAAGAAGAAAATGTAAATATAAACCTCATTTCAATTATTTTTTATTAAAATTTTTAAAAAGTAAACAATACTAAATATCACATTAAAAAGTGTATTGTGACCACAGCATTTTTTTGCATGATACCAGCCTCAGTGATGTATTTTCAAAATTATTGTTCAGTATAGTTCATTAAATAGAGCACAGCATAGATTCATGGGAAATAAATCATGTTAGTTATGACTCTTAAAATTAGCTAAGTTTAGACAGCAAGGCCCTTCTCATTTTTTCCTCCCTGTCTTTTATAAGTTTGAATTTTATATGATATTCTAAACTTCTAAAATAGGGACAATTTGTTGTGGGTTTATGACTCACTGAATTTTTCTCTGGGTTTAAAACAAATAAAGCCCCCTGCAGTTGAAGACTGAAGTGCCAATGACTACTAGTTGTAACAGCTGATAGTAATACATTGTTTAAATAATTGTTGTCAGATTTACAATTAGAAATAAAATTAATGGAGTGACTACAACAACAATAAAGACTCAAGTTGTTTTGTAGAAAGTCCTTTGCTAACGGGTCCAGGGGTGGAATATGAAATTTAATGAGTGTAAATGTCAAGTCATGCATGTGCAGGGAAAGCACCAAGCTAAGTTCAATTTAAATGGCAGTGAATTAGTTAACGGGGGTGAAGAGATAAGGATAAATAACTAGATCCGACATCTGATTTCTCATTGCATTATACAGGAACCAAGGAAGCTAATAAGAGGCTGACTTTTACCAAGACCAATATATTATCCCAAGGATATTGTACTGTCTTGTTTCATTGGAATTAGACCAAATGTGGGGTGTATAGTAAAGTTTTGCTGCTTCATTTTTTCCAAAGTATACAGTAAAGTTTAAAGGTTTTCTTGTAGACACATTTACTGAGTTTTGCATATAACAGAATCATTATTTCTCAAAAAAAAAATATCAGTAACTATTAAGTAGTTAACTAGTCTTTAAAATTGAATTTAGAGAGGGGCACCTGGGTGGCTCAGTCAGTTGAGCATCCAACTTCAGCTCAGGTCATGGTCTCATGGTTCTTGAATTCAAGCCCCATGTCGGACTCCGTGCAGACAGCTCAGAGCCTGGAGCCTGGTTCCACTTCTGTGTCTCTGGCTCTCTCTGTCCCTTCCCTGCTCATATTCTGTCTCTGGCTCTCTCCCTCCTAAAAATAAATAGACATTTAAAAAAAATTGAATTTATACAAAAAATGTTTAATAAGTTTATTAAATATTTTATTAAAAGATTTCTAAAAATATAGAGTTGAGAGGTGTTAATAGTTGGTGATAATAGTTGAGAGGTACTTAAATTCAGGTTCACATAGGCTGTTTGGTAATGTTGCATGCATACCTTTTTGGGCAAATAAAAGCAAAAATTAGTGTCTCAGAATGTGCCTGTAACATTGATAATCTATCAGAAATGTATTACTCTTCATGTATACTTAGCTAATTAATATAGTACCGACATTCTCTTTTGTTGATACTCTTTCTTGTTTTGTATCTTCTATAGTATGAACGCATGAATCTTGCTTTTATCTTGTTCACTGCTCTTTGTCTCAGACTTCTAGAACCATGCCTGACACAGCTGTTCAATAAGTATTTGTTGAATGAATAATGGATGATTGAATAAATGAATGAAGTCCTGCTTCCATATTGCCCAGGTATTAATAAAGAATCTAGATTTTTAAAATATGAACAAGGCTGGTTTGCTATAAAAATTATTAACAATTTATTGGAAATGAGCTTAGAGAATAAACAAGTACACTAAAGAAAACTCTAGGGCTGAGGGAGAGTAGTAGTCAACAAAGGAACAAACATTTGGGGAAGTGAATCTTCTCCAAATTTTTGATCCAGACTTATTTTAGAGAGTGTAGTTGTAGCTCGTTCGTTGCAGGAGAAATTGACTGCATTGTCCCAAACCAGAGTTTTTGGTAGTCCATGGGCAGAGGCTGGCTGGGATCCAGAGAAATGCTCTGGGGAACTGTCTGCTGGAGGTACTACCATACTAACTAGGAAGCCATAACCAGGCAGTCACTAGGAAGCAAGCTGGAGAGCAACCAAATCTAGGTTTCCCTGTGTTTGACTTTCATTGGTAGAACAGTGTGCAGTTACACAGAGCATGGAAAGGAAGTATGCTATAGACACTCTGGCCATCTAGGAAGTTAGAAATCAGACTTGGATTGGAATTTAGATACCAGTATTTGATTCCTTGTCACTGTGTTCCAGTAGAACCTCAGTTATCTATCCTTAGCTTTCTTGTCTGTACACATTTCTTCAGAAGATTAAATGAGATAATCTATACAAGTGTCTAATATAGTATCTGAACATAGTAGGCCCTCATTTTGATTATTTTTTCCTAATCCCCATACATGGTCTCTTCACAGGTTAAACCAGTTATCAGGATATCATTTTATGCCCCCATACTATGCTATACTTAGTAGCAAAAATAAAAATAAAAATGACCATTCTAAGTCTAGAATAATCCCAGTCTTTTTTACCATCTATGGAAAATGTGGGACTTAACAGCTAAGCAGAAAGCAAGAAGCTGCCTGAGATCTCAGTGACAAAGGACTCATTACTGGTTACCACCTCTTTATTTTCCAAAGTGCTCTATGCCTATAGTCTAATTTGATTTGCAAATCCATTTTTACAGGAATCAAGGAGGAGGCTATACTTATTATTACCATTTGAAACATGAAGAAACTGGCTTGTTAGTAACCATGAAAAACAATAGTCAATGTCCTTTAATAGCTGACTCCATCAGTTTGCACACTTATTATGTAATGGAGTATTATTTCAAAGATTTTTAATTTTTGGTATTTTCTCCAGATGTCTGCCTATTTGTTTTCTTTTGATAGGAAGACTTTTTAAGATTACATATTATAATGAAGGCCACCCTATAAAGTAGAGTCAATTTAAACTATTGTGGTCAAGTTAGGAAGGTAGATACCATGACCAATTCGCTGGACTTCCCTTTCTCATCTCCTAAAATGGCCGAACTAGGTGAGAGGAAGCCATTTGCAGCTTTAAAGAATCTCATTTCCTTTCATATAATTAAGCTTGCTAAAATGCTATAAAATAAATAGAAAAGAGCACCTGGCAACTTCTAGGTAGCCTTGCCCTACTTGAATTTCCTTCTTTAAAATCTGCTTTTGCAATAAAGCAAACTGTCCATAGATTTCAGTATGTTGTTAAAGATCACTAATTTTTGACATTACTTTGGGTGTGCCAAAATGGTATCTGGCTTCTTGTTGCCAGAGATGCTGAATGCACATTCTGAGGGTGGCCATGTCTCAGAAGCAGTATAAAATGGACAAAGAATTTAAACTTCTTTTAATGCCCGAACTGCCCCATAACTGCTTTTGGCCTAAGATGGTATTAATTGTAAGTGATTATTTTTCAAGTCTTGCTGTTACCCCTCTTCCTGAGTCTTTCTGCTTTCATTCTAACTCTCCACATCAAAACCTAATCCTCTGAATGGAATCCATTTTTTTAAAATGAGTCTCAGTCCTTAAGTGGTTAAGTTGCACCTCTGGGATCTCACAGAACAATATCAGTCATCTTATGATGAAAAAATATAATGTCTAATATTTGACAGAAATAAATTACTTCATATGGGACAGCTACATTTGGTCTGATACTTGTTGTCAGCTTTCACTGGGAGACGAGGAACTAAGAAATAGATTTCATCAAATTCTGAGATGGGAGGAAATGAAATCTTAGCAAAGAAAACAAGTTATGCCTCTGAAATGAATTGTATGAGCGGGAAGATATATCAGGTGAAAAGTGAATGTTAAAATCATTTACCAACAGATGACATAAAACATTTTGGACAGATATTTAAGGGTAGAAAGCCCTGATATTACCAGTTTATAAAATATTCATGTATTCAAGAAAACTAAATGATCTCTAGATTTGGGAATTGCTTGTAAACATTCTCTAGTTTCAGCAGTATGTTTTTTTCTTCATGGTACTCCTTTTTTTTTCACCCCGATGAGCTGCCTATTGGATATGGGATTAAAAAAATAGTTTGCAGTATAAATTTAATCCCTTGAGTGTATCTAAAGTAACTTCTCAACACTTGTTCACCTGGATCACCACAGTTTTAAATAAAGGAACCCTATGTACTGTCTTGCACCAGTCAAGAATGAAACATCATATTTGTCAAAAGAGGAGGAGAGGACCAGGTAGCTTAGAGGATTAAGGGTGGGCAATGGAACCTTTCAACTCTAAGTCACTTCTTGCCATCTGTTTGTGGTAGGTTAACTTGACAGAAATCATTACTATCTAAAAGCTGTTCAGTTGTCTCCTACTTGTCAAAGACATGGAAGTCTTATTTTAGACTTGTTAGATCGATGTCCATATCACACAAAACGGGTCCTGATTAGCAACCAGCGAATTTAACCCTGTGGGGCAATGTGAAACTTTCCTACCTCTGCCAACAAGGGAGAGAAAATGCTGTTTCAGGTGCTATCCCGAGACAAAAATCCTCTGATCCTTTTCGATGTTTTATCCAAGGAAGATCGCTTGGAGATGAATATTCTACTCTTTTAAGTTGATTTAAAATTGCTGACTCCCCAATGTAAAAAGACCCTAAAAATGAAGTTTGCAAAATTTAAATAGATGGGCTTTTATGAATATTAATTACAAAAGCACAAAAAAACCCCACTGGTTTTGGGGAAAACTATATTCCTTGCACTCTCTCATTTCAAATCTTAAATTTTAAGGAGAGAATATCATATAAATTTAATAATGCTTTATGAATAACATATATACAGAGAGTTCTAAAGCGTAAGATTTTCACAAAGCTAACATACCTATATAGAAAGTGTTTTCATTAACATGCAGCCCATGACCAAAATTCTCAGAAAGCTTTCCTTGTGCCCACACTCATCTCAGTTTCTACCTTCTCCCAAAAGTATCCTACACCTTTTCTCTGTACTGTTGGTGTTTGAGAGATTATTAATATAACTTATTTCTTGAATAGTTTTGTCTGAGTTTAGGGCTAAAAACTTATTTGATTATAACTAACAAAATAAAGAAATGAGATATTGACATTTGAAAATGAGATTTATAACCTTCAGACTTGGATTACCTTTGGCCAAAGTTTATTAAAGTTTATACATTTATTTACAGTGGTTTCATGTTATATTTGTCTATAGATGAAGGTACCAAAGGGGAGGGAGACATTAAATGCAAGGCCTCAGACCATAAAAAAAGTTACACAGAAACATGATGGAAAAAAGTGAAGTAGAATTAACTCTGCATTAACGGTGGTATTTTATTTCTTGCAATTATATTATAATTTTAGGTGGAATATTTGACTCCTCTGGGTTTTGGTAGCTTCAAATGTAAATGGGAATGTGAAAAACAACTTGCTGAAGTCACTTCTTACTAAGACCTATGATTCTAGGAAGATAGTCAAAAAAACATTTTTTCTACTTTTTGCTCTTATCACTGTCTCTACTACCAAGTTGGAAGATTGGTCTCTTTTTATTTTTATATAAGTAGGGGTGGGAGATGGGGACGTCTCATGATACCTGTTTCAAGCTGGGGAATACAAGATGTGGGAATGAATCTCTCTTTTTGTCAAGGTCACAGCTGAAATGTCTATTTTAGACTATCTCAAGCCATGAGGCAATGCTAACTTTGTCGTTCTCAGCAAATATCTTTGAGAGGTAGGATACAGACTTAATCTTTCACATTATACAGATAAGAAGTGAAATCACTGAGCACTCGAGTGATTTATGAAGCAGCAGGTAAACGTTAGAAGAGGAAAAAAGGAAATTTGGTCTCTTGTCTCTTCTCTCAGGATTCTTTCTGAGGGCTTCCTATTGCTCCGGGACCACATATGCACTTTCGATAGCCTCTTGTATGAACACTGAAGAAACTATATTCTGCAGAAGGTGGAATGTGAAAATGACAAAGGGGATTTTTCTTATTAAGCCCTTGACCTCTGGTGTTCAGTTTTCCCAGTTTTAAGTGCATGGACAAACTGCTTAATGGCAGAAATGTCACTGCCAGAACTTTAGAGAGGTTAATCAATACTGAGCCTCAATCAAAATTTACCATTATGTTTCTAAACACTGGAGTCCTCATGGAGACTTTTACATATTCACTGAAATGTTTTTAGAACATAGAGGTCAGGCTTTTTAAATTGTTCAAGTGTTGCCAACCATCGGCAGTTCCCTGTAGATTATAAACAAGGAACAGAGCCACTGTCCTCCTATTTGATACTTGTTTTCCCAGAAGAGAGCCGGAGCTGCTGGCTGAAATGTCAGAATAAAACAAGACTTGCCTATTTTTAGCTTCAGCTCATACAGTTTCCCTCCTCTTTAATCATATATCAAGATTTTAAACCACCCACCTTTTGAGATGCTTCAAGTTAAAGAGAGCTGAACTCAATAAATATGCAAGATAGTTTAATACAAATTATTGCAATATACAGTAACGGTTATTTTTAATAATAATTTTTTTAATAATAATTATTACAGAAACATGCGATTTTGTTCTCATTCTTTGGAATTTTGTTTTTGGCTATCCTAATCAGTGTGTAATTAGATCCCTGGTCACAAAATTAAGCACAACGTCAAAGGTTCTACAAGGAACTAAGGGGAAAAAAAAGAAAGAAAAATGCAAGACGTTAGTGTCCTAACCAGAAACTGCATCTCAGGAAATATCCTTACCTCCTCCCATCCCATCACATGAACAGAGAAAATGTAAGAAAAGGTAGTTTTATCAATTTCTAGCTTCAAAGAAGAGTATGTTGGGTAATAGAGAGTAAGAACTGGGAAGGTTTCAATTACATTGAGATCTCAGGTAATCTGGTGGGAGTACTAAGCTTAGAATAGCCTTGTAGTAATATGTCTTATATGGTAGATGATGATTTGGAAAAAAAAAATTAAGTATAGGTTAATGTTTGACCCAGAGTCATGAATAAATTAGATATTCTATCCATTCATTCAACAAATATTTATTGATGCCTATTGTATGCTCTAGATCCTTGGGATAGAGAAAACAAATCGTTGTGGAGATTGCATCCTAGCGGAAGGAAATAGATAATAATCTAATATATATATGTGTGTGTGTGTGTATTATATATATATATATACATATATATATATATGTATATATATATATCAGCAGTGCTAACATCTTTGAGAATTAAGGACATATAGTGGAAGCGATTTTAGCTCAGAAAGGATAATCATGGAAGTCTTGTTTGATAAACAATCAGTATTGGGCAAAGACGGAAGCAAAGTTCAGGAGTGAGGCATGTCAATCCTAACTAGGGAAGGAATGTTTTAGGCACTGGAATGGAATATGCAGAGTCATTGAAATGAAAATATACTTGATGTATTTCAGGAGAAATACAGAGAGCAGTGGGCACGGTGAGTATTCAGGAAAATGGTAGGACTAACGTGAGAAGTAAGAGGGGGGCCAGAACATGCAGTGCCTTAGGTTGTTACAAGCATTTGGGGTTTTACTCAGAGTGAGGTGGGAGGGTTTTAAGCTACCTTAAAGTATCTAGCAAGGAAATTTGTGATCCCGTTTGCCTTTTAAAAGGATTTTTCTGCCTGTTCTATGAGACTAGATTATTGGATTCCCAGGATCGAAAGCAGGGAGATCAGTAAGGAAATAAATATACCATCCTAGGCAATAGCTACAGGTGTTGTTGTTTTTTTCTTTTCTTTTTTTTTTTTTTTCCGACTAGCTGGTAGGAATGGGAACACTTATATGAAGGTTGACTTTGAGCATATGCATACAAAGAGATATATCTGATGATGACAGATTAAATATGAGGTGTAAAAAGGAAGAATCAAGGATGATACCAAGGCTTTTAGCACAAAGAAGTGGTGGAATGGACTTGTTATTTACCAAGTTGGAAAATACGGTGAAAGAAATAGATTTGGGGAACATGGGAGTGGCAAGGTTCATATGAACTAGGATTTCAAGTTTGGACAACTTCAATTTGAAATTCCATTAGACTTCTAAGCAGAAATATAAAATCAGTGGCTAGATACATGAACTGAGTTCAAAGAACAAGTCAAGGCTAGTTTTGAAAATTGATGGGTCATCAGTCTATAGATGGGTTTAAAGACAAGGATCTGAATGAGTTCACCTAGGAAGTAAGCAAGTTGGTAGTCCAAATGAAGTTATTTATTAATAAGCCACAAAAAATAGGTTATCTCTAAGACCTTTGATTCCTCAAAATCTAATAAAAATAGTCTTAAGAATCAACTGGAGAAGTATTTATAATATATTCAAGGCTTAAGGTCTTGGGAATCATTTCTGTCATTTATCAAACTTCAGACAATGAGTTATAACACCATTATCTGGACTTTACAACAAATCTGGTTAGAGCATTTTTCACTTAGTCTTGTGTACAGAAATAGAACATTGTCTTCTGTCCATTGTTTTTAACCCCACTTCAGTTGTGTGACATTCTTTCATCCATTCTCAAAAGATTGCTTATCAGATAGTACACATCCTTTACAGTGAAATACTGATTAGTTTGTGGGAGTATTTTCTAGAGTTGATATATCAATGCACAGCATTTCATCTTAAAGGAAAGTTAACTGTTTAAGGCAATGTTTTTCAAAGCACATTCCAAATAACATTAAGTTCGGAGGCTTTAAATCTGAAAAATATTAAATTAAACAGGTTTCTATACTGCAGGACTTCTCAGGGCCTTTATTAAACCAATGAGCCTTAAGTCTACAGAAAATAAGAGAAGCTAAGAGTAGCTTTTTGTCATCTCTAATTGGTCTTCAAATCTTTTTTTTTTTTTTAAGTTGATTTATTTTGAGAGAGAGGGAGCATGCACATGTGAGTGGAGGAGAGGCAGAAAGAGACGGTGACTCAGAATCCCAAGCAGTCTCCAAACTGCCAGTACAGAGCCTAATTCAGGACTCAAACTTAAGAACCATGTGATCATGACCTGATCCCAAACCAAGAGTCAGACGCCTAACCTACTGAGATACTCAGGCACCCTGATCTTTAAATATTTTTTTAAAGTACAAGTCTTTTTTTTTTTTTTTTTTTCCTTAGAGAGAGAGAGAGACAGCGTGAGCAGGGGAGGGTCAGAAAGAGAGAGAGAGAGAGAATCTGAAACAAGCTCCAAGCTCTGAGCTGGCCGTCAGCACAGAGCCCGACGCGGGGCTGGAACCCACAAACCATGAGATCATGTCCTGAGCCAAAGTTGGACGCTCAACCGACTGAGCCACCCAGGGACCCACTGCCCACCCCCCTTTTTTTGTTTAATGATTCAAGGATTTATTAAGTCATACATACAAAACATAGTTGCTAATTGCATTAGCAAAAGATCAATGTAAAAACACTCCGCAAGTCTGCAACGGTCAATTTAAAAAATTTTGTTCTGTGCTTGAAAGGTCCAACCTTGTATTCTTGCCAGCGGGTAAGTTGTACAGAACGTGATTATTAGCACGAGCATGGGCTTAGGGAACCTAACAGACCCAAGGAACATCGTTAGTTAGGCAGAGCGACAGGAAGCATGTGTCCAGGGGGGAAGGGAGAGTGGAGGCGAGGAGGAGGGTCAGCATTAGTCAAGGTATAGTACTAGTGATCTGGCAAGACAGTGATGTTAAGAAAGTTCATAGTTCAGGAATATATATTTCAAAACCTGTAAAGCTGCAACATGATTTTTACACCTAGTTACTAGAAAACTAAGGAAAGTGCTTATTAGCTCTGAATAAAGTAACAGGAACAGTTACTTTCCTAGTGTCATAGGAATAAGATTGTTCAGTGGTCAAAGTGTATAACATTAATTATTCAGTATTCATTGATTTTGAACAATAAAAGTGACAAATTCTTTATAAATATCACTAAATGACAGAGGCTTTGCTTTATGTGAATTATCCCATTTGTACCTAAAAGATGCAAACTGAAATTATTCCCATGTTACAGATGCAGAAACAAAAGGGAAAGAAGTAAGGCAGCTCGCCAAAGGCCACAATGCCAGTTAATGGGAATACTACAGTTTAAGTTCAGAGCCAGGTCGCCTAGTCATTAGTTCTCAAACTTGGATCCCTGAACCAGGAAAATGAGCATTGACAAGGATCTTATGAGAAATACAAATTCAGTCCCGTGGATCACAACTGTGGAGGTGGAGCTCAGTATTCTGTGCTTTAGCAAACCTCCATATTAATTCTAACACTGCAGTATAAGAACCCCTAGCTTCAATCATTGTACTAAATTGGAATAATACCTGTATATGGTAGAGAAGTCTACGAAGATGACTGGATTAGAGGAAATAATCACCTCTGTGTTTTAGATTAGAGATGATCAACTTTTATATTATAAATCAGAAACACTCATGGAGTTCTTAAAACACCAAGATGACCCTCCAAGGCTTTAGGTGAGGCCAAATATAAAAGCTACAAGTGATTTTAATGGATTATCAGAATTGAAGCAAGTATAGACATTAATCGGGGAGAGTCACTTCCTAGTCTATATCAACGCTTCCCCAAACTTGATGTGCTTTGGAATACTTAGAGGATATTATTAAAGTTAGATCCCAATCCACTAAGTCTGGGTGAGGGCCTAAGATCTTGCATTTCTGTCAAGCTTCCCATTGATGTCGATACTGTGTCTGAAAACACACATATTGACTATCGAGGATTTAATTTACCCTTATAATTTCTCATTTTCTCATACATTACCTTATATTTAATGGCCATAAGATGAAAAGCTTAAATTCATTGATAAAACCCATCTAGAGGGATTCTAAGTACTCTTGGCACAATGTGTGAGCATTTTAGCTATTGTTTTTCCCTGTTACATGGTTGCTGACCTATCATCTTGGTCTACCTGGAACAGATTAAGAAAGTAGATGCAGGACAGTCAGTAAACTGAGTGAATGCCAAACAAATTGGGATGATTTTATCATCCTGCAAGGGAGTGTACTTACATCTGTTACGGAAGGAAATCCTATCCTCACCTGCAAATACATTTCCAGTGAAATGACTACTCCTAGTGTTCTGCTTGTATGTAGGAAGATGTGGCAGCGAATTTGGTTTACAGAAGCAGGTTACTCAGCGAGCTCTGATCTTACATCTGTTTAATATTCACAGACTAACTGGTAGGTAGAGCCGCAGTCTAAACTTAAGTCATCTGGCTTTCACGCCCTCCGTCTTAACTACTATCTTAGTCCAGCGACTCTTCTAATGTCTCAAAGTTAAGTTTTCTCCCGTCGGGCGAATGTGGCTCAAAAGTGCTAATAAATGAACTTTATATTTTCTGTTAATTTTTCACCTTATCCTATAAAGATTAAATTTTGGAAGTTTCTGTGTATATTTTTAAATAAATACATAAAATATTTGGTATATATGCACACACAAAATACTCCCAGGTATGCATGATCCAAAAATTATGGAACTCACCACCACTGAAAAATCATCTTCTTCCCTCCCTTCCACTCTCCTCCCCCTAATTTCTCTTCTCTTCTCTCATATATATATATATATATATATATACACATATATATGTAGATGAGAATACTTTATATATGTATGAAGTAGGATATTTATATATATTTAATATATATAATAATAGAGTATACCTTAATATCAAGTTTGAAGTATTGGAAATAGAATTAGTTCAAGGGAGTTTAGGCTATTTTAAGATATTTAGTGCTAATTTGTTTAATATTCTGATATCCTATCTCTATAAGCTCTTAAGACATTCCTAAGAATTTTAGCAACACAGAATGAGTTTTAAATCCTGTGCACAGAATCAAGATTTGAAATGACCCCAATAGGAGGCAAAATCCTTGAAACTGAAATATATTTCAATATTTATATATTTTAAGATATTTCACATATGCTAGAAACGTTTTAGAAAAATAATTTAATTTGTACTTCCTTAAATTATTCTTCAAAATCCAGATTCTATTTACCGCTGCAGAAAGTTTCTGCTAACACATCAAGGCATTATTTGATCTATTTGAAAAAAGTAAAACACATTGTATATTTACGCAAGCTAAAATATTAATTGAAAGTATCCTAAAATGGGCTTTCAATTAAGTTCTCTATTTTTTTTCTGTGGAGATGATAAAAATTACATTATTCAGTATGACCATTTTTTTTAAGTTCCTTTAAACATTCATCACTTAACCAAATAACAAGACAGTTCCACTAGAATAATTTTCAATGCTGGGTTAAAATGCTTTTCTAGACAATTAGGGCCTTTCTATTCAACAGGAGTGAAAACAACAACAGTCCTTGAGTACTTAAAAGGCACTACACTGTGTGTTTTGCATGGACTTCTTAATTACTATTCATAACAGAGTGGTGTTCCACTCATTCTGACCACATTGTCCTTCCTGACACACTTGCTGGTCTTGACCTCTGTGGCACCCCTACCCCCTAGTTCTCCTCTCCCCTGGAAGCATCATCTTAATGTCTTTTGCAGGCTCCTCCTTCTCTACCCAAATTTTTAGTTCTAGAATTCCTATGGCGTAACGCCATGTGGTAGATTGAACAGTGCCACCAAAATGATAAGTGCAAAGCCTAACATTTTAATACCTGTGAACATGAACTTATTTGGAAATGAGGTCTTTGCACATATAAATAAGGTGAGAATTTCAGGCTGGGGGCTGCCTGTGTGGCTCAGTCAGTTGACCATCTGACTCTTAATTTTGGCTCAGGCCATGGTCTCATAGTTCATTGGTTCAAACCACATGTCAGGCTCCTGCCTGACAGCATGAAGTTAGGTTGGAACCCTCTCTCTGTCTCCCTCTATCTTTGCCCCTCCCCTACTCACTTTCTCTGTCTCTGTTGCAAATATAATAAATACATTTATTTTTTTTAACAAGGATTGTATGTTGGTATTTTACTGGAAATAGAATGGATGCTAAATTCAATGACTGTTGTTTTTGTAAGAGAACGGGGAGGGAGATTTAAGACAGAGAGAAAAAGA
Organism: Hyaena hyaena; assembly: GCF_003009895.1. NCBI lineage: Eukaryota > Metazoa > Chordata > Mammalia > Carnivora > Hyaenidae > Hyaena > Hyaena hyaena. Next base: position 393,814 of record NW_024080988.1, on the reverse strand, counting down.
CCCTGTGAGGACAGAGCCAGAGACTGACATTCTGCTGCCACAGCCAATGAGTGGCAGGAGCCACAAGAATCTAGAAGAGGCAAGGAATGACTCATCTCTGGAGCTTTCAGAGAGAGCATGGCCCTGCCCACCCTTCACTTTTGCCTTCTGTCCTCTGAAGTTGCAAGAGAATAAATGTCTATTTTAACTCACTCATTTTGTGGTAATTGGTTATGAGAACCTTAAGAAACTAATAGACCCCATACCTCTACTTTTGTTTCTTTCTTTTTCCTTAGGTTCTCTGACCTCATGTACCAAGTATATGCTGATGAATTAGAAGCTCTCCTTATAATACAAGCTTGTCCTGTGTGCTTCAGATGCCTATCTACTTTGTGTTTCTACTTGGCTGTCTTAGCACTCAAAATTGATATGTCTTCAAAAGCTCTTAATTACTAACCCTTCCAAAAAGAAAAGTCAGTTTTATTCTCCGTCTTATTTATGTCTGTTTGTCATGAACATCTCCCCAATTGTCAAGAGAAAACTAGGATCATTCTTCATTTGCTTTTGTCTCAACTGCCCCCACCCCAGTATCTAATTTGTCAACACTCTTATGATTTACGACTTAGAAACATTTCTCAAATCAGTTCATTTCTCCTCATCTTCATTTTTCTACACATATTTTCTGGTTTCTACTTTATCTTCCTTCCCTTATTGGTTTTCCTGGTTTCTTGTCCCTCTAAGGAATCTCTTTCATATGCTGAAACCAAAGATATCTTTAAAAATATATATTGGATAATGTCATTTACCCTGTAAAATCATAAAATGGCTTTCTTTTGTACTTACTAGAAAATGCATAGTTTTTATCATTGCCTGTGAGGTCCTATATGGCAAGGTCCTCGCCTATCCTGTAGTTTTATCTGTACCACCCTAAGTGGGATTGCTTCCATCTGTTTGTTTTTAAATAGCACTTATCACAATATGTACTCACATACTCACATGTACTTATTATTTTTTTACTCACTAAACTATCAGCTCATGAAAGTTAACATGTCTTTTTTATTCACCAAAATTTCCTTGGATCAAGGACAATGCCTAGCACTTTGTAAGAATTTTGAATGGATGAAATAGGGAAAGATGTAAATATCCTTAATATATCTGTTTGTCAGTTTCTCATAAAAGCTTTTAATTGCAGAAGTTCAACAGATAGTGCTCCAGAAAGCTGCTTACCTATATCATTAATCTGTAGTTTTAAATTTATTTAAATTCAAGTTAGTTAACATACAGCGTAGTATTGCTTTCTGTATTTTTTTTTTTTTATTTCTAGGAGAAAGAGAGAGAGACAGCGCGAGCAGGGGAGGGTCAGAGAGAGAGGGAGTCACAGACTGAAACAGGCTCCAGGCTCTGAGCTGGCAGTCAGCACAGAGCCCGACGCGGGGCTCGAACCCACGAACCGCGAGATCACGACCCAAGCGAAAGTCGGACGCTTAACCGACTAAGCCACCCAGGCGCCCCTGCTTTCTGTATTTTTTATTAGTATTTGATACTTACTGAGCACTTACTTTGTTCCAGGTTCTATACTAAACTCTTTATCTATATAATCTCATTTAATCTTTACAATAACCCAGTGAGATACTTAAATCACTTACTTCTACAAATGAAAATTTTTATGCTTAGAGAATCAAAGTGATTTGCCCAAGACAACACAGCTCATGCGAGCAAAGTCAGGTCTGTGGCAGCAGAACCTACATTCATTGTGACTGTGTCATTTTCCAGGCAACTACTTCAAGATGTCAGTAATGCCTTCAAATCTCTCATCTTAATCATTGATTTTCCTATCATTCAAAGAAAAGCTGTATTGAAATTAGACAACAAGACAAATTTCAAACATTATTAGAGCATTTCCCTTGCAAGTCTCAGGGTAGGCAGTTGATGGCTTTATTTCCTGGGAATTGTTTTAAACAAAATCCTCACTTGCAAAATATATTCTCATGATTATTCTTGAAATATAGAGGTACTCACAAATTTTGTTAGGTGAACATATCAGCATAAGTTTTCAAAACTAGATATAAATGAAATGCTTCAGGGCTCAATGACCAAAGCAGAGCAGTCAAGGTTTCGATTCAGCGAAATTCTTTAATTGCCGTAAGCCCCAAGTTGATTTTTATTACACAGTTTTGTTGATTTATTTCCTCAACCCACATGTGATGGTTAATTTCATGTGTCAACCTGGCTACACTATGGTACCCAGTTGTTTGGTCAAACACCAGTCTAGGTGATTTTTGAAAGTAGTCTTTAGATATGATTAACACTTAAATCAGTACAGTTTGGGGGCGCCTGGTTGGCTCAGTTGGTTAAGCGTTCGACTTCGGCTCAGGTCATGATCTCATGGTTTGTGGGTTTGAGCCCTGCGACGAGCTCTGTGCTGACCGCTAGCTCAGAGCCTGGAGCCTGTTTCAGATTCTGTGCCTCCCTCTCTCTCTGACCCTCCCCTGCTCACGCTGTCTCTCTCTCTTTCTCAGAAATAAATAAAAACATTAAAAAATTTATTTAAATAATAAAATAAAATAAATCAGTACGGTTTGGGTAAAGGAGAGTAGCCTCTGTAATGAGGATGGGCCACATCCCATCAGTTGAAGGTCTTAAGAGAAAAAACCAAGGCTCCTGAGGAAGGACTTTTGAACTCAAGACTGTAACTTCCTTCTACTCTTCCTTTTTCTCCCGCCCTGCAAATTTCAGACTTTCCAGCTTCTACAATATTATAAGCCAATTCCTTAAAATAAATCTTTCTCTCTATATATCTGCACAATCTATTGCTTCTGTTTCTCTGGAGAACTCTAACATACCATGTAACACATATGTGAAGGAAAAGATTCTAACAGTTTTACTTCTCTTTTTATTGTATTTGTTAAAGCAGTCACAAAGGTGCAGTGAGTTTCAAGAAAAGGAGAGATAGGATTCACCTTTTGATAGGGAATGTCAAGGTTCTGGGAGACCATGGCAACCCCCAAACTGGCGATTTCACCACGGTCATTTTTGCAAAATAAAACCTGACACCTAACACATGTCCTGATTTGTGATTCTCCCCCACCTGTTATTAAACCAAATACTTCAATCTTTTTCTCCTCTTCAAAGAAAATTCTGCCTCCTCTATGAAGGGTTTATTGAACAGTGCTTTACTTCTTTGATGTCACTTATCATCAGTGCTATTTGGTATTTAAATACATCTTACACATTGTACTTTGTAACCAGAGGTTATAGTAGTGGAAAACAACAACAACAACAACAACAACAACAACAACACACAAGTATGGGATCTGGAATTAGGCAAGGTTCAAAGCCACCTCTGCTGCCTCCTAGTGGGACAATTGATGAATTAATGCATCTCTCCAAGCCTCAGTTTTCTTGTCCATCAAGTGGTAAAATAATAGTACCCATTATATGGTGCTGTTATAAAATACAAATAAGAGAACACTCATGAAGAACTTTTTGTAATTGTACCTAACATTTGTTGATCAGTCTCTTTACGTGAAGCTGGCTGCTCTACTCATTATGTGATTCAGACAACGTGGCCACACAGGTCATTATTATCTCCATTTGATAGGTAAGAACCTTGAAATCTGTGTTGTCAATGTGACACAGTCAAGACACACAATCTAGGAATAATATAAATACTGAACTTTGAGTTCCTAAATTACGGTTCGTTATTCTTTTGCCAGATCATGATGTCTCCCTCATTTTATTCTCACTATTGTGCCTGCTGTTGTATCTTACCCACCATTGCTGAATAAGACCTATTAAATAAATGAATATTCAAATGTGGCTTCGGTTCAGTTTAATGAGGTATAACTGAGAAATAAAGTTGTAAGGTATTTAAAGTGTACATTGTGATGACTTGATACATTGTGAAAACATTCCCACTATGTAGTTGATTAATATATTCATCACTTCATATATTTATATACATATATTTTTATATAAGAAAAATATGTGATTTATATTTCTGAGAAAAGATTAAGTTCAACTCTCTTAGAAAATTTTGTTGTAAAATATGTTAACAACTGTACTCACCATGTTATATATTAGATCTTTAGACCTTATTCATCTTATAACTAAAGTTTTATACACCTTTCCTGGCCTCTCCATATTTTCCCCACTCCCCAGTCCCTGAAACCACTTTTCTACTCTGTATTTCTGTGACTTTTCTATTCTTTTCTTTCTTTTCCTTTTATTATTTTTTAAGATTTCTCATATGAGTCATACCATACAGTGTTTGCCTTTCTCTGTCTGGCGTATTTCACTTAGCATGGTGCCTCAAGTTCCACCTGCAATGTTGCAAAGCCAGAATTTTCTTCTTTCTCATGGCTGAATGATATTCTATTGTGTGTCTGTGTGTGTGCATGTGTCTGTATCTCACATCTTCTTTATCACTTCATCTATTGACTAACACTTAGATTATTTCCATATCTTTGCCATTGTGAAGAATACTATATGAACATAGATGTGCAGACAGCTCTTTGATATCCTGTTTTCATTCTCTTTGGATCAATATTCAGAAGTGGAAGTGTTGGATCCTACGATGATTCTATTTTTAATTTTTCTGAACAACCTCCGTGTCTTTTTCCCTTTTAGCAGTGCCTATTTACATTCCCACCAACATTACATAGGAGTTCTCTTTTCCTCACACTCTTTCCAACACTAATTATCTCTTGTCTTTCTGATGATAGCCATTCTAACAGGTGTGAGATGATATCTCATTGTGGTTTTGATTTGTATTTCTCTGATAATTAGTGATATTGTGGATCTTTTCATGTACCTGTTGGCCATTTGTATGTCTTTGGGAAAATGTCTGTTAGCTTCCTGTGCCAAGGTTTTAATTAGATTGTTTGGGCTTTTATGCTATTGAGTAGTGTGTGTTCTTTCAAATCTTATTAATCACAAATTGCAATTCATGTAGATCATAAAGTCACACCAAGAGTGTGATTTTTGTATTTCAGATTCTAGTAGAAGATTTAGAGGTATTTTAAAAGAAATCTTGTTGATCTTAAGACTTGTGAAGTTTGTGAAATGAAACTAACTGGCTATTATAGACATGTCTGATATTGCTAATGGTCTTCAGTAATGAAGATCATGCACTCTAGACTTGTCAGTTAGTAACATTTATCTTGGGATTACTATTGGAATTATAAATTGAGTCATTAAACATTCTCTTTTTTATGAACTAATGCTTTTGCTGCAGATAGATCTATTATACACCCTAGCTGTTATACTATATTTAAGTTAAATGGCATTATATGTGATACAAACAAACGTTTTAAGAACATTGTAGAAATGGGGGTTTTTAAGCAATTATCTCAAATTTTACTTGCTCTGCTGACCTGGATCTGGAAACTTTGAAAGAAGACCAGATAAGTTGTCAGTATTCCAAGATATTAAAAAGAATTTTGACTCCAAATGGTGGTATGACTTGAAATCTTTCAACATCGCTGAACTTTAGATATGTCGTATGTGAAATATATATATGCTACACAGATAATGTCTAAGAATCTTCAAAGTTCTAAAATGTAAAATTATAGATGTGTAATGTTTGACTCCAATCTAAGTCAAGTCCTCAGTTTTTTTGGTTGGTTGGTTAGTTTTTCTCTGTGTGTGTTTTTTTCTCTTTGTTTTGGTCAATATAGTGCTTTCAAATACATGAAATAATCTTTTTTTGATGCATACAAACAGTGAATCCTACTAAAACAAAATCAGAAGTACAGTCTATCTTAAAGAATAATGAGAAGACTGGAAAAATTGTACTAATAATTAGACCCACAACACCAATTAATTGGAATGGAGTTCTAGCTCTCCTGCTATGGAAAGAATATATCTTCACCAGGTTAATGCTAGACCCATTTTACTCATTAACATTAACGTTTTTGCCCCTGCATTAATATGAGTGTGAGTCCCCAATTCTGAGCAAACCATAATCTTTGCTTTTTCATTTCCTTTTCTCCTAAGAAAATAAAATAGATCCATCATAATATAGTGTATACTGTCATAATATTGAATTTCAGGGATGTAGACATTTTTTACATATTAAAATGTAGGTGTAGGAAATGTATAGTAGAGTTACAGTGCTAGTTTGGAGCTGTAGAATATTAAATAAAATTATTTTCCTACATCAATTAAGTGAAATAATAGTTAAAAAGAAGGGGGCATTTGAGTGGCTCAGTTGGTTGAGGATCTGACTCTTGATTTTTGCCTTGGATCATGATCCCACAGTCATGGGACAGGACCCCACATCAGACTCTACACTGGGGGTGCAGTCTCCTTGATATTCTATCTCTTTCTCTCTCTCTCTCTGTCCCTCCCCCACTCACATGCTAGCTCTCTGTCTCAAATAAAAATTTTAAAAAATTTAAAATAGTTGAAATATATTATTACAGTTGTCTTCTAATAATATGACAGACTAGACAGTAAGTGAAGTTCTTTTTCAATAAAACATCTAGGTTTGGGGATTGGAAGTGACAGCATATATTATTAATGTGGTGCCAGGCTCACACAAGAAACAGGCACGTTTATGGTCCCTCCCTACCAAACATGTAAAAAAAATATCATAAATCTCAAACCAGATTCATGAGATGATAGATTTAATCTAAGGGAAAATGCCTAAAGCAGTGCTGATTTCAGGGAAATAACTCTTTTTGAAAGAATTTTAATATTGAAGTATAGTTGACATACAATGTTATATTAGTTTCAAGTGCACAATATAGTGACTTGACAATTTTATAAATTACATAATGTTCACTATGGTAAGTATAGTCACCATACAGTGTTATTACAATATTGCTGACAATATCCCCTTTGCTGTTTTTTTTTTTACATTTTTAATTTCCATGACTTATTTGTTTAATAAGTGGGAGTTTGTACCTTTGAATTCCCTTCACCTATTTTGCTCTCTCCTCAACCCCCCTCCCCTCTGACAACAACTAGTTTGTTGTCTGTATTTGAGTTTGTTTTGTTATTTTTTTTGTTCATTTGTTGTTGTTTTTTAAGACTTCAGAAAACTAACTCTTTGTCCTTCAATAAGGTGGGGCAGTTGAACCCTAAAATATTTTTTATATGATGTATATAGGTCAAAAGCAAGCCACCCCAAAATGGGCCACTTTGGCTTGAAGACTATTTTGATTTATAAGCAATCAAAACTCAGCAGATTTAGGGAAAGCTCTTTATCTCTCCTTTAAATGCCTAAAAAGAATTTTAAAATTTTTTTAATGTTTTATTTATTTTTGAGAGAGAGAGCGTGAGCCGGGGAGGGTCAGAGGACGAGGGAGACGCAGAATCCGAAGACAGGCTCCAGGCTCTGAGCTAGCTGTCAGCACAGAGCCTGATGCGGGGCTGGAACCCACAAACTGTGAGATCATGACCTGAGCCGAAGTCGGACGCTTAACCAACTGAGCCACCCAGGCCCCAATGCCTAAAAAGCATTTAGATAGAAGACCTAGCAAGACCAGTTTGATCAAAGTCCTCTCTTTGTCCCGTTGTTTTAGAGTGGTCAGGAAACATTAGCTTACCAAATTTTGTATTCTATCTGATGATTGTATTCTTTCTCTTTGAAGTTCCAGACCCCTACTCCTTTTTCCTTTAGTTCAGGATAACACATATACCTTGTTTCTCTTGATTGTCTTTGGAATTTGTCCGTTGGAATTTCCATGTTTATGTGGATTCCTGTACATATGCTACTACATTTGATTTTCTCTTGTTAATATGTTTCATGTCATTTTGATTCGTGGTCTGGCTTGAAGAGTTGTGAAGGGGACAGGAATTCTTGCTCTGTGACAGTACGTGTCCTCAAAATATATTCAAATGATACCAAGAAAATTGCACTGATAGACTTCCAGCAGAAGTAAAAAAGGAGAAGAAAGGAAGGAAGGAAGGAAGGAAGGAAGGAAGGAAAGAAGGAAGGAAGGAAGGAAGGATGGACATTAACCATTCTCTCTCTCCCCCTCCCCTACTTTCACTATCACTCTCAAAATGAATAAATTTTTTTAATTTAAAATACAAACGGTACTTACTTTCATCTGCAAAGACTCTTTTTCCAAACAAAAACAAATTCACAGTTTCTGGGAATTAGAATGTGGACATATATCATTTGGGGAGTCACCATTCAACCTAATGCTGTATCATTATATGCACACTTATAGTAGTCTGAATCAGTTAAGAAAATCAGAGTATACATGCATTCTTACTCTCATATTTTCCCTTGTATGTCCAAGTTATCAAGTTGAGAGTTTTAGGCCAGTTTTATGAACAGGCTGGTTGAAAAGTAAAATATAATGCAAAAATAAAGTAGAAGTTTAGTAAGTCCATGGTAGCTGTCACAGACACTGTTGTTGTATACCCAATTGCCATTTTTACTTTCATTTTTGTTCACAGAGCCTTAATCTCATTCAGAACAGCAATATGCCTGGCACCATAGATTGAATAGTAATTAGGACAAGTCAGGTATGACCATACTTTTGTTGATATTTACTTTCCAACCTCTCTTCCAATTCATGATACCCAGTGACATAATTATGACCAATAGAATGTAAGTGGCATATTGGTCTTAAATATATTTTTAAAAATCCACTCTGACTAAAGGAAAGTACTTCTGGTTCCTTCTTCTGTGCTCAGATCACTGGTGTGAAGAGGAATGTGGCATCTGTAATGTGACTCAAACCTAAGCCCAAGATAAAAAGCCAATGACAACAAAGCAGGATGTTGTTGCACAAACCCCATAACTGCCTTCTTCAAACTTCTCCAAAATGAAATAATTAATGTCTACATTATTAGAGCAAGTACTTGTTCGATTTCCTGTTACTTGAAAACTAGAAATGTCTACCTAAAATTTCAGGTGATGACTTTTCCAGTGTTCTTCGTTTCTTCATATTTTTGTCTATATGAAACACCAAATAGCATCATGGTCTTTTGTTTTCCAAACTCACTTTTACAAAGTCAGACTAGAGGAAGCATTTGTGTTATTGACATTATTTTCACTAGCTACCACTGTCTACCCACTAGAATGAGGGAATTTATTTGTTAGGGCCCTTTTTTAAACTTCTCATTCTCTTTTAAATAATTGTAAAATACTATCTTTTTCTTGTTTTAATTGGGAAAAAATGAAACCCACAGGATTTAATTAAAGTTTTATTCTTTGTTTTTCTTCTTCTTATATTTTCTAAGAAACACAGTACTGCCATTTGATTCACACCCCTACCCTCCCTTTTTTTTTTTTTTTTTTTTGATACATGAAACAATGCTTAAGAGCTGTCACATTATCATATGTACCTGACATATTTTCCTGGGAAATACAATGCTGACAGAAACAATTGACACCTAACATCTGAAATATAAACCTCTCTTCAGATTATTGACTTATGACTCGGGGAAGAACAGCCTTTGATAGCACTGACAATCACAACCTTGCTCTTTAAAAAGTATCTCTTTAAATGCCAGAACTTGCCGGGTAGAGATTGGGGAGGTTTACCTGATGTTGATGTGTAGTTTGGACACAGAAGGTTGTGCATCTCTTGATCCACAAAAGACTTTTCCTGGCTTTATCTTTGCATTTAGACATTTCACTGAAATTAATAAAAAACATCTATGATTACATTTTTGGTCATTCTTTATTACTTCACACAGTTACTGAAACTCATCATCACACCACTTAAAAAGTTATGGTGAGTTAGATAATACTGTTTTGTATTCCCAACCAATTAGGTCTCTCCTCAAGACAGTGAACACATTCACAGAGAGAAGTATCAAATTAATAATGACAAAATCACAATCAGTACAAATGCCAATGGGCTGAATACTGATACTTTTTACTTAAATATTGCTTAAATTACAATCAACTTTGTAGAACATTTAGAATGTATAACAGCTATGTGACCTGGTCTCAAGAATTTAAAAATTAACAGCTTTGTAGAATTCTCAGAAAGAGGACTTTTGTGTCTAATAAGCAATAAATTTCATATATAATAAATTCAAATATGATACAGTTCAATATATATTCCAAGTGTCCCATAAAATGACTCTTTGCATTTACACATATTTACCTATGTATGTATAAATATAAAATTACAAATGTATTTCAAGTATATCCCACAATTTCTCAGGGCTTTTGTCCTTGAAAGCCTGGAATTACACATAGGATAGGTATCATGTAAATGACATTGTTTAAATGAAAGGAGTTTATCTATTTAAGAAGAGGAATTTTCTTATTCTATTTATTTCTAGGATTCTTCTCCTTGGAGAATATTCCCAAACTGAGAAACAGTGTTTAACTGTTAGCAGTGCAACTATTATTACAACAAAGCTATCTTCAATATTGAATACATACACACACACATAGTCACACACAATTATTTATGGACTGACAAATTACAAAAATCTAGATACGGAGTCCAAAATAGCCTTTGGAATTCAAGTTCTACGTCTTTATTCATAACTGCATCTTCTAATATGCACATACATAGTATTCAGAAAAATTATTTGACATTCCTGAGCTTCAGGTTCTTCATGAGTGGTAGATAAGACATTTATATTACCTCTATCCATTAGGAATCCTTCAGGTTTAAGTGTATATTCAGATGCAACTCAATTCAGAATTTATGCTATGTCCCATGATCCATCCTTCATCCCAACCTCCTCTGGGCAAGCTCCCTTCTTCTGCTTAGCTGTAAGAGAGTTCCCAGTTGCTTCTGGAATAGCTAACTTTCAGGCTCTCCTGTGATGGGAAAAGAGGAAGAGTCTTGATTGAATATCCCATCCAAAATTTTGTCCTCCTCATTATGATTCAATCACAGGCTCATTCTCAAGACGATTTATATAGCCACGTGTTTAAGCTGATATAAGGTCAACTCCAGAAGAAACACTTGGAGAAAGGGGATATTACTCTGAAGGAACTCTGAACAGTTGTTAGAGGAAAGGTTATTACTAGATGCTGGACAGAAAAACCAACAAATGTTTACTAAAATTAGTGAGACTGGTTCTTGGGAGGCTTAAATAAATTAATGAGATGCCTACATGTTGCCCAGGAATGGTAAGCATAATCAAGTTAATGGTTTTTAACAATACTTTGACACTATTTACAATTTCTGAAGTCCTTTTATATATTTTATCATAGTCAGTACTCACAATCTAAAATTTGTTTTGAGTTATCATTAGAGGTTATTTGTTTCTAAATGTTTGCATCTCAGGGAGGCAGTGCTACCAGCCCAGGATCATGCAGCTAATTGGCAGGAGGGCCTAGATATACCATGTCTTGCATCTCTGCAGACCGTAGGTGCCTAGTCAGGCACTATGGATGTGATAACATTTGTTTTGTCTCGGTGATTTGTAAACCATTTACTACTTATTGCATATATGTGAAATTTTAAAAAAATGGACCAAAGAGACTATGTGGACATTTTCTTTCATATAAGGGGAAACTGTTTATCTCAATTTAGCAGCTCCTCCTTATTCAATCTATAAATTGGATTTAACTTGTGCTTACTCCCCTTCTGGATGAGGAGCAAGATGTGGCACAAATAAAAAGCTGTGTTTGCTAAGCCCTATTTGATGGTGCTTGGTAGAAATAAAGTCCAATACAGTTCAAATGAGAAAATATGAAACAGAATTTCAGAAGCAGTAAATTAGAATGGGTAAGCATAGGTAAGAGTAAGGGTAAAGATCAAAAGTCCTAAGTATTTATAAAATCTTTTTAATCACGAATCCAGTAGGAATTCCATTAAATATAATGCCACAGAATCTAGCTGAAGAAATACCTACCTAGGATTCACCTTTCAAAATCAAAGATGAATGGAAAAAGGTAAGAAGTCTCTTCATAACTTTGCCATCTGACTCAGAGACTTAATATCGGTCCAAATCAGAACACAGGCATCTGTGCAGCTGTCCTAAAATGAGCATAGCTGGGGTTTTCTAAAGCTGGAATTCATCTCAGCCCAGCATTCATACATTCCTTTTGAGACACAATCAAGAGGACAGAAAGCCTCTCAAGGACATTTAGTATAAGGCTCCAGACTGAGTGTGGCACATTGCTTCTGAGGAGCTTTAGGTACCAGGCACGGAATGAGACAGGCAGATTCTAGTAACAGTGTATGTTTTTGGCATTTTGCTGCTTGTAGGACCAGGGAGTAGTGATAGGAGAAGCTCCAGCCTCAATATGATATAAATGTATTAGACATTGGATTTTGACATGTCAAATCACCCTCCACATGCAAATCTGTAAAATGTGTTAAAAGTTGTCTAAGTGAAACTGTTAGCAAAACTTGGGGGCAAATCCACTGTATTTGCTGATGAGTGGGAAAGTTGGGTAATTTTACCTCATTTGTCTCTTCCTTCTTTAACAACCTGTATCCCTACTGCTTTTATATCAAACTTCTTTTATCCTGATATAGTTTCTGCCCTGGAAGATCTCATCTAGTCCAGTCCCATGACTAGATAATGACTCCCAACTCTTAGTTGGAAGTTAATTCCTACACTAGCTTCTAACATAAATTCCAAACTGTTATATCTGGCTGGCTCTTTAATATTTCTACTTGAAGGCATAATACATACTTCAGATATAACATATACAAAACAAGTATTTCTTCTTTCTTTCTAGTTATTCCAGTTGACTTAAAATATGTTTTGTCTGACTTTAAGAAAACTATACTCATTTCCTTTGGTTTGTGTTTATATATTTTTCCAGTCTTTCATATTTTTATTTAATTGTAATAGTCATAAAATATTGATAAGCATATATTTCAATGAATTGTCACACAGTGACTACCCATGTGTCCACCATGTTAATCAAAAGATAGGATGTTGACAGTGTTCTGGAATCTGTCACCTTAGTTATTGTCCCCTTCTTCTTTTCTACAGGTAGACAATGCCAACTTCTAACTCTAGTTCATTTACTGTTCGTCTTTATATAAGTGGAGTCTTGTGCATGTTGTTGGGTTTGTGTGTGTGTGTCTGACTTATTTGCTCATCTTTATGTACTTATCCATGTTGTTGGATATAACAATATTTCAGTTATTTTCCTTGCAGTATACCTTAAGATATGAGTATTGTGTGAATACACTATTTTTCACTTTTAGTGCAGATGGCCATTTGAGTTTCCTCTAGTTTTTGCTTTTTTGCAAAGAGAACTGAATACCTATATCTATCTATCTATCTATCTATCTATCTATCATGAATATTCTTGTTAAATACCTTTTGGGCTCTTGTAAATATATTTCAGTTAGATAGGTACTGGGCCAATGGATATTTATTTGTTAAACTTTAGAAAAATATCAAACAGCTTTCAAAAGTGTCTCTATCCATGTATAGTCGTATGAATGGTATATGAGTTCCAGGTGTTTCACATCTCCAACACTATATCTTGTGACTCTTTCTGTTTTACTCTGTAAGTATAAGGTTACACTCTATTTTTATTTTAAATTACAATTCCCTAATTAGTTATGAGGCTTAAGCACATTTGTATATATTTATTATCCTCTTTATGTGTGTGGAGTATCATAAAAATCACTTGATCTTTTTTTTTCTTTTAGATTGTATCCCTTTTTTAAAATATGCTGATACAGGGGCGCCTGGGTGGCTTAGTCGGTTAAGCGTCCGGCTTTCGCTTGGGTCATGATCTCGCGGTTCGTGGGTTCGTGCCCCACGTCGGGCTCTGTGCTGACTGCCAGCGCAGAGTCTGGAGCCTGTTTCAGTCTGTGACTCCCTCTCTCTCTGACCCTCCCCTGCTCATGCTGTCATTCTCTCTCTCTCTCTCTCCTAGAAATAAAATAAAAATAAAATAAAATAAAATAAAATATGCTGATACATTATCAGTTTTATGTTATGGGCATCTTCTCCCATTCTGTAGTTTATCTTTATCCTTTTGATGATATCTTCTGACAAATACAAGTAACAATGTAATGTAGTTTAATTTATCAGCCTTTTGATTATAGTTAGTGTTTACCATTAACAACTCTTTCCCTACTCTTTAAGACCATAATATTCTTAGAATATTATTGTTTGAAATCATATTTTTGTGCCTTACTTTGTTTTAAAATTTTATTTCTTTTTGAGAGACAGAGAGAGAGAAAGAGAGAGAGGGAGGGAGGGAGAGCACGAGCAAAAGAGAGAGAGCATGTGCATGTGCTCAAGTGGGAAAGGGGCAAAGAGAAAGGGAGAGAGAGAATCCCAAGCAGTCTTGTGCTCCTGGTGCATGTGGAGTCCTCCAGTGGGGCATGGAGCCCAACAGTGGAGCTCAATCCTAAGAACTATGAGATCATGACCTGAGCCCAAATCAAGAGTAGGACATTTAACCAACTGAGCCACCTAGGCTCTCTGTGCCTTTCAAATAGAGGTTTACAATCCACTTGGAATTCATCTTTGGGCACAGAGTGAATTAGGAGTCAAATTTCATTTTGTATTTCCATACAAAGATATAATCAAAACATCATTTATAGAAATAACTGTTTTTCCTTCAATACTCTGCAATGCCACCTTCATCATAAATCAAGTGTTCCTAAAGATGTAGATTTTTTCAAGGCACCTGGGTCATTTGGTTAAACCTTGGACTTTGGATCAGGTCATGATCTTATGGTTCATGGGTTCGAGTCCCACATTGGGCTCTGTGCTGACAGCTCAGAGCCTGGAGTCTGCTTTGGATTCTGTGTCTCCCTCTCTCTCTCTCTCTCTCTCTCTCTGTTCCTTCTCAGTTCACACTCTGTTTCTATTTCTCTCTCTCTCTCTCAAAAATAAATAAACATTTAAAAACTGATGTAGATCTTTTCTAAAAGTTCAAATGTTCTATTGGTCTTATTGTTCTAAATGAAAATTAAACAAATATCAAACTTACTTAGCTGTAGTAGCTTTTTAATGAGTCTTGATATGCAGTAGAGTAGCTCTTTCCCCCTTGCCTTACTCAATGCTGTCTTGGCTATTGGCTCTTTGTATTTTTATATAAATTTTAGATTTAGCTTGAAAAGTTTCACATACGCATACACACACAGCCCCCCCCACACACACACACACAGAGGACACTTGGGATTTTGATTGGGATTTCGTTGAATCTACATATCAAACTAGTATAATCATTATTATTTCAGTATAAAATGTTTTTTAATCCATGAACATAGTATTTCTTTTCACTTATTTTCTTTTGATCTAACTTAGCTCAAAACATTTTAGGGTCTTATGTGCCTTTTGCATCATTTTTTGTGCATTTTCTTAGGTTGTTGATGTCTTTGACACTGTTTTAAAATTTTATTTCCCAGTATACTTAGCAAATTATAGTTGTGTGTGTGTGCGTGTACATGTGCTAATAGGGGAAAAGATATTTTTAAAATGGATACATGCACTGGGCTTTTTCGGTTTTAGTACTAGGATCTTGTTTACCTTAGCCAAATGACTGAACTTGCTGGTTTTCATTTGATTACTATTAGAGTGAGGGTATAATCCAAACTGCCCACCTGGTCTACCCTCTAAAAACTCTGAAGACTAACCTAAAGGACACGAGTCGAACACTTATAACCCTCTTAGGTATAAATACAAGCAGGAGCTATACATTCCCTGATAACTTCATCTCTGATGAGCATGTGATTTAATAAGCAGAATACCAGGCAATTAACACTTACTTATATGTCAATGCATTCCTTTCCTAGGGCCACCATAATAACATGCCATTAATTTAGTGGCCTTATACAACAGAAACTTGTTCTTTTATAGTTCTCAAGTGTTCATTCTTTTTGAAGTTTTTGAAGGAGAAGCTATTCCATGCTTCTCTCCTAGTTTTGGGCAAACCTTGGCATTCGCTCCCTTGTGGCTGTATAATATACAGTAAGACATTGGTCTGTGAGCAGAATTTGTTCCAGAAAAATTCTGGTAATCCAAAGCACTTGTATATCAAAGTAAATTTCCCCATAGGAAATAATGGAAACTCAGATGGTTCATTCTACAACCCAAAAACATTCATTTAAAACAATTACAATATTGTAATATAATATAAAATAATAAAGAGAATACAAAATATAAAGAAAAATAAACAAATTAACCTGAATTTACCTTTGAAAACCTTCATGGCTGGTGTGAAGGAGGCAGAAGAGGAGAGTTATTATGTATGGTGACTTTCACTATAACTAACGGATATTGACTACAGTACAGTATTAATAAACTCTCATCATATACTGTATTTAATGTAACTGGCGTTAAGGCAGCAGAGGACAGGGTCTATATCTTCAGGCAGACTGACCTAGAATGAAGTAAAGCATTCCTAAGCTTACTCTTGTATAGGAAAGCAAAGGACACTCCATAGGTGCTTTGAAGTAACAAAAAATACACTAGTGTTAAGTTGTGGGCACGTTCCAATGTTCTGAAAAATCACTGATTTCTGCCAAACACCATGGCCGGAGATGGAGCATCTGAGCATGGGAAATAATTACCAGTGATCCTGCAGTGAGAAAGAACCATTGTCTCAGTTATGAATGTGACTTTCAGTGTTGCATACTACTTGTATTGCAAGACATTGCTCATTTATCAAGTTCAAATATATTAGAAAAGTTTGCTCTTCTTGACATACATTTGCAGAACAAGTTATTCACAATCCAAGGTTTTACTATAATTCTAATCTCTGCCTCTAGCTTCAATTCTTTGAAACAGTTTTCCTTTCTCTCTGTCTCTTTGTCCTAAATCTTCCTTTCTTTTCTCTTGTAAGGACACCAATCATTGGATGTAGGTCTTGTCAAATCCAGGGTAATTTTATCTACAGACCTTTCATTCTACCAGCAAAGATCGTATTTTCAAATAGGGTCACATTCACAGGGAGTAAGGCTTAAGATTTGGAAACAACTTTTTAGAAACACTATTCCAGCCTCTACAGTCAGTAAATAAGTAAAACTTATTATATGCAATACTTTGAAAATAAATTTAAGTACTGAACTTGAAATATTTTATTAAATTTATTTTATAAAGCTGATCTAGCAAACTGGTTATTATATCACTAAAGAATTATCAAAAATAAATGTTATTTGTATGTACAAGCAACCATTTAGCATGTTTTAGAGATCAGTATTAAGTATCCATTAAGCATTTAATTTTTGATATTCAGTATTTTGGCTTTTGCTTCATGGTCTAAAGAAGAATCCCTTTTGCTAAATAGTATTAATAGTACTGATAGTACTAATCCCTTTTGATATGAAAGAGCTTTTAGAAATAATTTATTGGTGATTGAAAAATGAAGTTTTGTTTTCTTCACCCTCATCCTTTTTGGTCTTAGATATGACATTTATGGGGTTTTTTTTCCCATTATTTAAGGTCAACTGTCAATTTATTTCTTCTCCATTTTGTGGTGTATTCTATTTTAGGGGTTTTTTTGTCAAGTTTTTATTTAAATTCCAATTAGTTAACATACAATGTAATTTGGAAAACAAGTGTAGAATTTAGTGATTCAACACTTACTTCCAACACTGGGTACTCATCACAACCAGTGCCATTCTTAATCCTATCACCTATTTAATCCATCCCCTACCCAGCTCCCTCCTGGTAAAGATCAGTTTGTTCTCTATAGTTATGAGTCTGAGGGTGCCCAGGTGGCTCACTCAGTTAAGCATCCGACTTCAGCTCAGGGCTTGATCTTACAGTTTATGAGTTTGAGCCCCTCATGGGGATCTGGACTGACAGCTCAGAGCCTGGAAATTGCTTTGGATTCTGTGTCTCCCTCTCTCTCTGCCGCTTTTCCACTCATGCACGCTCTCTCATTCTTTCTCTCTCTCCCAAAAATAAACATTTAAAAAAATGAGTCTGTTCCTTAATTTCCCTCTCTTCCCCCATCCATGTTCATTTGTTTTATTTCTTAAATTCCACATATGAATGAAATCATATGCTATTTGTCTTCCTATAATAGACTTATTTCACTTAGCATAATACTCTCTATCTCCCTCCATGTCATTGCAAATAGTAAGATTTCAGTCTTTTTTGTGACTAATATTCCATTGTGTATATATACCACATCTTTATCCATTCATTAGTCGATGGAATTTTTGGGCTCTTTCTATAATTAAGCTATTGTTCGCAATGCTGCTATAAACATTGGGGTACATGTAACCCTTTTAATTAATATTTTTGGGTTCTTTGAGTAAATACTTGGTAGTGCAATTGCTGAACCATAGACAGTTCTATTTTTAACTTTCTGAGGAAACTCCATACTGCTTTATTTTTTTTCTTCAAAATTTTATTTAAACTCTAGTTAGTTAACATACAGTACAGTATTGGTTTCAGCAGAAGTCAGTGATTCATCACTTACATACAACACCTCACGCTCTTCATAACAAGTGTCCTCCTTAGTGCCCATCACCTATCCAGCCCATCCCCCCACCTCCCTCCTTCAACCTTAGATTTTGTCTATATTGTTAAGAATCCTTTATGGTTTGTTTCCTCTCTTTTTCCCCCTCTCCCATATGTTCATCTGTTTTGTTTCTTTATTCCACACAGAAGTGAAATCATATGGTGCTGTATTTGTCTTTCTCTAAGTGGCTTACTTTGCTTAACATGATACATTCTAGCTCCATCCACAGTGTTGCAAATGGCAAGATTTCATTCTTTTCGATGGCTGAGTGGTATTCCATATACTACATCTTCTTTATCAATTTATCAGTCGATGGACATTGGGCTTTCTCCATAGTTTGGCTATAGTTGATAATGCTGCTGTAAACACCAGGGTAGGTGCACCACTTTGAATCTGTATTTTTGTATCTTTTGGGTAAATATCTAGTACTACCATTGCTGGATCATAGGACAGTTCTATTTCTCATTTTTTGAGGATCCTCCATACTGTTTTCCAGAGTGACCACACCAGTTTCCACTCCCACCAACAGTGTAAGAGGGTTACCCTTTGTTTACATCATCACCAACATCTGTTGCTTCTTGTGTTGTTAATTTTAAGGATTCTGACAAGTGTGAGGTGATGTTTCATTGTAGTTTTATTTGCATTTCCCTGATAATAAGTGATGTTGATCATCTTGTCATGTGTCTGTTAGCCATCTGGATGTCTTCTTTAGAAAAAATGTTTATTCATGATGTCTGCCCATTTCTTAACTGGATTATTTGGTTTTGGATGTTGAGTTTGATAAGTTCTTTATATATTTAAGACACTAATCCTTTATCAGATATGTCATTTGCAAAAAATATCTTTACCCATTCCATAAGTTGCCTTCTAGTTTCATTGATTGTTTTCTTTGGTGTACAGGTTTTTATTTTGATAAAGTCCCAATAGTTTACTTTGGCTTTCGTTTTCCTTTTTTTTTTAATTTTTTATTTCTAGGGGAGAGAGAGAGAGACAGCCTGAGCAGGGAGGGTCAGAGAGAGAGGGAGATACAGACTCTGAAATAGGCTCCAGGCTCTGAGCTGGCAGTCAGCACAGAGCCCGACGCGGGGCTCGAACCCACGAACCGCGAGATCATGACCTTAGTGAAAGTCGGACGCTTAACTGACTAAGCCACCCAGGCGCCCCTCGTTTTCCTTTTTAATAGTAGTTGCTACAGCTGTAGTCAAAGAGGTTCTCCTCTAGGATTTTAATGTTTTCCTGTCTTACTTTTAGATCTTTCATGCATTTTAGTTCATTTTTGTTTATGTGTAAGAAAGTGGTGCAGTTTCATTCTTTTGCATGTTGCTGTCTGGTTGTCCCAACATCATTTGTTAAGACTGTCTTTTTTCTATTGGATATTCGTTCCTGCTTTGTCAAAGGCTCATTGAACACACAGTTGTGGTTTCATTTCTGGGTTTTCTATTCTACTGAACTGTGTGTCTATTTGTGTGCCAGGACCATATTATCTTGATGACTACAGCTTTGTAATACAACTTAAAGCATAGAATTGTGATGCCTCCAGGTTTGCTTTCCTTTTTCAAGATTGCTTGGACTATTCAAAGTCTTTGGTTGTTCTATATAAATTTTAGGACTGATTTTATTTTTAGCTCTGTGAAAAATACTGTTGGTATTTTGATAGGGATTGCATTAAATATGCAGATTACTTTGGGTAAAACAGACATTTTAACAGTACGTGTTCTTCCTATCCATGAGCATGGCATGTTTTTCCATTTCTCTGTGCCTCACTTGATTTTTCTGCATCTATCAAAAGGACCATATGGTTCTTATCCTTTCCTTTATTAATGTGTTAGTTGTATCATATGAATCTATTTGTTAATATTGAACCGCCCCTGTAGCCCAGGAATAAATATCACTTGATCATGGTGAATGATTCTTTTAATGTATTGTTGGGTTTGATTTGCTGGTATTGAAAATTTTTACATCCATCTTCATCAGGGATATTAGCCTGTAGTTCTGATTTTAGTGTAGTCTTTATCTGGTTTTGGTATCAGGGTAATACTGGCCTCAGAGAATGAATTTGGAAGTTTTCCTTCCATTTATTTTTTTGGAATAGTTTAAGAAGAATAGATATTAACCCTTATTTAAATGTTTGGTAGAATTCCCCTGTGAGGTATTCTGGCCCTGGACTTTTGTTGGTTGGGAGATTCTCGATTGCTGATTGTTTCTTTGCTGGTTATTGGTCATTTCAAATTTTTTTCCCTGTTTTAGTTTTGGTAGTTTATATGCTTCTAGGAATTTATCCATTTCTTCTAGGTAGTCAAAATTGTTGACATATACTTTTTCATAATGTTCTTTTACAATCTTTTATATTTCTTTAGTATTAGTTATTTCTCCTCTCTCATTTCTGATTTTATTTCTTTAGTTCCTTTCTTTTTTCTTTTTGCTAAGTCTGGCTAGGGGTTTATCAATTTTATTAATTGTTTCAAAGAACCAGCTTCTGGTTTCATTGATCTGTTTTATTTGTTTGTTTTTGTTTTTCCTATAGCATTTATTCTGCTCTAATATTTATTATTTTCCTTCTGCTGGCATTAGGCTTCATCTGTTGTTCTATTTCTAGCTCCTTTAGGTGTAATGTTAGGTTGTTTATTTAAGATTCTTCTTGCTTCTTGAGGTAGGCTTATATTGTTGTACACTTTCTTCTTAGGACTGCTTCTGCTGCATCTCACACGTTTTGGACTGGTGTGTTTTCATTTTCATTTGTTTCCATGTATTTTTTTAAAATTTCTTCTTTGATCTCCTGATTGACCAATTCATTGTTTAATGGTACGTTGTTTAATCTCCATGCATTTGTGTTCTTTTCAATTTTTTTTCTAGTAGTTAACTTCAAGTTTCATAGAATGTAGTCAGAAAATATGCATGGCATGATATCAATATTTTTGTACTTATTGAGGCCTTATCTGTGACCTGGTGTGTATTTATTCTGGAGAATGTCCCATGTGCATGTGAAAAGAATGTATATTCTACTGCTTTAGCATAGAATGTTCTGGATATGTCTGTTAAGTACATCTGGTCCAGTATGTTATTTGACACCATTATTTCCTTGTTGATTTTCTGTTTAGATGTCTGCCCATTGATTTAAGTTGGGTGTAAAGCCTCCTACTATTCTTGTGTAGTTATTAATTAGTTCCTTTATGTGTGTTAATTGCTTTATATATTTGGGTTCTTATGAGA
This sequence comes from Hyaena hyaena, assembly GCF_003009895.1. Classification (NCBI taxonomy): domain Eukaryota; kingdom Metazoa; phylum Chordata; class Mammalia; order Carnivora; family Hyaenidae; genus Hyaena; species Hyaena hyaena. Next base: position 372,285 of record NW_024080988.1, on the reverse strand, counting down.
TGGGGGCACAAACATTTATAATTGTTAAATCATCTTGTTAGATGGTCCCCTTTATTATGATATAGTACCCTTTACTATCTTCTTACAGTTTTTGGTTTAAAATATACTTTGTCTCATATAAGTATTTCCATTCTGGCTTTCTTTTAACATTCTTTTGCATGGTGAATATTTCTCCATTTCCTCACTTTCAATCTGCAGGTATCTTGAAGTCTAAAATGGGTCAACGACTCATTTTCAAATGGATCATTTTTTTTTTTTAATCAATTCTGACACCTTATCTTTTGATTGGGGTGTTTAGCCCATTTACATTCAGAGTAATTATTGATAGATATGGATTTAGTGTCATTGCATTACTTGCTTTTTTTTTGTTGTTGTTGTTTGTTTGTTTCTGGAGATTTTCTTTGTTCCTTTCTTGTCTTTGTAACTTTTTGCCTTTCCTTTCCACCCAAAGAGTCTCTTTCAATATTCTTGCAGGGCTGGTTTAGTGTCACAAATTCCTTTAGTTTTTGTTTGTCTGGGAAACTATGTCTCCACTTCTTAGTGATAGGCTTGCTGGATAGAATATTTGGCTGCAGATTTTTTCCCATTCAGCGTGTTGAATATATCATGTCACTCCTTTCTGGCTTGCTGAGTTCATGTTGGGAGATCTACACCTTGCTTTTGGGTCTTCCCTTATAAATTTGAGACTGCTTCTGTCTTGCTACTTTTAAAAAAATATATAATGTTTATTTATTTTTGAGAGAGAGAGAGAGAGAGAGTTTGAACCTCGGAGGGGCAGAGAAAGAGGGAAACACAGAATCCAAAGCAAATTCCAAGCTCTGAGCTGTCAGCAAAGAGCCCAATGTGGGACTCAAACCTACGAACTGCAAGATCATAAGCTGAGCCAAAGTCAGATGCTTAGTCAACTGAACCACCCAGCTTCCCCTGTCTTGCTGCTTTTAAGATTTTTTTCTTGGGGCGCCTGGATGTCTGTTAGATGTCTGTTTCCTTCCTCGGATTAGGGAAGTTTCAGCTATGATTTCCTCAAATAAATTTTCTGCCCCCTTTTCTCTCTCTTATTCTTCAGGGACTCCTATAATGTGTATGTTATTACATTTGTTGTAGTCACTGAGTTCCTTACATCTCTTCTCATGTTTCATATTCTTATGATTATTTCTTTATATCTATCAGGCATGTTACTTATATCTGTTTTTGCTTAGATCTCTGGCTATGACTTTATCTTGTCTTTCATTTGGGATGAACTCTTCCATCTGGGCATTTTGTCTAAGTCTCTGTTTTCTTCTGTGTGACAGGAAAGCCTGTTATGTTCCCTGGTCCCGAAAGTAATGACTTCATGAAGAAGAGGTCATATAGTGCCCGGGGCCTGGTGCTTCAGGGAGTGTCTCTGGTGTGTGCTGTGTGCACTCTACTATTGTGTTTTGGCTTCTCTATCCTTCAGGCCAGTCATCTGCAGAGTCTCTCCTTGCCTATAGCGGGTAGTGTTTGGTCTTTAGTCAGAATATAGTGAGTTTTAACTATGTGGGCTCTGGTCTGCTTGCTAAATAAGACTGAATACTATTTCCACTAACACTGAAGCTCTCCGAACTATCTGGTCAGGAGACGTGGTGTAGAAAGGAGTTTTTGCTGATCTTTCTGGAAAAGGGGCCTGCTGTGTAGGGACTGAAGCAAACTTGACCTAGAATGGTACAGGCAGAGCACAGGGGTGTGGGACTTGACGTGAGCAGGATAGGCAGCCAGCATCCAATGTGTGTTGCTTCTCACAGGCGGCTCTGTGTTTATGCTGAGGAGCAGGAAGGGAAATGGTACCAGCCATTTCCTTTGTCCCCATAGAGGGGTTCCTTTGCCCAGTGCTCTCAGGGAAGCACTCCAAGAAAAGCAAATTATCCCCTCATGTGTCCCAGGTGTTTTTCAGATTGGCGTTTTCATGCTGTCCACTTCTGGACTGTTTTCGTGCCTTCTCTCCGGGAGCAGTGCTGCGCCCTCCACGCCTATCCCAGCCAAGCCTGCTGACTTTTGAAACATAGTATGTGTCGGGGCCTGCTCTGGTGTTCTGGGGAGGGTCCTGCCACCCTGGGATAGATGCAGTTTTGACCTAGAAGGGCAGTTATGCCAGAGTGCAGAGGGGTAGGACTTGGAGCAAGCAAGCTGGGCAGCCAGGTGTCAGGACCAAGCTGCCCTTTGCTGGTGGTTCCGCATTTATGCCAAGGGTTGAGGGAGGGAAGAGGCACTCATGGGCTACTTTGTCCCTGGAGAGCTGTCTCCCTGAACTCTGCCTCTCAGAGATGTGCTCCAAAAAGAGCAAATAATCCCCAACACTGTGTGTTCCAGATGAGCCTCAGATCCTGTAGCCTGCCCTGAGGTTGCTGGCCCACCTTCTCCCCAGAAGTAGGAGTAGGGCAGTTCCTTCAGAGCTCTATTCCAGCAAAATCCTCTGACTTTTAAAACTCCAGTCTTTGAATTCCACTGATTGCCAAAACTCTCCAAAATCAGTCCTTATCATTTTTCCCAGCCAGTGGTTTTGGTGAAGTGTTCACCTTTTGTGGTCCCCTGTTACCATTTTCTCCCTCTCTCTCTCTCTCTCTCTCTCCCCACCTCCCTTCCCTTCCCCCTCCCTCCCTCTCCATTTCTGTCTCTCTCTCTTTCCATTCTTTGCTACCATGGCTCCCTCTCCTCCGCAGCATCTACAGTCCATTTCTCCCTGAAACCATGTCTCTGCACTTCTTCCTTCCTCAATGGAGACCCCTCTCTCCCTCTAGTTGTGCAGTTTGTTTAGTCAGTCCTTAGGTTGATTTCTAAGGTATTCAAAATGATTTGGTGGTTATCTAGTTGTGTTCAAGGGACAAGACAAGCCTAGGGTCCTCCTACTACACCGCCATCTTAGCTCCCTCCCTTCTGCTCTAAAGTCAGCAACATTTTTTTTTTGCAGGACTTCCCCACGCAAAATTGGAAAGACCCTGAAATGATCTATTTTGTTCTTTTCCCATAAGTGAAGTATTCCAGAACTCTGTTCATCCTCAAAACCTCCACACAACTCTTCAGTTATGATCTACTCTTGGATAAAACATTCATATTTACTAATGATCAATTTATTATAATGTTTTAGATTTTTATATTTCCATTTTCACAGATTATTGGAAAAGTAAGTTAAATACAACAATACTTAACTTGAAGAATTTTAGGACTCAACAAGAAGGAAGAATGCTTTTGAGTGATCAGATAACTTAAAAATATACAGAAAATGGCAAGATTTTAAATAACAGTTTTCATTTAGATTAAATTTTCCAAAATGACTAACCAAAATTAGTAAGAGGGAAACTCAAAGATGAACAAGAATAACCAAGAACACATTTGTGGTAGAAGTTAGAACTAACTCCTTGTCAACCACTTAGCACAGGTTTATCTTTTATTTTCTCCAAAGATGCTCTTCACCTCTTCTCCTGAATGCCTTTCAGTAACATAAATTGGTAATAAAATAGAGGCAAATAACTTGATCAGTGGAATCTTGGGCTCTTTTGGTGTCCTCTTGGCATTAATCTTAACTTAGAAGTCATGCAATAGCCCAGAGTATTTTTAAGAAACTGTAATAAAACTTTGATATTTTCCAAAGTTATAATAATTATCTAAATCCTGTCCTAACAATCCCACTCCATCCTAATATAGTATGATAGTCATTCCAATGAAAAAGAAAAAAAAAAAACAAAAAAAAAACTAAGGTTAATATATTTAGAATGGAGGTCTTATTTGCTGCTTACTGGAAATTCCTTTATTATTTTAAATATAAATATGCCATGAACAGATAGAGACAAAAAAGACATTTATGTCTTTCCTACATATAACCTTATTTATAGAGAGTATTGACATGGTTCAACATCTGAAAATATTCATATTTTAATGACTAGCAAGTAGAGAACAAAAGAAAAATATTTTGTAGATATACAAAACCACCCTGCTTGAAAATCACCCTGCTTGTAAAGCTTCCTAGTAGCCAATGGAGGGAAAAGTGAATTTATTCTACATTTTCCAAGTTCAGGGCTACTTTTATTTATTATCATTTTTTATATTATGCATATGATTACTTTAATCTGTTAAACATACATATAAAATTTAAACATTCAAATTTCTAGTATAATGATACAATTCAGAATTTCACATTGGTGACTCGGGGTTGAAAATCAAATTTTGGAGCTAAGGTATGAGACAAAAGATAGACACAATAATTTCATGAATTTGAATGTATATTTATATACTCATAAGTATGATATTCTTTTAAATGTTATAATTATGTTAATGTGTTGAAAGAAAAATAACTTTAGTATGCATACTGGTTAGGGAATTCATGAGTTTAATCTTAACACATTTATTGAAAGATGTAATTGAACTGTATATGTTTCTCTGATAGAACATTTTGAATATGACAGTATGGACTGTGGCAATATTTATATGAACAACCTCTGGAGAAATATTACTGGATGTGAAGATAATTTCTAAATGGCCACAAAATGTTGTGAAAGATTGGCAAATTAAAAGAAATTCAAGTAAATTAGAAATATTGATAAGAAACTTAATTACTGCTAATAGTGGTACAATTTACTAATGTATAGCAGGGAATTCTAAATTACTGTGAAAAGGTGAACCTTAAAAGACCTGACTAAAAAATGATAGGAGCAAAAATATATCTGAATATGAGTTGTGAAGAGAATGTAGTAGGTAGAATACATTCTACCTTCAAGCAAATTTCCACATCAGCCAAATTTGCACCCATGTTGGCCAGAGGAGCAGAAAATTTGTTTGAGTTCACATAACTTTCGGAAGCAAAGTCATTTGAAAGTGTGAAAAATACCATTTTTCTTCACAGTTGTATTTTGCATGCGGATTGCTGCATGGATCCCATTCACAAGTCTTTTGAACATTAAGTACTCCTTCTGAGTGTAAGGACTGAGATAAACCTCATTAGCAGGTTGTCCAGAGTGAGAAAATACAGTTCCTACCAGTTTCCTGGCTTTTTCTGTCCACTGCCATCAGCAGGAATAGCTAAGCAACTTGAAAAAGTTTCACATGATAAAGATTTTTAAACAATAATAATGGTACCCAAGTGAGAGTGTGAGATTGTCTTATCAGGGGGTCTTTGTTGGTGTGCTACTTCTTACTCACTTAGGGAGAATATCAGTTTCAGTTCTAAGAGCCCAATCACTTTTAATAATGATGCACTTCAGAATCATTTGGAAAACTTTCTCCAAAATCCATGTATCCACGCCACATACTTAGAACATCTTGTTCACTTGGTTTAGAGTAGGGTTGGTCATTTTTTAACGATTAAGCTCATTATCACATGCTGATACGGACTGCTGTGTAAGAATTTCCTTCCTAAAATGCCCCTTTTGTTTAAATGGTTACCTTCTTCTGTGTTAAGGTTCTAACACCTATGAGTTGTTATGCCTATAGTGCCAAAACAGCAGCTGGATTTTTTGATGCCTATCTGATATTTTCACTAGGTTTGTAAATATCTTTTCACGCTCAGTACTATTTAAGTGTCCAAAGAGAATGGACCTTGGTAATTTTGAATCTTTCACAGCCAATGGTAGAGATAATCATTCTAAAACTTCTAAACATTTGCATTATGGATCTTGAAGGGTGAACTTGGTCATTTGTGTTAGGGACAGACCCTTTCTTTGGTCTCGTAGGGGTTACTTCCCTGAGCTGTCTTAGACATGCTGTGTGAGTCAGCAAACTCATAATATCTATTATTGTCCTTGAGCCAACTTCGTATATACGTGAAGTGGTTCAGAGACATAGACTTTAGCTTGGAAGCACTTCACTTTGAAAATGTAAAAAAGATAGTCCTTTTGAGGCTATTTTACAGACACTATTTTGAGGTTATTTTCATTGTTATAATTTATAGTTACTTCAGAGAAATGAACGGTTTCACTTAAGGTCCAAAAGACAGGCTTGGAGAAGGCTTGGTATGAGAGAAGGAGCAGAGGAAGAAGAGAAGGAACAAACACTTAGGAAATTTCCAGGGTCTCAGTTTTTAAAGTACAGACTGTTTTGACAAACTTAGTACCAAAACTTACATAAAACTTGCATACCTCTATATGACTTGTTTATAGGTAGATGCTCTTAGTAAACTTCCAGGTTTGCTCCAAAGACCGCGGTATTCGTGTAAGCCTTGGATAAGATAACATAAACCCTACAGACCAGTTTTTGTCATAATTATATTCCAAGCAAAAATGTATTTATTTCCATCATATAATAATTACATTTTTTCATTACTCACCTTAAATAATTTTATTTGCTGTGGAGGGTGAAAGAGGATTTCATTTTAACTCTGTTGGAATTACAATTCAGATGGTCTAGTCAACACAAAGGGTCTTGATCAAAGGCCTACAACCACATGTGAGTTCTCACATAGAGAATGGATTTCTTTGATTACTATCGAGGGGATAGCCACTGCAAAGAGGTATTATAAAACCTTTCTTCATTTATACCTCAAATCCTATGGTGTGCTTTGTACAAAAGTTTCTAAAATTTTCTTTTTGTGTTTCTAATAATTAAAACCTTCTATATTTACCCCTTTCCACTATATTCTTCATCACAAAAGCCCAACTGAATCCTCTGGCAAACCCAGATACCTACCAAATGGGTAACAGTGAGTGAAAAAAATCAGAAAGCATAAAGCCAAAAAAACTTTTTGTGAGGTTATAAGAAAAAGCCTGTAACACTAATACACTGATATTTTTGTCCCATAATATAATTAACACCTAATTAAAGAGGACAAGAAAAAATTATACATTCATGAAACTCCAAGAATGTTCTAGATTCTTGTAAGGCAATATATAAAGTTCTCCCTTCCTTAATCTTCTCTTCTGTATTCTGTATTAATGGTACTCCATTTATATACTTAATTCAAAACTTTAAATTTTCCTCAATTATTTCTTTGCTGGCTAATCCTGCAAGTACTTCCTAGTCTATATTTCTCCTCTCCTCTACATAATCTCAATTTTATTCTCTTGGTTCAAATCCTGTTAATCTGGAAAATAAGATGAGAAGTGTTACAATTATGAGTACTGGAGTCAGGTGGACTTAAATGTGCAACCTGAATTTAGTAATTAATATTTGCATGAGTTTGGGCAAATTACTTCATCTTCCTAGACCTCAGTTGGTAAATGAAAATAATAACAATGTGTCACTTTTAGAGATGTAAGGATTAAATGGAATGATGCATGAAGAAAGTTAACATATGGTACATATATTGTAAATAGTAAATTATAGTTACTATTCCCATAAGTAGTAATAATTGATAATTATTAACCAACAATAACATAAGGGTTATTAAACTTATTATTATAAATCAATATCACCTGGATTATAATAAGAATAATCCTATTCTTATTTTTTTTAATATAGGTTTGGCCTCTAGTCTTGCTTGTTTATATTTCTCAGTAGTATCAAAATATTTTTTTCTAAAAATCCATATCAGTTGCTCGTTTAAGTATTTTAAATATTTTCTATCACTGAATCCCAAATTCCCCCACCACACACAGAAATACACAAATATGTACATATTGTTCTGAATACACACATATCCATGTCCACTTACAAGAGTAAAATTAAAACTATGTAGTCAACCATAACTGGGTTGTTGAAATATAGAATGGGTATGAGGGTTTTCAAATTACAGTATTGCCTTTATATGCTCATTTCCCACAGTCTCTGGCTTCCACCCACCCCCCCATACCCACCCCCCAACCCTTTCCCTTTCTGTTTCCCTTTTCCCCGCCTCCCTCCTTCTAACCACCCCCCAACCCTCTCTCTCTCTCTCTCTNCTCTCTCTCTCTCTCTCTCTCTCTCTCTCTCTCTCTCTCTCTTCCTCCTTCCCTCTCCCCACCCCCAACCTCACTGCTTCCCCTCACACACACCTGGCACCAACAAAGCATCTCTCATATGTACTTCCACCTTCTCCTTCTATGGTAGAACGTCCTTGTTGTTAGGACACATCACATGTGTTCCAGTTTTGGTTAGTCATTCCTGTGCCAGTCACTGTGACCAGAGGAATTGTTGAGCATGGTTGGCCAGACCTAATACTTATTCCCTTGTGACTGGCAAAGTGGAATAGTGTTATGAGAAGCTCCTAAAACTATAGGTAGTGTGCAAACAGCAGATCCTTTAAATAAAGAGATTTGCTTCTGGTAGAAGAAGCCAAAAATGGAGCAAAACACAGCAAATTCCACTTTAGCATGTAACAGATGATATGGTACATACCTTATATATTTCCATGTATAATTTTCATTATAGCAACTGAAATATCAGTTCTTTATTACTGAAAAGCAATTGGAAATGAATAATATAATAAGGAAGATGAGTCTATTCTAACTTACTCAAAAAAGAAAAAAAAATGATAACACTAAGTGTACCACCCTTCACAAAAAAAAAAAAAAATGTTGTGAGACACCAATATGTAAGTTTCATAACTGAAAACATCAGAGTTGAAGGATAAAGTACACAGCCTGATATTTTAACAACTTGCCATATTTTTCATCCTGTTTGTAACCTACCCTCCATCCAGTCCTTTACAATACTGTACTCTTAGGTTGTACAATGGTCCATCATGACTGATTTGCACATGCAATTTATGTTAACTATCATTGTTTTTTTGGATCATTTGTTTTGGTACCTAGCATAGATCCTAGCCCAAGGTAAATTCTGCATCATTGTTAGTTAAGTTGTTTTGTTGACTAGGAAGGAATCACAGTTCATTACATGCAGGATGTTAACAGATCAAATGAATATTTGACTGATTGGGATATAGGAGGTAAAGGAGAAGTCCTAGAAGAATGAATAAAGTAAGGTGAAAAATCCTGCACAATGGTTAGACTACAAATTCATTATGCACTTTGCTATTTGTACTAATAGATGGTATATGGATGGGATCTGAAATGTAAACCTGATCTTGGGCAAAATCCCTTTGGTTCTAGAGACTGCTGACAACCACTGATGTTAATTACCTTTTTAGATCCAGCCATAAAGGCTTGAAAATAGAGACAAGACCAGTGGATTTAAGAGGGCTTTAGCTCAACTTTCTTTATAAACTGTATGATTACATTATTATATACAGAAATGCAGATATTATTTCAATCAGCTTTAAATATTTGTAATTAACAAAGAATAAAGAGAAACTGTTCTTTGATGTAATGCATATTCGGTGCAGTCTTTTGAAATCATAAGCTATCCCTATAGTGGTATGATGCTAAGCCTGAGCATTCCTGTTTCAACCTAGAAAGATCATAGTTTTCCATTATAAAGGTTCAGATATTTACTGTTAATATCAAAAGGAAGGTATTCTCACTACTTTTAGCCTTCATACTAAAATAAGTCAATTACCCTGGAATGAACTAAATTTTCATTTAAGCCCAACTTAAGACTTGGATAATCTTTAAAATTCTTAATTGAAAATTAATGGCTCTCTTTTTAAAATCTGTGTAGTAGAAGTGGCAGCCATCTCAGTAGTGTCTAATACCTGTGGCATAATCTTGTCAGCCCTCTCACAGATATTAGGAGCAAAAATAACTTTACATTTTCAAGGATCTGAGAGGTTGAGGTCATATGGTGTCATTCTGAAAATGAATACTGAATTGAGACTCTCAAGTTTTTATTTCAAATTCTGGTTCTGCCTTTATTAAACTGTATGAAACAAGTAATAACTCATGTCTTTCACTTTGTTGAATTTCATTTGTAACATGTAGCAAATAACCTAGTAAATACTACAAATCATATATTTTATGCTTTGTGTAAAAATTATACATTAATATGGCTAGTTCAAAAGTTCCACAGGGGCGCCTGAGTGACACAGTCGGTTAAGCATCTGCCTTTGGCTCAAGTCATGATCTCCGGTTGGTGGATTCAAGCCCCACATCCGGTTCTGTGCTGACAGCTCAGAGCCTGGAGCCTGTTTCAGACTCTGTGTTTCCCTCCCATACTTCCCCTCCCCCACTTGTGCTCTGTCTGTCTGTTGCAAAAATATTAACAAAAAAATTTTATTAATTAAAAATAAAGTTCCACAAAAATGTATCCTACCAATAATTCATTTCATCTCACTGGAAACAACAACTTTCAGCTCTTTTAGTTGATTACTTTAGTACTTACTGCCATCCTTCTGAATTATTTTGAGAATTAATTTTCAGGTTCATTGTCTATTATCTTCCCTTTGTATAGGATGAATGATTTGCTTTCTTTTTTCGCCTGCTGCCCCCTGCCCAGTACACAATCACCCTTCTGACTCTTCCTGACCCCAAGGTACCCCCATTATATTTGTGGCTAGCTCAAATCCTTTATTTTTTTTCCTAAATAACAGTTTAATAATGATCCTGCATTTTCTCATCATTGTTGGGTTAGCGTGTTAGTTTGCTAGAGTTGCCATAACAAAGTATCACAGACTAGGATTCTTAAACATCAGGGGATTATTTCCTTATGAATCTTGAGGCCAGAAGACTTAGATCAAGGAATCAGAAGGCTTTGGTCCTTCAGAGGTCTCTTGGCTTCTAAAATGGATGTCTTCTTCCTGTGTCTCCTCATGGTCCACCATGAGAAGGGCTGGTTCATTACTCGCAAATCAGTCAATGTGATACATAACAAAAGAAGAGATAAAAACCGTATCCTGTCGATAGATGCAGAAAAAGCATTTGACAGAATACAGCATCCCTTCTTAAGAAAGACCATCGAGAAAGTTAGGATAGAAGGAACTTACTTAAAAATCATAAAAGCCATTTATGAGAAGCCCTCAGCTAACATCCTCAATGTGGAAAAATGGAGAGCTTTCCTCCTGAGATCAGGAACATGACATATTGTTTAACATAGTGCTGGAAGTCCTGGCGCCTACAATCAGACAACAAAAGGAAATAAAAGGCATCAGAATTGGCAAAGAGGAAGTCAAACTTTCACTTTTCGCAGACAACATGAAACTCTACATAGAAAACCTGACAGACTCCGCCAGAACCCTACTAGAGCTGATCCATGAATTCAGCAAAGTTGCAGGGTACAAAATCAATGTGCAGAAATCGGTTGCGTTTTTATACACCAACAATGAAGCAACAGAAAGAGAAATCAAGAAACTGATCCCATTCACAATTGCACAAAAAAACATAAAATACCTAGAAATAAACCCAACCAAAGATATAAGAGATCTGTATGATGAAAACTATAGAAAACTTGTGAAGGAAATTGAAGAAGACACAAAGAAATAGAAAAACATTCCATGCTCATGGATCAGAAGAATTACTACTGTTAAAATGTCATTACTACAAAAGCAATCTACACATTCAGTGCAATCCCAATCAAAATTGCACCAGCATTCTTCTCAAAGCCAGAACTAACTATCCTAAAATTTTTATGGAACCACAAAAGAGTCCAAATAGCCAAAGTAATACTGAAGAATAAAACCAAAATGGGAGGCATCACCATCCCAGTCTTTAGCCTCTACTACAAAGCTGTCATCATCAAGACAGTACGGTATTGGCACAAAAACAGACACATAGACCAATGGAATAGAATAGAGAACTCAGAACTGGACCCACAAATGGATAGCTAACTAATCTTTAACAAAGTTGAAAAGAGTATCAATGGAAAAAAGACAGTCTCTTTAACGGATGGTGCTGGGAGAACTGGACAACAACATGCAGAAGAATGAATCTAGATCATTTTCTCACACCATACACAAAAATAAACTCAAAATGGATAAAGGACCTGAACGTGAGACAGGAAACCCTCAAAACCCTAGAGGAGAAAGCAGGAAACAATCTCCTTGACCTCAACCTCAGCAAGTTCTTACTTGACTCATCCCCAAAGGCAAGGAACTCAAGAGCAAAAATGAAGTATTGGGACCTCATCAAGATAAAGGCTTCTGCACGGCAAGGGAAACAATCAATAAATCTAATAGGGAACCAACAGAATGGGAAAAGATAGTTGCAAATGACATATTAGATAAAGGGATAGTATCCAAAATCTATAACAAACTCAACAAACTCCACACCCAAAAACAAATAATCCAGTGAAGAAATGGGTAGAAGATGTGAACAGACACTTCTCCAAAGAGGACATCCAGATGGCCAACAGACACGTGAGATGATGCTCAGCCTCCCTCCTCATCAGGGAAATGCAGATCAAAACCACACTGAGATGCTACCTCTCCCCGGTCATTGTGGCTAAAATGAACAAATCAGGAGACTCTAGATGCTGGCGAGTATGTGGAAAAACAGGCACCCTCCTACACTGTTGGTGGGAATGTAAACTGGTGCAGCCCCTCTGGAAAACAGTGTGGAGGCTCTTCAAAAAATTAACAATTGATCTCCCCTATGGCCCAGCAGTGGCATTGCTAGGAATTTACCCAAGGGATACATGAGTGCTGATGCATAGGAGCACAAATACCCCAGTGTTCATAGCAGCACTTTGAACATTAGCCAAAACATGGAAAGAGCCTAAATGTCCATCAACTGATGAATGGATCAAGAAGATGTGGTTTATCTATACAATGGAATACTTCATGGCAATGAGAAGGAATGAAATCTGGCCATGTGTAGCAACATGGATGGAACTTGAGGGTGTTATGCTGAGTGAAATAAGTCAGGCAGAGAAAGACAGATACCATATGCTTCCACTTATAGGAGGATTAAGAGAAACTTAACAGAGGACCATGAGGGAGGAGAAGGGGAAAAATAGTTGGGGAGAGGGAGGGTGGCAAACCATGAGAGACTCTTGAATACTGAGAACAAAGTAAGGGTGGATGGGGGTGGGGGAGAAGGGAAGGGGGGTGATGGGCATGGAGGGGGACAGTTGTTGGGATGAGCACTGGGTGTTATATGGAATCCAACTTGACAATAAACCATGAAAGAAAAAAAATGAGATTTAGTCTATATCCTCTAATTATAGTGCTAGTAACCGGAGAATACTTTTGAAGAAATCCATAAAAACTAGCTACAGTATGTTTATTCAATAATAATTTTTATTTATTAGCACAATAGTAATTATCCAGCTAGGTTATGTTCTGTTAAATGTATTGCATCTTGTAAAATTTTGACAGTGATAGTAATTAGTATTCAGAGAGTGTAAAGTAAGTTAACTCACATTGGTATTACAGTAGTAACTTGATTAGATGGCATGCTACCTATTACCTTAATTATACTGCTTATTGATGTAATGCCAAAATTTCTGCTCTTTTATCAATTGGAATACCTACACCACAATTACTCTATACAATACCTCAAACTGGTATCTTTCCTCATTGGTACAAAGCCTCCTGACAGTGTGATAACATGCCTCTGTGAGTTCTGGCAATCTGCCATAAAGCAATGCTATTTGCAAAAGGAAAAATCATGTCTCTCTGTGTGCCTATGTATACCTTATGCGTGAAAGCAGAAAATCTTTTGCATATTCTCATGCCAAGCCGATACACTCACAGGCTGTTTTGAAGTTTGAGCCTGGAAAAAAAAATACTGTTCAATGTGGAAGGGACAAATATTTTAAAACATCATAGTTTTTCAAATATTTCTTGAAGTGGACCTTGAAAGTTACATCCACCGTGGTTGACAGAAACCTTCAATTGACACATGAGCTGTTAATGCCCACCCCATTGTACACTTTTACCTTTGGAGTCTTTGGTTTTGTCAAGTTTCAGTTAATGTGGGAATATTTGCTCTTGCACGTGTTTTTAGTATTTTCAAATGTTTAAGTAAAACATAATCTGTTAAACCTAGGCCTTTTTTTTTTTCTCCATTGGGGGAACTTAGGGAGCTTTGTTTTCCAAAATTGGTTTTGCCTATGAATTATGATGGACGGAGCAAGAGTAATAATTATTTTCCAAATATGTGCTGAAAAGAGACAGGGGAAGTACAAGGAGGAGAGAGAATGAGAGAGAGAGAGAGAGAGAGAGAGAGAGAGATAACAAATAAAGTAATTCATGTAAATAGGACTTGAAAACCTTTTTTTGGACTCCTGATTCCTCTGTTACTGATGCCTTTTAGGGGACTGGCTCTAGCAAAGTGTATTTTTTTATTTTTAATTTTTTGTTGTATTACCTTTCATCAGGAAAATTTTCAAACATGAATAAAGTTATAATAATATAATCAGCCTCATAATCCTATCACCTGAATTGAATTGCTGCTAACATTTCACCACATTTGCTTCAATTCTTCTTGTCCTAATGTAATCGAAAGCAAATCCCAGATCATCATGATACATTGCCCCTGCAAACTTCAGTATACCTCTTTAAAATGGGAGAAATTTTAAACATACTAGTGATTTTTGTTTGCGTATCCAAAATTTACGTTTGTTTGTTTTAACAACCTCTTCATAGCGTTTGACCCTGTGACTGTCTTCTCTTCCCTTCACACTGCCTATCTCTAGTTCCTCTCCCTACTTCCTTTGGGACACTTGATTTTTTTTTAATTTTTATTTATTTCTAGGAGAGAGAGAGAGAGACAGCGTGAGCAGGGGATGGTCAGAGTGAGAGGGAGTCACAGACTCTGAAACAGGCTCCAGGCTCTGAGCTGGCAGTCAGCACAGAGCGCGACGCGGGGCTCGAACCCACGAACCGCGAGATCATGACCTAAGCGAAAGTCGGACGCTTAACTGACTAAGCCACCCAGGCGCTCCTGAGACACTTGAGTTTTAAATCTCATTCATATGTTCTTCTCCCCCTACCCTCACCTCTGGACCCACATTATAATTATGTGCAAGTTTGCTTTTATTCTCCAACATCTATTTCCTACCAGGGATTTGTAAATATTGTGGGGAGCAATAACCACTCTTTAAAATATGTCGGAAAATAATAGGGAATCGTTCCTCCTAAAAACCATGTGGATAAACCATGCACACGCAACCTTGTCCTGTTTTCCTCGTGCATGTATATTCTTTCAAGTATATTTTATTATCTTTGTAATGCTAACCTGCAGTCAATAACATTCTTCTCAAGTTCATATCCTAAAAGTTCAACTGCCTTATGATCACCTAAACTTCAGTTTACATAACAGTGTCAAGTTAAGCATTGCCACATCTGAAATTCTCATTCTGTTCACCAAAATTGCTCTGCTCTGTGTTTCCCATGTCAGTGCATGGCACCCTCACAAAAATTGTTGGCTAAGACAGAACTAAGGATTCAAATGTAATTTTCCCTAATGTCCATTCTTTTAAACCAATACAATAGCAGTGCCTGCCCTTCAGGTCCATGCTTTTCCCTGTGCAGCACTGCATTTGCCTGTGTGGAAGACCTCGTTTCTTACCATCTGCATTATTCTAACAACTCAGTTGAAGTCCTGGCTGCCATTATATCCATCCACTTATCTGCTTCTTGCCAGTGTAATCTTTTTGAAAAGCCAAGATGCATATACCCATTCCATTTTTAAGCCTTCATTGGTTCTCCAGAGACTTCCAAATGACGTACATATACATGATCCATCTCCTGACTTTTTTTTTTTTAATAACTCACCACTTCCTCAAACCTCCTTGACTACCTTAGAAATTTAGGGTTCTCTGGCCTTTGAACTTGTTGCTTTCTCTTTTTGGAATGTTCCTCTCCTCCCTTCTTGATCTAAGTGGTTTCTTTCAGCGCTCAGTTCTTGGGACATCTCCTTTTGGAAACTCTCTTATTCTTCCAGTCTGCATTATGTGCTCTCCACTGTACTCTCTCAGAACTTAGGATATACCGCTATCATACTACCCATCACACTGTTTGCAATTATTGCTTTGTCTTCACTGTCTTTTAAAATCATGGGGTGCCTGGGTGGCTCAGTCGTTTAAGCATCCGGCATCAGCTCAGGTCATGATCTCACGGTTCATGGGTTCGAGTCCCGCTTTGGGCTCTGTGCTGACAGTAGCTCAGAGCCTGGAGCTTGTTTCAGATTCTATATCTCCCTTCCTCTCTGACCCTCCCCTGCTTTCTCTCTCTCTCTCTCAAAAATAAATAAAACATTAAAATTTTTTTAAATATATAGCAAGTCCCTTGAGTGCAGACACATGATTTATTCATATTTGTCCTCCTATATGTGGTAGAGTGAGTGAACACTGTAAACACTAAGTAAATAAATATGAACTAATAGAATAATGATAAATATTATGGAAATTCAAGCTCATTGTCAATTTATCCTGTTATTAAATTAATGTAGATAGATAGTAGTAAAAGGAGAGAGGAAAAAGACCACACATTTCCAGCCTAAAAATTCAGAACTTTAGAGTTTCCTCATATCCATAAGGTTTTAAATAATAGTTTTAAGTTACAAGACTAGCTGTTACAGAAAATCAGAAAACAGAAAAGTGACTACTAATTATAAAACAGTACAATCAACTAGAGATAGTAATTTTTGAAATGCACAGACAAATATAACACATGGACTAAATTCTATATCTAAAGTTCTTCACGGTGTCCAGTAGCATTAAATATTCTTCAAATTTGTGATATTTAATGGTTATACAATATTCAGATAAAAAAAACATACTAATTCAGTTATCCTAAGCATACTAGAAGTCTTTCTTAAGCATGATTTACAGACCATAATCATTTTTAAATCTCATTCATATGTTCTTCTCCCTCTACCCTCACCTGTGGACCCATATGTTAATTATGTGATAAATCTTGTACAGGGCATAATAAAATATACTATTATTATATTATATTTATTATATTATAAACATATATGTTCTTCTCATTTTTTCTTATTGAAAAAGTATTTTTACCATTGAATGCAACTAGAAATTAGTCTAAAAATAATGTACACTCCTACTTCCTGTAGCTCACTTATAAATTCCATAAAACTAACTTTTTTTAATGTGAAGAAGAAAAAAAGTTATATGTGAAACAATATAGTACAAGTACTTTAAAAAGAATTAATGAAAATTGAATTTTGGCCCCCAAAAGATCTGTCTACCTGAAATCTCAGAGTGTGACCTTATTCAGAACAAATATCTTTGCAGATGTAATTTGGGAAGGATCTCAAGAGAAGATCATCGTGGATTTAAAGCATGCCCTAAATCCCATGACTGATGTCCTTATGAGAGTAAGGCACAGAGAGTGTTAAGATACAGAGACACAAATAGGAGAAGGCAATGTACAGACGACGGGAAAGACTGGATTATTCTCTCACAAGATAAAGAATGCCAGTAATCATCAGACACCGAAAGAGGCAAGGATTCTCCCCTAGAGCCTTCAGCTGGACTATGGCCCTGCTACTACCTTGAATTATGACTTCTTGCCGCCAGGACTGTGAAAGAATAAATTTCTGTTGTTTTAAGCCATCCACTTTATGGTAATTTGTTAAGACAGCCACAGGAATCTGATATACAACTGAAAATACTAAAAAGATTGCTGCAGTGCAAATATTGGCAATGTATACAATACAGCTGACTCATAAAAAGGGAATGGCACAGGAACAAGAATAAAAGAAAAAAGGCAACACTGAAAGAGTATTTTAAGCATTTTGTTAGAAATTAAGAATAATTTATTAAAATTGATGTACATTTCAAGGACAAATGAAACTGTTTTGAAATTTTATTGTGATATACACACACACATATATATGATTTTTTTAATATTTATTCATTTTTGAAAGGCAGAGAGACACACAGAGAGTTTCCAGGGAAGTGGCAGAGAGAGAGGGGGACACAGAATCCCAAGCAGGCCTCAGGCTCTGAGCTGTCAACACAGAGCCTGACTCAGGGCTCGAACCCACGGACCATGAGATCATGACCTGAGCCAAAGTCAGACACTCAACTGACTGAGCCAACGAGGTGCCAGGCACCCTATATATATATATATATATATATATAGTTTATTTATTATATATAATAAACAATTATACAATAAATAATATATAATAAACAATTATATATTGCTTGTTAAACAATATATAAACAATTAATAAACAATTATACAATTGTTTGTAATTATATAATTATAACAATATATTAATTATATAATTAATTATATAATTAAACAATTATATATTGTTTATTATAATATATTGTTTATTTTATATATAAATATATATATATATATTTTTACACAAAGAAGTAGTAGTTGTCTTAATCCAATTGCTTGGTGAGGAAGGGCTCTTCTCTAGTACAATATTTTCTTTATTTTTTCAGGTAAAACTATTGCAAACCAAAATTAGATGTGCTTGTTCAAATAGCAAATACCAGTGAGGGAGATATGCCATGCTTTAAAAGAAGTTATTGAAGAAAATTGCTTGTGCTATATTGAAGAGAGAAACCTTCTTAGAATATGTTGTATGCCAGAGATGAGACTTAAAAATGAAATACACCTTTAAGCATAACTTAAAATAAATAGTTTGTGTTCTTGCTGAAGGACTCTGGAGGAATATTTCTGTAACAAATTGATATATTTAATTCTTGGATAAGAGCCAGGTATAGATCAGACATGAAATTTTTCTATTAAAATAACCACTAGCAAGGGAAAAAGAGAACCTCATACCCAGAGACACATATCATACTGCATGTAACCCAGTGGTCATTATTTCTTGGTGACCCATCAAGGCAATATGTGACAAAAAGCATCCAGAGTCTCTTGACTAGTGACTGATAATAATGTGGTGTCTAAGATTACTGACTCTCCTATAACTGATATTTCCCCATGAACTATTTACTGCTGTCTTGGGCTATGATACTTGTAAGCATTCACTGGAGTTCAGCCACCCAGTGCACCTCAAGGAGTACAGTCAGACATGCGTGCTGCAACCCAGGGAACTAAAGAAATCCAATCCTGGGTAGATGACTCTGCCTCCTAGCAGCCTTCCTCTGATGACATGTGGCAAATCCCTCTCCTGAGGGCTGATGCAGTAGATCTCAGGGCTAGTTATTGATTGAAAATGGAAATCAGAGCAATTCAACAGCTGCTTTTCTTTTCATACTTTTTTTCCCATTTAAACGGAAATTATTTTGATTTTGTTGAATTAAACAGTATAGGAAGCAATCTGCTGCTGTCACCTACAGTATTTTTGTTAGATTAATGATTATCCACAGGTAGTAGACTGGTTCATTAGAGTAATATTAGGTGTTATAGATAAAGAAAAGTATTAAGCCTTAAAATACATCCTTGTGACATCCATCTCTGTCTTTGTCTAGAAATGTATCCTTTAGCTGATGAACTGATGCTGGATTGTATAAAACTTGTAACCTGTTAGGAAGAATTTGAAGTTCCCAAAATGTATAACCCCAGTGATCAGGCATGTTACAAAATGTGGGTTGTGGACTATTGGTACCATGCTTAAACTGCCACCATGCAAGAAAATAAATAGGACAGTCTTTCTGGCTACTCATGAAAGTTGCCATATAGTGAGGTGGTTGTATTTGTCTATCTCTTAAATATCAGCTGAGCCCATGATTAAATCTAAGCTTAGAAATCAGCAGCCTTTGGGCTAATGGAGACCTGAAAACTGTGTTTTGTTTGATCTACATTGCTTTTAGTAATTTGCCAGCTTCTACAATGATCATATGCATTCATCTCCAGGTCCCAAATTCCACTTTCTCACAAACACCTCAGAAGGTCTGGCTGCACTAGAGCCGTATGCCCATGGAAATACTGTTGGCTGGCATTCCGTGGTGGCTTATACTTTTAGAAAGGGTATATGAGTTTCCACTTCATTATGATCCCATCATTTATTATCATATCACACATATTGGTTGCAGTTTACCATCAGGCTAGCACTAACCCCCTGATCGTTTGACTTATTTATGTTATCTCTATGGCCTCTAAAACAATCAAATTCCAAGGCTTGGGTTGAGATTCTTATTTGATTTAATTTCTTATGAACTTCCACCAGGCAGTGCTTTTTCAGACCACAAGAATGTGTTCACTTGATTAGATATTCTCACCCTAAAGAATGATTTTAAAGGAGTAACTTATACTCTCAAACAAGTCAGACACATTTAATTATAACTCCTAATGTTATCAACCTAGACATGATAGTAGCTTGTTGATCTCAATAATTCTGTCAATTAGAATTGGAAATGTTAAGCAATTTGGAAGGAAAACATGCCTGCTAAAGTGATACTGCCAATCTTCCTAGTGGATCAAGGAAGAACGTGTTATTGGTGGCCTTTCCTAGTACCGGCCCTGGGCCTTCTCCATTTGCTTGCTAAAGTCCATTTCCACCAAGCCATTTTCTTATTCCCCTGACATATTAAGTTCATCTCATCTTAAAGACATTCGCACTAGATGTTTTGTTCTTGTCGCCATCATCGTTGTTGTTTTTGTTGTTCTTCCCCTTGAAAAGCTCTTCCTTTTCATCTATGGATGATTTCTCCTCCTTCTCATCTTCTCAGCTCATATGCTCATTCTTTGTCTTCTCAAGTTTAATCACATCACTTTGTTTTATTTTCTTCAAATCATTTATGATTTTCTGAATATACTTAGTTTATGTACTTATTTTATTATTTGGTGTTATCTCTCATTAGAATATAAAATCCATGAAAACAAGTATTATTGTCTAGTGACATTCTATTAATCTAGGATGAATGTGTGAAAGAATGAGTGAAAGAATGACATGGCACACTATGACACTGAAATAGTGTGTGTTGTAAAAGGGAGAAAGAGAACTAAGAATAGGTCCTCTATTGTAGTACTCTAGAGCTATAGATTTATTAAACCCACAGATATTTGAATGAGATTAGGCATAAGACAATTGCACATAGGTAGTTTTTGTCACTCAGAGTGCTAGTACTTAAACTGCTTAGTAATGACTCATGGCAAGACATAGAATGTGCATGAGAAGGCAAAGCCGCACACTATTTCCTTACTGAGAAAGTCCTTCAATGAAAAAAAAAAAGTCAGTTGAACACAACAGTGTGCCGACTGTTGTAATTTATATCCTAGCATCATCTTAGCACATTGCAAACCAGCAACAGTTTTCAGATTGCCATCTACCTAAGGACAACTCTTTATGTAGTCTTGGTTTAGGTATATATATTAAAAAAAAAAAATAATCCCACCTGAATCATGACATTTATCTCATGAGGGGAAATACTTTCACAATGAGGAAAAGTATATTTTTTCATGAGAGTAAGTTACTTTGTGAACCTATTATACTTTTCATGGGGATAAGCCCTTTATTGAAAGGAATGGTAAATTAAAGAGATTGGGCAGAAAAAGGAGTGTGGGGAGGGGGCAGAGAACACACTTAAGAAATATATAAGAGCATACTCAAAGTAAATAATGAAAGAAATTGATTTAAACTTTAGTAATTTTCAGAAATTGTATCATCAGTAATTTTTTGGCTTCAAAAAATAGTATCTGAATAATAGTTGAGAACTGAATCTGAAATGTATTTTCCATACATTCTTCTGACAAAGTAATCAGATGAATTATTGTATGTGTTTCAAGAGTGTTAGAAAAGACCTTTTCAATTTTAACTTCAGCATAAAACCAAATCTATTAGAATTTTTTAAAACGCTCAACGCATGATTCTTCTTTGGCCAACTCCGCTTGGCTCTTTTTATAACAGAATTAAGTAAGTGTATAAGTAAGGCTTATATAACTCAATTGTATTCTGTTTTTAACTTAGCCCTGACTGTCTTTTCATTTGAAGATTTTTCAGGGTGGACTACTGAAGTGGGAGTTACCTAAAAATGAAGCTTTTTCTTTTCCTCTCGTTTCCATTTGGTATTTACTCTGGCTTTGTGGATAACTGTGAAAATCTTTTTACCAGGTAAATAATATCAGAGATCAGAGAACCAGTAGAGATGAATTTAGGACTTGGAAAACTAGGTAGATAGGACATTTCCAAATAAAAGTAATAAATGAATGAGGGTACAATCAAATAGACTTTTTAAAGTCAATCCCTTTTTGAGAAATAGATTATCTGTCTAGGTGAATTCCCCTTTTACCATTAAAAGCCAGCTTCCAGATAGGTCTGATCCATTCATTCACTGGCCACTAAATGGCATTGACGAATTACACTTTCTAATCGCCCAGCATTGGCAATGATAAATCTCTTGACTTCTGACTTTGCAAAGAGATTGGATTTAGGAGTGTAGCTGCTGCCCCAACCATATCCTTAGAGAGGTGAGCAAGCCCACTCTCCACCACTGAAATAATAGTTTTCCTTTATTCAAAGTGCTGATGAAACCAAACTCAATGTTTTGATTTTGGATAAAGTAGATTTAATTATGGCCCCTGAGCACACTGGACCCCAGTTGGCTGCCTGAAAAAAAATGCCTTCCACTGGCTGCAAAGAGTATTAAAAGTATGAATGCTTCAGTACAAATTACATTGATTTGTCTAAAAAAAAAAGCAACTAACAAAAGCCACCTTGTGCTGTTTTTCTGCTGTTATCAGACAAATGTCTTCAAACCTTTGAATCAAGAAGAAAATCCAAGTACGATAAATTCACACTTGTTCTTCCTTTGCCATCTTTGAAGTACTTTTTTCATAGATTTTCTGTTTCATTCCATGTCCTGACCCACAAGTGGGAGAAAAACTTTGTGGAGGCCTAAATGAGACAGAGCACCTCTCTCTTGATTTACATGACTAGGTGGACTCTCAGACAAAACAAAGCAATCCAATTTTCTTCTTGCAGTAGTCAACAATAACTGAAGCAAGATATTTGGTTTTCAAGTTCTGCTGGTTTTCTTTGTCTCCTTTGTGGATAGGTTTCACATGTAGTGGCTGAATATGGAATTCAGATCTAGCAAGTAGTATGATAAATTGCTGTACCACGGAGTCATTATCTTTCTCCACTGGAACTAATGGGCAGTAGCCACAGGGACTCACAATAACACTCAGCCAACCAGCATCACAGTCACAGTATGCATAGGAAATCTGAATTTGCTTTTACTTTACCTTTATAACATTAAGATCCTATGGAACATCCCTGATATATGTAGGAACTCCAGCATGACTTTAGGATTGTGGCAGGGTACAGCTTTAGAAATTTGTAGAATTAAAATAGAAGCCTCTATTTAAGTGCCTATTGATATATATTTTTTTCTACTTGGCACTTTCAAAAAAAACATTTTTTTAGATTGCAGATATGTGAATCTCCACCACTTAAGTAGTCTTTCACATTGAACGTATTCCTTTTGTAAAGGCAAGAATAACTTTTGTGTTATCTCTCCTATTCTTGCATAAATATATAGTGTCTTTGTTTTCAAAAATACTGTTTATATTGTACTTTAGTGAAATGGACAGGGATGTATGTTTTGAGCAATCTTAAGAAAAGGTTAGTGACTAATTAAATGGTAAAGTAAATAGGCTGCAGACTTGGGTGGCAGTATCCGAAATCTGAACTGCTCTCCCATTGTGCTTCCTTAAGAAGAACAATATAGGTAAATGTGAGAGAGAACATTTTCCTTTGGCTGACTCTTGGACTGCCTCTGTGTCTGGGAAGACATTTATTATGTTTGCCTTTTCTTTTCCGAGTGTGGGAATGTGTGAGGGTGAGAGTGTGTTAGCTCTGTAGTTTTGATTTAAAGCACGGTGGATAACAGCAGGCTTGGTTTTATATATGAGTGGCCCCAGCAGGTGATGAATTGTTTTTGACTTTCATCATTTGCCAATAAATAAGAAAACTGAGAGATTTATCATATATGTAAAAAACTCTGGCAACATTCTCTATCATGTAAAATGAAATTTAATAAAATAGCATTTTAAAAAATGCACGCAATCAGTTGCCTCACTCTTATAGGCTGTAGATTCTGGAAGTCAGTAGTCTTTAGAAAATGCGGAGTGGGAGTCAGGGAATAGACCTACTTGTCCAGCATCAGGGTGGTGACCATTTTGCACAGCTGGTGGATTTGCAAAGTTGAGTGGCCATCTTTGTGTGTGACTCCCTGTGACCCTTTTATTAAGCACCTAGCTGTGCTCAATAGCGAAATGGATTCTAATTGCTTCACAGCAGGTTAAGTGATTTAACCTGAAGCAAAGCAATAGTTTTTATTTGAAATTGCCAGCACCTTCACACTGACTCCCCTCTACCTAAAAAAAAAAAAAAAAAAAAANAAAAAAAAAAAAAAAAAAAAAAAAAAAAAGGAAAAATAAAGAAAAAAGAAAAAAATCACCACCCTAAAAAGAGAAAAGGATTACCAAAGCTGGTATCCTACATTTTGCTTTCTCATAAAAAAAGAGGAATACAGGACAATGCATCCAGAGACAAGAAAGTATTAATACTGGAAAAGGCCTTAGCAACCACCCAGTTTAGCGTTTAATTTTGCAAATGTAACAGTGTTTTGTATTTATTTATATTTATTCATTGTCAATCTAGAGGCTTCCAGAACTGTGCGACAGCAAGTAACTAATTTTGAACAGAAGCAAAGCTTTGTTTAAGATAAACACAAGGCTAATTATTTTAGGTTTCTCTCTGCAAATATGTATTGAGTCCCTTCTAAGTACTAGTCACTGGGGTAGATCCCGTGGGGCGTCGAGAAAAAAACCAGACATGGTGTCTTTCTCAAGGAGTTCACAGTCTCATTAATGTCATGCTAGGGACCAAATGTCTGACTGGCACACAGGCAGGAGGAAATCATATTAAATATTAATATGTGTCTTATTTTGGATCAATTGGATATTCTTCTAACCTTGAACTTCCGCAGGAATTATCATGTTTAGAAATAGTGTTCTGTGGCTCTCTGCTTGAGTTCACGTAACTTACCCTTTTTCTCCTTTCCTTTCTCTTTTTCCAATATCTGTTTGAATGAAGCAACAGAACTTGGCAATGACCTGATTATAAGAAATGGGATTACCTGCCTACTCAGATTCAGGATCATGTAATGAACTGGGATTATTCTTTCTGTATTGTGTGTGTCTATAGAAAATCCTGTCCTTAGTTTAGAACTGAGAACCTGTTCTAATTTCTTAGACTTTCCCACATCTGCTACTCAGTCAATTTTTTGAGTATCCTGAGTATAGTTTGGGGAGAATCAGATGAACAAACCTATCTTTTTTTTTTTTTTTTTCAATCAGGATGAATCCTAGTCTGTACCATCTGTAATGGGGGGTGGAAATAATTTAATTTAGTTAGCAGTACAGAGATCTTTTATTGTAAAACTTCAGATGTTTGTGAACCCCCTGCTACATGCACAAGCACTGTCCTACTTTTGAATTCTGGCTAGAGTCCTCTAGAAACACACACCTTAGCAAAGCCCACACATGAATTAATCACTGTATACAGTTGTAATGTTTTCGCTTTTCTCCCAGGCCCTTTTCCACTCCTGGCTGATAAGAATCTCTAATGTGGTGTTGTAAATGCTCCATTTCTATACTTAGCCTAAATAGGAAATAACATTTATGTCTATTAGCATCCACAGAAACATTTGTCAACAACAACTGGGAGAATGACATAACTTTTTTAAGTGTACCCATCTGGGAAACATTCCAAGTTGGGAGATACCCAAATTGGCAAAGATTCTAAGAAACTCATTCATATGCGCTATACATGACAACAGTTTCTGGACTTCTTTTATATTTCCAGCCATTAGAATTAGAAGTGCTGGAGATAAGACAGAACAGAATACACACACCAACATCCACCCACCCAGACACACACTCATACACGACTATGAAATAAAAGTAGATCTATGAAAGTTCGGAGAGGATAGTTCTGGTAAACTCAGAGCAAGAGAGAGGTCAAGATCACCCTCTGTGTTTAGTCAACTCATCTCTGAGCCTGGCCCATTTTATTCAAGGACAAAATGAAACTATTTCAAAGCCATTTGGGGTCTACCTCAAAAACTGATCCTTTTCAATCAAGGACTCTCCAGAAATGCCAAAGTGTTGTCTGCACTTAGATAGCATAAAAGAGCATCCATAAGATTTTTTCTTTTTAAAATTTGAAATCCTTCTGAATTTTGGTCTTTATTTTCTGTAGACTTATCTTACTGTTTCAAGCACAACTGGCTACCGATAAATTGTTCAGTAACTTTTTCTCTTCATTCACAAAACTAATGACATCGTTGTGTATCTAAGAAAGCCACATGTGCTTTCTACATTTTTTTTTTTTTTGCTTTTAGTAAATACATACTGAAACACAGAAGTTCTTTATTTAATTGGTATGTGTGACCTTTTTGTGTCCTTGGTCCTTAGAGTTCTGTAGCTTAGACCTATATTTATTTGACACAATTGTGGAGTCTTTTATTGATGGTTTGAAAAATATTATGTAAGAGGAGAATTTTATTTAGTTACAGACTTACTGAAACAAAATTCATTTGGTAAAATTGTAAATAATTATCAAGTGAACTCAAGTTTACTATTTGTCAAGCTGATCATTCAAAATGAATGTGTGCATAGAGAAATACTTGTCCTTAATATTCATTACTTCAAAACTTAAATTGGTAAGGTCATTTTACTTAAAATTATTCATTCTTAGAATTTTAAAAGAATTGTACCATTCTAAGTGTTGACACCAAAAAATGATATAATCTTTTGGTACCCCAACATCCATTTCTAATACAAAGCACTCTCCTAGAATTACCAGTTTGTAAAGTATCTTTAAGGTAAATTCAACTTTTCTTTCTTGTAATTTATCACTGGTTAACAAATGTTAGCATTTTCAATTAAAATATAGTAATATTGACATCATTAGTCTACGAGTCACAAGCATTAGATCTGGAACTAAACGCATCACATGCAGTTCCTTCCAGCCCTGCCGCTTAACTAGCAGTGTGATCAAGGCAAGTTGTGTAACCATAGTTTCCTCATCTGTAAAATAGAAATAACAGAAACCATGGGTGCCTGGGTGGCTCCATCGATTAAGTGTCCCACTGTTGAATCCAGCTCAGGTCATGATCTCATTTTTTTTCCTTTTAATTTATCTTTTAATACAATTTACTGTCAGATTGGTTTTCATACACCACTCAGTCCTCATTTCAACAAGCACCTTCCTCAATGCCCATCACCAACTTTCTCCTCTTCCCTACCCCCCAATCATGATCTCACAGTGAGATTAAGCCCTGTGGTGGGCTCACTGCTGCTTGGAATTCTCTCTTTCCCTCTCTCTCTGCCTCTCTTTCTCTTTATATCTCTAAATAAATAACATCAAAAGAAAGAAATAACAGAGTCGTCGTAGAGTTGCTATTAGAAGTAAATGGATTAAGACATGTAAAGCATTTTGAATAAGGTCTAGTAATGCCAGATAAGCATTTGCTATCAGCACTATGATCTACCAAGCAATTTTTGTGAAATTTGAAATAAATCCAAAAATGTTTTTCTCAACCTGAAATAGAATGAATGTGTTATATTTACAAAACTACATAAAAATATACCCAAAATAATTTAAAGCCTGTTATTCTACCTGGTTCCCACCTGGTTCTATATTAGTCCAAAATTGTCCATAAATGCAAATGTTGAAGTACTCATTATGAATGGAGTGAGTCATAAGTGAGTCATAAGTGTGTGTGTGTATGTGTGTCTATGTGTTCCTTTTTAATCTTCCTAACAACCAATTAGGCCAATATAATTTCAGAATTGATAGTCTAAATACCATACAGATCATCAGTTCACTTAGTTATTCTGATGGTAGAAACTGTACTAAAACCAGAGTGTCCTTATTTACAGCATCCATTTGATGAATTTCAGTGTAACAAATATGTACCAAATATTTTTTAAACTTAAAAAAATTTTATGTTTATTTATTTTTGAGAGAGAGAGAGAGAGAGAGCATGAACAAGGAGGCCCAGAGAGAGAGGAAGACACAGAATCCCAAGCAGGCTCCAGGCTCTGAGTTGTCAGCACAGAGACCGATACGGGACTCTGTCTCATGAGCCTTGAGATCGTGACCTGGGCTGAAGTTGGATGCTTAACCAACTGAGCCACCCAGGTACCCCAAATATGTACCATATATTGAACCATATACCAGCATTGTGCTGGGTGATCAGGAATGAAAGATGAATAAAATATACCTACCTCTGTTAGGGAAAAGTGCCGATAGTCTGTTGGTCATGAGCTTATTCACTGCAACCTTATGCCTTCAATCTGATCTTTCTCGATCACTGCTGCTTCCCCAGACTCCCACCTTCTTAGCTGGAAAACTAGCATAAAGTTATAATTTCCATCTAGGAATTAGGATTCACAGATCATTACGAAATAGTTGATATTACTTTAGAGAAGGAAAAATACACATTGGATCTTGGCTACTCTGTATAAGTCTAACAAAATGAATATGGATTTTTTTTAATTTGTTAGTGTTTTTACTTATTTTTGAAAGAGAGACAAAGAGTGAGCAGGAAAGAGACAGAGAGAGAGAGAGGGAGACACAGACAAAATCTGAATCAGGCTTTAGGCTCTGAGCTGTCAGCACAGAGCCTGATGCAAGGCTTGAACTCACAAATCATGAGATCATGACCTGGGCTGAAGTCAGATGCTCAACCGACTAAGCTACCCAGATACCCATGAGTATGGAATTTCTTGATATGAAAGCTTTTCTTAGAAAGTTTTGGTCCTTAGTCACATGTTTTCATATCCCTGTCCCAATATTACTGCTGTTATATTGAAAGATAGAATACATGTTCATCTTCTAAGCAGAGTAACCAAACCAATTTACTGGTTTTCACCAGGGAAAAATGTGTGAAAGAAATATAAATAAATAAGAAATGAATTAATAAAAATAAACTATCATAATATTATCACTTTGTATAAAAATTTATATTTCTTGCTATAGTATTACTCAGGAACATATTGAATATGTTGCTTTTCAGTAACAAGTAAGACAATTTAGACTTTGGCAGAAATTACATAAGACACTAACTGTTTTTAAATTTATCTGCAAAGGACTTAGATAAATTTAGAATTGTTAATAAAATTTTCTACCTTCTAAATAAATCATATTAAACTTGTTAATTGTGAATACAAATTTTATCTAATCATGTCCTTCATATAATCTCATATTCTCATGATAGTTAACAGCTTACAAAATTATATAGGACTTATCTAAAAGTGAACCAAAATTAAAATTCCTGGAACAGTGTAATTTTTTTTTATTCTAAGAACGTATTTTTATGTTTTGATAAGAGACTTGCCTGGAAAATTAAAAGCACCCAGAGGATGAAGAAATATATGTAGATTAACAGGTATCTTCATCTAATAGTAATATAGTCACTAATGGTTCCTCAAGGTTTCGTTTAAGGGCAAATTTGAAGGCTTATTCATCATCTCCCCAACTTTCTACCATTTTTAAGATATTCTGGATATTTTGGACATTTTTATTGATTTTATTTTTCTAGTATATATTCCCATTAAGGTACACAAATTCCAGTACCTGGAAAATGTAATAATATTAGTTATAATGATTATGATGTTAGAGGGCTTAAGTAAACACTGTGGATTTCACAGGCCAAAAGCTCACAAACTATTCTCATTGTGTACCCAAAGTATTCTTAGTAGACCATTTTATCTTCCTTTGAGTATGTGTTATAGGAAGCGACTTTAGAAGCCAATAAATGAGGAATTTTTTATAACCACAGTAAATTAGAGATTAACATATAAGCCAATCTCATTTATTTAGCAAAGCACGGAAATTTGTTCCAGAGAGAGGAAATGACTTGTCCAAAGGCACAGGACAAATGAAATATAGAGCCAGAAAGAAAGCTGAACTATCTTGGCATCGTATTCAAAAGTTATCTTTTCATCTTCTTGCTTCCATTTGTCTTTACCAGTAGACTCTCTCCAGAATAGTAAAGAAACTTTCTTTTCACTGCTGAATTCCCAGAGCTTGGTAGAGTTATTGGGACATTTGAGGTGCTTAATAAGTAATTGTTAAGTAAATGTAGGAATTAAAAAGATGACAAATTGCATAACGAGGGAGAAAACTCAATTTGTTAAGAGACCACTATCTTTCTACCATATTTAGATGCTACCTTTAGTTTGAATTCCTGATTTACACCTCCAGGGCTTATTAGTAGCCTATATGTTAAAATTTATTGTATTTAGTATTACAGCATTTGATACAGCATCATAAAATTGAATATTCATCTGCTCTTTTGCTGCTTCTACCTCTATCCTGCCCATTTACAATCATCCTCTGTGTGGCAGTCTTTTTTTTTTTCCCCCAAGGCTGCTACTACTTGGCTTTTACAAATGAAGTCATAGAATTGTCTGAATTTTAATTGATCCTGAATATATATTTTTCCCCTCAAATAAGATAGAACACTGATAGAAGAAGTATGTTCTATGAAAATAAGTTCCTGGCTTTTCACAAAATAATTGGAAATACTTGCCAAGCTTTAAGTTAAAAAAAAAAAAAAGTGGGAAGGCTTTACAGATGATGAGGCAGCAGCTTGGAAGACAGGGGAGGGCAAAAGGAACCACACTTTAGTTTGCAGAGATGCTTGTTATATTTTCCACTGGCTCTATTTTATCTACATAACTTGGGTCTTCTGATTCTTTTGCTTTTTTGTGTGGATAATTGCTTTGTTGTTAGCGCTTTGACACTGAGTGACAGTGCTTTTCCGTGGTTGACAGCCAAATCTATTGGCAGACGATAGTCCTCATCCACAGAGAGGTGCTTTCTTTCTGCCTAGTGACAGTAAGAGCTTCTAAGTTGACAGAGGAGGTCTCATCCCTCTCAGAAGAGAGACAAAAGCAAAATGGGGAGAGTGAGATTTCTGCCAGAATGCAAACATCTCTTTAATTTGCTATAGAGAGAAATACAACGGGCAGTGTCTATAATGAGTGCCAGTTAAAACAAATCATTTTATATATGTGTGTTGCCTATGGAAAATTTTTATCACTTAGTAAGCTATCAAGGTCTTTATATCTTGCCTTTGGAAACACTGCAAACCAAAAATAAATTCATTTTCTCTCAGTAGAGTTTATTAAAAGGAGACAATCAAGAACAGAATGCAGAGAGGATGTAAATGCAATTTTGTTATATTTCATATCACTGAATTAAAGTCATGTAAGTAAAAATATCTCTAACAATGGTTAGCAGAATTATGTTTCTGAATTGTGAAAGATATTGTTTGCCAAGTGATTCGGAGATATAGGCCAGAGAATCTGATTTACCATTCATAATTTGGAGTTGAAAACTACACAATTTGAGGTTAAAAAGCATCCTCTTATCTTCCTGGAGAAAGACATTAACCATTTATATTCCAAACTACCGTATGTGTAACAGCATGCACTTATGAAACTGAGAAAAAAGAAGACAAAGGGAAAGCTATTGCCCATCTGTAGAGAAAGGACTCCTTGAGAATTGGGATTGTACCTTGAAACATCTTGTTTATCATTCAGAGTTTTTAAGTAAATTTGGGGGGGGGTATTTGTGAATCCCCTGAAACAGTATGTACATTTTTCCTTGCATTTCCAGTTTTCTTATGAGCAGATTTGTATGTTCATTGCATTCACCACACTCAGTCCATGGACTCAAGGTGAGAATCACTGCTCTGGTAACATGATAAATGTTGTATCTTAAATACATTTCAACTATTAAACTTTTGTTTGCTAACAACAACAAAAAAGCCTTGGTGTCTAGGAAAGGGAGTGACAAGGATTAAAACTCAGAAACTTGGTGATTAACTCAAGGTTGAGTCTTCATATATTAAAATGATCCACCTTGTTAGAGAAGACTGAACAGTAAGTCCTAGGATGACAGATTTTTGCTTCAAATCTAGAAAGTATTTCTTATAGAGGCCTCTAGCAACAGTGTACTGACCTCTATAGAAAATGACTATAGGTTTTAAATAATGCTTAATTTTAATCATAAATATGAACTACATATTAGTAAAATTTCTGCCATATGCCTGGAACTGTTCTAGATTAAGTTAGATACATCATCTGAACAAGGTCCTTCCTCTTACAGATGTTGCAATCCATTGAGTAAAGATTGACAGTAAATAAATACATAAATAACTAAATAAATGGTATTATCCAGCAATAAGCACTATGTAGAAAACAAAAGACAATGCTATAATAAATGATTCAAAAAAGTCTGATTTAGATGGCCTGTTTGGGGAAGTCCTTAGGTGACATCTGTGAAGAAATCTGAACGACAAAATGCACCAGTCATTTGACTACCTGGAGATTAACAAGGATCTGCCAAGGACATTTCAAGAGAGACTCTATGGGAAGGAAACTAAGAAAAAAATGACCCTCTAAGGTCCGTTCCAACTCAGTAGTGTAATATTGGATACTATCTCAACTTCTAGATTTCATCATCCATTGGGTCTCTTAAGTTCCCTTTGTGAGAAAGTCTTTATGAATAATTGA
The DNA here is from genome assembly GCF_003009895.1 of Hyaena hyaena. Classification (NCBI taxonomy): domain Eukaryota; kingdom Metazoa; phylum Chordata; class Mammalia; order Carnivora; family Hyaenidae; genus Hyaena; species Hyaena hyaena. The sequence goes on along the minus strand of NW_024080988.1, from coordinate 340,097 downwards.
GTTGAAATGAATAGACAAATTGCTTTCTTCAACTGAACAGTATCACCTACTGTGAAAGTTCAACTGGGAATGATGAATGATGATAACGTTGGCTAACTTAGTCATCAATATAGGATCCAGATTCACTTATCTGACACTTTTAAAATTTCTTTCTTTGTTCTTTTTTGTTGCTCCAACTGGCTTTATCACAGCTACTTATCAATTTTTCATTCATATTTGTCTCATCAGTGAATTGCTGGAGGATTGTAAGCATCCCTTTTGAAATATTGCCCAAAACCAGAATGTAAATCATTCTAATGTGTTCTTTAAATTAAATTAGTATTGGGTCCATGGTTAGGGTCCTGCCATTTGCTGGTGTCTCAGAGTGCTTCTGAGATGGCTCCATGCCTACCAGACACTGAAGAGAACATGAAAAAGAAGACATTACAATATTTCAAAGAGTAGGATTTCTAAAGCAGCCCATCGTCACTTATTATTTCAGTCAAAGGTTTTCCTGGTAACACGTTTTCAGTGTTGTAAACATTTCTTAGAAGGTGTCCTATAACATGCTGTGTAGTTCTCATTCTTTCATTTTGTCATATTCCCCCCTCACACACACACATATCCATTCTTACAGTAATGAGGATGCCACGCTAAATATGTAGTTCTTAAAAATGAGTAGAAAACATTCCCTGTTCACAAATATCCAGTGATCTACTGTTTGAGGTGAAGGATGGGGAATGCATAAAGAATGCCCTAAGTCTTGTAACATAGCTATAGGCAAAATATAGGATGTAAGGAGCCTCTCTAAGAGAGGTAAAACCAAAACAAAAAAGTGCAGGACCTCACAGCCTGGTGGCCTGACTGAGACAAGCTTTCTTTCATGCAAAAGCATTTAAACTAGGCTTTTAAAAAAGAATTACAATTTCAACAGACAGTGATAAGAAAAGTAATACACGAGTATAGATATAAGGTATTGGAGATTTCAAAGGAAATGATGATTTCCATAGAAAGTAGATTGCATGTAGAGGAGTGAAGCCAGAAAGTATTCTAATCATGGCTATTTTGGTTGTAAAGATCAGAAACATCTTGAAACTGGTTAGAGTAAATGCTTTTTTTGTAAGGATAGAATTAGCAATCTTACTGACATCAAGGACAGGAAATGAAATACAGCTGAGCTCATGGGTCCAGAACAGCAGAATCAGGAGCAATGGAGGCTGTCCCATGCCATTTCATAACTGATTGGCATGGAACACAAAGGAGAGGTAGGAGTCAAAGATAACACAAAGCTTTTGAGATGGGTGAGGGAATTCAATATCCTGGCAGAGAGAGCACTCAATAAAATTACCTACTCTTAACTGACTGTCTGACAGACTGAAAGATTTCTTTCAAAGGAAAGAACATCATACAGATTTTTGACATCAGATTTTGATATTTGATCCCATGTTGGGGGAGTCAACTTCACAGTCATTTTGTAGGGATTTTAATAGAAAAGAGTACATTGCATTTCCTGATGAATTGTAAATTTCGGTATTATAATGTACTGTGTATATTTGAATTTACTAAGAACTTTGTGTTTTTATATATACATGCATTTTATTCTCATGACATTGAGATTGAGTAGATAGAGAGTTTACACATGAGGATACCAAGGCTCAATTATTTATTTAAAGTTAAAAGTTTTCTTCTATTAGAGAGAAGATACAACCTAAGGGTCTTAGACTGTAAGTCCTCTGATTTTTCTAGACCATCAAAAAATGCTGGTGGAAAGCATAAATCTCTTAGAATTCAGTGTTATTTTTGTAATGTTCCATTACTTTAAGTGCCTTCCTATTTAGTAATTCACACTCCAGTAATTCTGTGTGAGTTATAAAACACACAATTGAACAGTCCCCCCAGATAGGACTAAAATCTGATTACAGGTGACATCTTCCATTCATGACTAATATAGATTATTTTAATTCCTTCTGCTGGAATTAATGGGACTTGAACAGGATAAGTCTTATTATAAAAACCAAACTAAACCAAAAACAAACCAAATGAAAACTAGAAATGTTCACTACTCATTAGATATTCAGTTTAGCTCAAGTCTTATAAAGTTAACACTGAATCAAATCTTAGGTTCATAAGCTGATATGAGCGTACGCCTAAATTTAAATTACATGATAATAAGAACTGAAGTTCAGCCAGTATAGATAATATAGATAATAGACAGCTTCTATTGCTCTTTAAGATGTCATCCCTTCTGGCTTGGTGATGGCTAAGCTGGTCATGTTTTTTAATACTTCTGATATATCTTTTAGTTATTAATGGTAACTAAGGCATTTTTATATACAATTTCAAGCACAGGTATTTCAAGAAATATGTTACCAAATTGGTAACATATTTGATTAAAATTTGTGCTTTTGGAAAACTGTTTTCTTTGGTTCCCATATACTTGAAACATAGGCTGAAATTTAATTTCTATTTGAATGCATTCCACCTCTCTTCATTTATTTAGAGATGCTTTTTAGATATTATTTTTACCAGAATCTTATAACTGTATATATAGGGTTCCAGAAAAATAACCAGAAACTTGTATAAAGACAAATATGCAAATTAAAGCATTGCAATTTAAAAAAGAAAGAAAGAAATAGTCCCAGAAATAATGGGTGACAAAAAATAATCATACAATTTGCTGTGAAATACAAGCATCTGCTAATAATATGCAAATCTAAATTTGTTGACATAGAAAGATTATGTGTGTTTACACACATACATGTGAATATTTGAAACTCCAAATTACAGGGGTGCCTGGGTGGCTCAGTTGTCTAAGCATCTGACTTTGGCTCAGGTCATGATCTCATGATTTGTGGGTTGGAGCTCCATGTTGGACTCTGTTCGGATAGCTCAGAGCCTGAGGCCCGCTTCGGATTCTGTGTCTCCTTCTCTCTCTGCTCCTCCCCCACTCATTTTCTCTCTCTCTTTTTAAAATAAAAATTTAAAAGACACAACAAATTACAAAAGTAATGTCTAGACAATCCCATATTAAACACTGTATGTACACATGCATGTACTCACACACAAAAGGTAGAAGAATATTAATGTTTTATTAGGGTTCTATCTTATAAATAAATTTGGTATAAATTTGGGACTTTTTCCAATTTTTTACTCCTCAATATTTTATACAGATTTAATAATAATAAAAGTCACATTTAAAACAGGAAAAATATAAGGTATTTATTTGTTTATTTTTATATTTATTTATCATGATCTTCAAATCTGATTCCATTGCCCAAGAAAATTCTAGCATCCTTGGGCTATATCTCTTCCTTCCCAGTTTAGTGTCCTTAATTTCAATTTCATCCTCATTGAAAAGTAGATATGGAAGCTAACATCATCATCTACTAAGTTGTAAGCAACTATTTCATATATGTGTGTGTATATATATATAAATGAAAACAATGTAGGTGATTTATATCAGGATTTTAAATAATAATAATAATTGACGTATTGAACCAATGAATTAGGGGTGACCTTAGAATGCTCAAATCACCCACTTAATAAATATGTATGGAATTGATTTTTGTGATAACAACTTGTTCAAAATTCTGTTTCACCTCTTCAATACTTAATCTGATTCAGTACTTTCTATTCTTTTTCAAAAATGTAAGGCTTTGTTATTACCTTCCTTCCACCTCCAGTTTTCCTTTCACTTCATTTCATTATTCTCACAGTCTTACAACCTATGTAGTTACTGTCTAAATGTAAGTCAGCAAATTTAATCTTTGCATGTTTAGAAAGCATCCTCAATAGAGATTTTTCTTAGCAACTGAAAATACAGCAGTCAGAGGTAGGAAAATATTATCTTTAGGTAGATAAATGTGAAAGTTATGATTTTGCTTCAATTTCATCAATTTTGCAGTACCTAGTGCATTGTTGGGGTTATATAAATATTAAATTCTAATCATATTGACAATACCTCCCTAAAAGAATCCTTTCCAGATAGGTTATGTAAATAATGATTCGTTTGAGCAAATGAAATAAATTTGGATGTAAATTTTATAGACTCATCGAGCTGTTTGCTGGAGATTCGTGCTCTGCTGAACACATATTTAGAGCCGGGTATGTATGTGTGTATGCATATATCCATGTATATGCATCCATATGTACATATACATGTGTACATGTATATGCATATAAGGTTTGCTATATGCATATACTTTTTTTTTGGTCATTGTTTTACTTTGTCATTGTATGCATTACCACTTTCAAATTACTTCTTCCTCTCCAATCTCCTCTGGAAACTTTGCTTTTTTTCCCCCCACTCAGATGTCCCTTTAATTGCATCTTCACAGCAATCATGAGAATACCACGTGGAGATTTGTGAAAGATTTATTGGTAAAGACCAGATTGCAGGAAACCCCTGTACAAGGTTCAGTCCCTACAAAGTAATGATGTTATTTAAGAGCCCCGAATCTCTTCATACCCATCACTTTGACATATGCCACATTCCACTTGGTTGCAGCCTCCTAAAAGGGACTGCTAGAAGCAATGTCAGTGTTGGTATGGGCATATTTGTAAGTGACAGGACAATTCCTGTGCAAAGCCCCTAGGTTCTAAATGAAATTATTTTGAGGACTTTAGCAAATACCAAACTATTTGCAGCAAGAAGCCCGTTTCTATAAAATCTTCCAAGTTCCCTAGCATTCTTAAAAAGGATTTGGGCAGAATGGCAGACGGATGAGGTTAAATGAAAAGCTTATATTTACTTCTTACACCTTGTATTGGTTTTAATTTATCAAAGATATATTTATTTTTTAAATGCTTTGGAAGGGCAAATAATTCTCTTAAATGCGAATTAGAAAATAAAAACAGAAAAATGGACAAAGGAACGTGACCATGCAAGTGACAAAAGAGAATGCCAGAAAACGTTAATTCAAGAACCAGTTCTGAACTTTATTAATGCTCAGAGATACACAAAGCATCTAGGCAAATCAGTGAATAAAACAAAGTACTGTTTCCCACCCATCAGATAGGTGTGTATGATAATTTATAAAAATAAACTCAGCTAAATCAGTGATGCTTCCCTCTGGGGGAAGGGCACAGGAGGATCACTTATCTCAATAAATTTTATTTATCAGTTAAAAAAAAAAAAACATGAAGCTAACATAAAAAACCAACAATGGTCAGTTCCAGGTATTGAGTGTAAGAATTTTTATTATATTAGATTCTGTTCTCTCATTAGTTCAAAATGTTTTCAATACCAAAGGAAGCTCCATAATAATAAATTGTCTTAATGTTTTCATTGCACTATACTAATTGATAACTTGGGCAAATATTTTCTCTTTAGCCATGAGGTGTCATGGCTCTATTTTTAATGCCATTTAAGAAAACAAATGTTTTCCCTCTAAGGTTATGTTTATTCAGTGTGATTTTAAATAAGACATTTAATTCTTCTGTTATTGTGAGTCACTAATTTGCAGATTCTTTGATTTGAAATGTCTTACATAATTTACCTACACAAGATTATAGTTTAATTTTAATTGCATTTAAGACATAAGTTTTCCTAAAGCAACACTCACTGTGCACCATCAATTATCTTAGAGAAAGAAACACAGAAAATATATTAATTATAGGTCATGACCCAGCAAATTATGAATTTCCAACCAGAAGTAAATTATTGCCACTAATTAGCTTTCTTGTTTGCCAGACTGGGTTAGAGCCTTCATTCCATTAGTCATTTCATAAATCACTTTCTCAACACGCAAATCTGGAAGGAATGAGAATTTGAAAATACGCTAACAGCTTACTAATATTCATGTGCAGAGTTTTGTTGGACAGTTTCTTCTGTTGTCAAGAATATTTGATCAGTTCAGTGTGGAATATTTAGAAGAGAAGATATCTTATGTTCTTTACTGATATAGATTGTTTACATGTCTTTTATTATTTGTCACTCTAGCCATTTAAGGCTTGGACAGACTGAGCCTGTATTTAATATTGAGTGAAAAGAGGGTGCTTTTTAAATTATTTTAACTGTTTTATTGTTTAAATTTTTGTTTTAATTATTGAAGTATAATTGACATACAGTGCTAAATTAGTGTCAGTTGTACAGCATAGTGATTCAACAATTCTGTACATTTCACAACGCTCACCGCAATAAGTGTAGTTATCATCTGACACCGTACAATGTTATTGACTATATTCCCTATGTTGTACTTTCATCCCTATGACTTATGTATTTTATAGCAGGAAATTTGCACCTCTGACAGAATGGCTAATATTAAAAAGATAACACAGGCGTGGGTGCCTGGGTGCCTCAGTCGGTTAAGTGTCCAACTTCGGCTCAGGTTATGATCACAAGATGTGTGGGCTCGAGCTCCGCATCGGACTCTGTGCTGACTGCTTAGAGCCTGGAGCCTGCTTCGGATTCTGTATCTCCCTCTCTCTCTGACCCTCCCCTGCTCATGCTGTCTCTCTCTTTCTCAGAAATAAATAAAAACATTAAAAAATTAAAAGATAAGACATAACAAATGTTGGTGAGGTTGTGAAGAAAAGGGAGCCCTGTACAATGTTGGTGGGAATGCAAATTGTTGCAGACACTGTGGAACACAGAATGGAGGTTCCTCTAGAAATTAAAAACAGAAATACCATAGAATTCAGTAATTCCACTACTGGGTATTTACCCAAAGAAAACAAAAACATGAATCTGAAAGATATACACACCCCTCTGTTAATTCCAGTGTTATTTAAAATAACCAAGGGATGGAAGAGTGTGCTCTTTTGAATGTTTTCCAGCTTCATAAACTTTTAGCAAAATTATGACTCTAGTGGGATGAGTTTGCGTCAAACCCTCACAATTTAAAGTACTGATTCTAAATTCTCAGTATTTTTAACTGCTATTAATGATAGAAGATGATCTGATCTCTTTGTTATTCTGCCATTTTTCTAATCTTTTCCAGAATTCTGTCTCCTCCAGCCTTCAAAACTTATCTGTCCTTGTTCCTGTTTCCATTGCCTCCCACTTTCTGATGTTTCAGATAATCTGGCAACAAAATCATAGTAATCAGTTAATAAATAATAATGAAGTTTATTGGGCAAATGTGCTGACTCATTCACATTCATAGAATGATATATTTGGGATGTAGATGATTTTTTTTCCCCTGAAGTAATGTCTTAACTATCTTCCCATTTAATTATAAGCAGTATGAGAGGAGCATATTTTGTCTCCTTGATTGACTGATATGTCTCTAGCAGTGGAACAGTACACGGAAGATAACAGAGACTCTTCAGAGATGAAGAATAACAGTAATAGTGAAATATTTCAAGAAGAGAAAGAAGCGTGGGAGAGATTTTTGAACAAGCCTGTTTTTCCCCTGCTTCTCACTTTTGGGCACAAGGAATGCCCCTAAGGCAGGGTTTGTGGAGTTGATTTCATCAGCATTTTGATGGTAACCATAGCATTTAGAAATCAAATCAGCATACTTTGCACTCTAGGAAAAGAAAAATGCTATTTTGCTGATTAGCTATTTTCCCTGAGGAAAGTGCACACTTTTCAGGAAGCTTTGTCTCTCCTGTTTGATTCTTAAGATAAAGGTTAGTTCAACACTGGCATGAAATTAGGTGTATTTTAGGAGTTACGAAAACTTCAGGAAACTAAAACCAGGTCAGTCTCTTGGCAAAAATAGGGTGAGATTTTGTCTTCAGCACTGCCAGTCATTTTGGCCCTCACCCTCTCCCCCAACCCCCAACCCCCAACCTTCCCTAGCCACATAAGCCACATATCCAAAAACTCTCTTTCAACTCTTTAGTGTTCTCAGGGCCCTTTAGATTATCAACAATTGTTGATGAACTTTTTTCCCCTCAGGTCAACCAGAAATCTTGAGCAGGAGTTTACAAAGTTACATAGCATTAGGAAGACAGAGTTTCCTGTATGGGTAAGAAGGTGGCAGAACAGTGCTTTCTATGTTTTGCTTCCTCATTTCATCAATACTTTTCTAAGGTCCCCAGAAGCTTCCAGGCCCCCTCATCAGAAGACCTCTTTTCAATCCACATTTTACCTGCCCCTTCTAAAATTTATTACAGTTAAAGATGACCTCTGTAACACTGCACTTTACTGATGTTCTTCCTGCCTCTTTGACTTCATTTTATGTCACCTTTGCTGTCTCCTCCTTCTTACCTAACCTCAGAATGTTGGAATTACTCTGCACTCTGGTACACACACACACACACACACACACACACACACACACACATACATATCTATTTCTCTCTACTCCCAGATCTTCTCATCGTGTCCTGTGGCTTTAAATAAAATATATAAGATCCCTGTATTTCCCTCTCTAGCCAGGCATCTCTTCTGAGGCATGGAATTTTATATGACTTTGCTCTCTCTGATGGTTCTCTTAGCTGTCAGCTGAGATATCAAAAATATTAATAACTTTACAACTGCACTCATTCTCCACACACACACCCCCAAACATGTTCCTCTTCCTCAAATTCTCATGGCATAAACCTGGAAGTCAACTTTTGTGTTTGCCTCTCCCATAAGTGTAGTATCTGGCATATATAATGCATTCAGTCAATGTGTGTATTAAAAGAATAAGTGAAAAAGGAGTTCTTGTGGTCACATGAGCATCCCCGAAATAAAATTATGTAGGCAGCCTCCACCAGCAGCATATTTAACTGAGGATTCTTCTTAGACATTTGATTTAGAGGTAAATGCAAAGTTCTAGTTTGTTTTAGGCCAATAATATCAACCTTCATTGGTAGAGAACTATACTTAAGCCATTTCATTTTATCCTGAATAACCTTGAGGGATAGGCCTTGTTTTTCTCATTTGTGAGTGATGAAGATAAGGCTTGGGAGTTTATGTGAGTCTCTAAAAGGTACCCAGCTAGTTATCAACAGAGCTGTAATAGGAATTGAGATATTTTTTCCTTTTTTTAAACATATGATTCCAGGCCATTGTAGTATTACATATTTTTTTCATTACACAAAATGAGGTCAATGGGAGATTAGCCTCAGTTTTTTCATCCATAGAATAAAGGTAATAATATCTACCTCAATGCAATAATTAAATGAGATAATGCATGTAAAGCACTTAGTTACAGTGATTGGGCCATGGTAAGCCCTTGTGATGGGCTAGAATTTATTAATGTGAAATTTTAAATCTCTTCTTCTATGAAATGCAAAGCAATTAAAGGCTTTTGAGCAAGATAGTGATACAATGAAAGCTACTCTATGGGAAGATTAATCTGTCACTTGTGGGAAGGTTATGTTAAAGTAGAGAGAAACTAGCGACAGAATGAATAATTTGAGGACTACCCTAACAGCTCAAGCACCAAAGGCTGCCAGCTTAATCTAAAGGGGTGTACGACCAGGCTAGGGTGAGCCTGTAGGGTTGTAGCCCAAGAGGAGAACTGCCAAGGTGGAGAATCTCTGTGCTCAAGCAGAGCCAGTAAGGGAAGGGAAGCTCCTGTTTCAAGAGAACAAGAAGTTTCAAAGCTGTTATGAAGGTGAAGGCACTGCCTTCAAACCAGAAAGCAAGGAAGGATGGAAAGCCATGGTTATTTCCCAATCACAGACCAAATCTGGTCCACATTAGTGTTTGTGCAGTGCTGTAATTTTCTATATAAATTAGTTGTCATTAGTTCCAAATTCTGGATTTCTGGCCTTCCTTATAAATTAGAAGCTGTAGAGACATAAAATCCGCATTCACATGTGACAGTAATCTCTGTTAGCCACCTTCAAACTGCTGAAACCCCTCCTGATTCCAGTTGTTACACCATGCCTGCTTCACTCATCCACAGGATCTGCCTGACTTTGGAACTGCTTTATAAATAAAGGACCAAAAGCCAGGGTGACTGTCCAGGGTGGGGTTGGGAGTTAGACTGCAACATCCCTGATGGTTCAAAAAAAAAAAAAAGTTTCAGATGTAAGCCCTTTACAGTGAGAGGGTTCTTACCCTTGTTTAAATAAAATAGAACTGAATTTCTTGACTCATGTTGGAACTATGATATGGTTGGAAATCCATACTGGGTTAAACACTAGCATTAATCAATATAAAAAGTAAAGGATGAAATGGAGAGATGTTAAAAAGGATTAATTATGGTGGTTTTCTGGGTATTAGAATTCCAGGGAAAGAAGATTAATAGTACTTCTGAAAATTTTAAAAAATCACTTTAAAATAAGCAAGCCTTATATTTATTTGATTTATTTCCATGCCTGGAAAAACTCAGAGAAGCTAAAATACCAAGTGCTGTGATTTAAAAATTAAGCTTCCTGGAACGAGAATTAAACATCAGGGATCAACAACATGTACTTGGTATGCTACCAAGAAAGAGCTGTTAATAAACTTGTCGCTCAATAGAAGTATAAGAATTTGATATTTTAGAAAAAAATTTTTAACGTACTATTTTAAATTTCTTTATCGAAATCCCTCACCAAACAATAACAAACCTCACAGAGCATTATGGCTGCTCAGTGAAGTAATAACCACTTGGATTAGATTCTCTGCTTCAGCAGAATCTAGGTACATGTACAAGAGTGATATATAGTGAGGCCAGAGATATTGTAGAATGTCTTCACAGCAGACTGAACATTGGAATTGACACTAAACCTTGTGTCAAGATACACACAAAGACTTCCAGACACAGAGCACACCTGAGGTTATAATCTGTCAAGATTAACAAAGAGTGAATACCTGCTAAAGCAAATAGACTGTGATATAATTGTCATCTCCAAACTGGTGAAAGAAGATTTTTCTTCCCAATTAACATTCAAATGCATGAGACTGAAATCCATTTACTCTTTTTCTGATAATTTATGCAGCAATGTACAGAAGTAATAGGCATGGTTACATGGCACATTTATACAATACTTTTCATCCCTGAGGATCCTAGAGCTCTTTACAATTACAGCTAATGTTTGTTAAAGCACTTTTAAGGGGGAGAGTGCCACAGACGTTCCAAATATTATGATTATAAAAGCTTGATACAGGGTGTATAGGAGCACTTCACTCTCACAAAATTATTGCCAGTTCTGGTGTAGGAAATGGAATTCCTTTATAAGACTGATGAGCTAATGTTTATACAACCTTTTCTTCAAGTAGTTTAAAGTCAGTCTCCTTTGTACTGTAACTACCTTGGAAACCACATGTAACTGGGTTTAAAATTAATTATTTTTAGAAATTTAAGGGAGTGAATATCCTTAATAAGGAAAATGATATTTGGGGGGTCAGTAAATAGTCATTATTTCCAAATGATAAAATTATAGCATAGAGAAAAAATAGTGTAGTAAGACCCTTCAGCTCAAAGACAGCAGGGGATAGGTTTTATTATTTTGTCAGCTCCAGCTTCAGAGCCATTTTTCCATACATGAACACGTGAATCAAAGAATCAAGAGAATGGCAGGTACTAGCCTTCTCAACTTGCCTCTCAGCAGCATGGACAGATGACCTGAATTCTGCCAATCAGAGCAGGTTACCTGGACTTTGATCAGAAAGACACTGTCATAAAGAAGTAGAAAGTACATAGAAATCCAATCTTGCATAAATGGCATTAGTTCTCGTGGCCTTACCCAGTTTTCAGAGATGGCAGAACTCAGGGTTAGGCACAGCTGGAATGAAATATGACATCCATGCCTATGGGGGTTGAAAATGGAGTTATCACAGGACCAGTCCTTCAGCCTGATTTGTAGATTCTTTTCCCAGTAGCAAGGAGACCACCAAACTGGGATCTACAGCCCACATGGAGATTATACGAGCTGTTTGTTGTCTTGTAATAAACTACTTTTATGCCCAAATTATCATACTGCTCTCTGTTGCTTATGATTCAAAGCCCTACGTTATCAATACACCGATGATGCTTTAATCCCTTTAAACCAGTAGTTCAGTAAGCATTTTATAATCTGGTGAACTAATTGTTACATATGACTCTACTTTTTTTCCCTCTTTCTAGCCTAGCAAGCAACTGTAGATATGAAAAATCTGTCCAGTTGTCGAGAGAGAATTTTTGTATTGTTTTGATTTGGTTTGGTTCTCAGTGTGTATGTGTGTGCAGACATTTGCTTTTCCTCTGGACCTAGTAGACTTGTTCCTAAAACTAGGAACCTCTCTCTATAGCTGCCTGAGCAAAAGAGAAATTAAGTCATTTAACATTATACCAGTTTATATGTATTTTTTCCCATGAAAAATTTCATAGTACTTTTTTTTTTTTTTTACAAATAGTTTGTCAAGTTGGTTTCCATATAACACCCAGTGCTCATCCCCACAAGGGCCCCTCTCCGAGCCCATCTCCCCTCCCACCCCCATCCATCAGTCATCAGTTTGTTCTCAGCATTCAAGAGTCTCTCATGGTTTGCCTCTATCCCTCTCCCCCACTATTTCCCCCCTTGTTCTCCCCCATGGTTCTCTGTTAAGTTCCTCCTAATCCTCCTATAAGTGTAAACATATGATACTTGTCCTTCTCTGCCTGACTTATTTCACTCAGCATAACACCCTCAAGGTCCATCCATGTTGCTACACATGGCCAGATTTCATTCTTTCTCATTGCCATGTAGTATTCCATGGTATAGATAAACCACATCTTCTTGATCCATTCATCTGTTGATGGACACTTAGGCTCTTTCCATGTTTTGGCTATTGTGGAGAGTGCTGCTATGAACTCATAGTACTTTTTAAAAGACAACTTGGGGCATGCCCTAGCGGTTCAGTCAGTCAAGACACTGACTTTTGATTTCTGCTCAATTCATGATCTCATGGTTTGTGGGTTTGAGCCCTGCATCAGACTCTGCACCAACAGCGCAAAGCCTGCTTGGGATTCTCTACCTCCTTCTCTTTCTGTGCTCCTTCCCCACTTGCTTGCATGCACATGCTCTCAACAATAGATGGATGATAGATAGATAGATAGATGACAGATAGAAGATAATTCCATAAATGATTACATTTTGGAAAGCATGTATAAGCTTATAAGAATGAGAAAGGGTAAAAAAAAAAAAAGTTCTAGTATCATAGTATTAACTGCTTTGAGCTAAGGATAAAATGATTAGGGACAGAGGCATCTGGGTGGCTCAGTTGGTTAAGTGTCTGACTTCAGCTCAGGTCATGATCTCAGGGTTTATGAGTTCGAGCCCTGTATCAGACTCTGTGCTGACAGCTTAGAGCCTGGAACCTGCTTTGGATTCTGTGTCTCCCTCTCTCTCTGTCTCTCCCCAACTTGTGCTCTGTCTCTCTCTCACTCAAAAAGTGAATAAACATTTTAAAAAATGATCAGGGACAAATTCACACTACTTTCAAAGAGTCTTATATCCTCTACAACTTAAATGCAAGGGAAAAGGATGGGTGCTGAAAACCTGGGCAGGATGGCTTAAAAGTGGCTCTGGTTGTTAGAAAGACACTGATGTAGGGGCGCCTGGGTGGCTCAGTCAGTTAAGCGGCCAACTTTGGCTCAGGTCATGATCTCACGGTTTGTGGATTCGAGCCCCGTGTCGGGCTCTGTGCTAGCAGCTAGCTCAGAGCCTGGAGCCTGCTTCTGATTCTGTGTCTCCCTCTGTCTGACCCTCCCCTGTTCACGCTGCCTCTTTCTCTCTCAGAAATAAATAAAAACATTTAAAAAATAAATAAAAAGAAAGACACTGATGTAAATGATACACAAGATGAGCTTTTCCAAAATTGCTTTGTAAAATGCCAGAGGGAAAAATTAAAATAGCTTAAGTAATATATGATCTTATTTATTATGAGATTATTATTACATATGTACAGTTAAATTGATATATTAAGTATCTGAGTAGACACAGATCGAATCAGTATTCTATGAAAGTTTAAAGAGACATGTGTTTTTACTCAGTATTTCTTCTAAATTTTTTCAAAGGACAGTTTTGTGTGATTTCCAAAAATCCAGGCTTTGGTACAGAGTAACGGTTCCAATCATGGTTGTGTTGAGGGGGCTAATTATGTGATGTGGACAAATTATATCACCTTCTCCAGCCTCCATTTTACTATCTGAAAGGTGCAATTTATAATACATGCCTCAAAAAATTGCTAACAAGACTGAGCACACAGAGCATTTAGCATAGTGCTTAGTACATAGTAAGCATGTGAAATTGTCATGTATTAGAGTAATCGCTATTATTATTGTTGTTATTATCTTGCCATAGAAATATTCACACAAGTGTTGATATTACACAAACATCCATCAGTAGACAAAGCATTAAATAATTGGTTTCATCCATTCATTGAAATAAAAGCAAACCATTTAAGAAATTAGTTATCTCTGTATGCACTAAAACAGTGATGAAGTCTAATACATGTCACTATTGATTATTATAAAAATCAAGTTTCAAAACAACATGTATCTTAACTCCACTTTTAAAAATGTATCTATGTAGATATCTGTATGTGTTTATAGATGTGTCTGAAAAGTTGTATATCCATTAACATTAGTTACCTCTGAGGAGATAGAATGTGAGTGGGAGCAGATAAGAGAACCATTTCACTTTTTGATTTACACATTTTTCTTCTCTCCCTGTGTGACCGTGTATGCCTTTGTTTACAACAAGCATTTGTGACTTTTATACTAAATAATTAAAAATTAGTAAGCTTTTACATCCTTTTTATTCAACAGTGCCCTCTCAAATTTCATACTAGTATTAGTACCAGTTTGTACCATAAATTATGGTTGCATATGTGCAAACATATTTCTTTTTCATATGATCAGAATCTTGTAATATTAACAGGAGTTAGTCATGTATAAGAAAAATACTCCCATATCTCTCTTTTGTTGGCATTTCTCCAGCTGACAATTTATGAAAAGTTTATGATTCTATCATGCACTATTCCTCCTAAAGCTGTGTTCTTAGACAACCAGGTGGCTTTCCTTTGAAAATACATTCTTGCCTTGCCTGGGTTGGTTTCATTTTTCTTCTTTTACCTGGGATCGATAATCAACCCCTCATTTTCTCTCAAAATCAATAGGCAATGGATTGATGGAACTCATATGTTTTTCCACAGATACTTCTTGCACGTCAAATCTGTGGACACAATTGCCTTACCTGCAACACAACAACTCACTTGTATCTCATGAATCGTTGGCAATGTTGAAGTGAAGCCTTCTGTCCATATTTATAGTTCATTTATTTTAGGCAGAGAAATGTGATCACAATGTAGTAATGTCCTCTGCCCACCAGTTATAGTTTGAAGTCCCAAAACCAGGTAGTCTTTAAGCAATGGGTTAATAACATATGCCACTCTGGAAAGCTTTAGATGAAGGATGACTGGAATTTCAAGTAACTGGACAGCTGTCTGAACAGACTATTTCATTATATGTGAAGGGATGCCATTTCTAACTATGATGATAATTAGAGCAGATGAAATGCATAAATCAGTGGAGTTTTTTTATAGTACTGGTTTGGGGGAACAATTTTTTACCCTCCTTATGGGTTCAGTCCATTGGATTAGGTTCCAATGAATGTTGCTGTAATTGGAAGGGTGTTAGAATCTTGTTTGAAAGTACACATGATGTGTTTTTTTATATCTGAATCAATAGAGTAACACAAGATACAATTAGTGCAATCAAAGTTTAAATTAAAAAATTCCTGATAATATCATTATTGATATTATTATAATTATTGCTGTCATTATTATTATTTTAGCCAGGTTATTTATTTGGTTCAAAGACATTCCTTTCACCTTTTCTAATATCTCACAGGCATATAATATCGCGCTTTCAATTATCTATTGCTGTGTAACAAATGTTCCAAACTTAAAAACTTAAAATGACTACCATTCATTATCTCTCATCCTGTGTTGTCTGGGATCATTTAGCCTGATCTTACATGGTGTTTCTCATGTTATTGAAGGTCAATGGTGCATAGGACTTAGATTCATCTAAAAGCTTGTCTGGGATTCTGAGACGGCTGGGCCTCATTCCCTCTTCATGTAGCCTGAAGGGTTCTCTTCTCCATGTTATCTTTCCTTGTGCTTTCTTCATGTGGCCTCTCCATGTGCAGTCTCCACCTTGTAGTGAAACTTCTTAATTCGTATCTTAAGGCTCCCTGAAGTTAGATTTCCGTGAAGGAAGAAATAGAAGAACCGTCTGTGTTCTTAAAGGCTAAGTAGGTACAAGCAAAGGCTGAATTTACACATTCGTTTGGTTAACCTAGTTCCAGGACAGCCTGGATTCAATGAACAAAGGAGATACATAATAACGTAAATAGTGGGAGTCTTAATTCTTCAGGGACCATCTTTTAAAATCAATTATCGTAATCTCTTTTTATGGAAAGGGATGCAATAATGGAACGATGGCCTGACCATTGTGTCTATCTCAAATCCTCAATTAACCCTGGACGCTAAATTCTTTGCTAGTCAAAACACTGCTTTACTTTTCTAGCACAGTGCTTGGTACTTAGTAACATCTCCATACAGTTTAAATCAACTATAAATCCTACCTACTTTTTCACTCCTATATGTTTACTACTTTGTCTTCACTATCAAAGTTTAGTTTGCATTATACACTACACTACAGTAATTATTGTACTAGACTTGAAAAAGAGATGAATATAAGTTCAAATCCCAGGTGTACCACCCATGACCTATGCGATTTTTGCTAAGTCGATTAGCATTTAAAAATACCACTTTCTGTAAAATGGATAGATGAAACATAGGAAGTGATTTGCCTAGGGCCCCAGGAATTTTTAAGCATTCAATAAGTGATATCTCATAATCTCTCTTTCAATTATATGCCTGTAGCACCTCCTAACTATCCTCCTTTCTCCAGGCTACCTACTTATAATTTACAGTGATATCAAATTAGTGGCCCTAAAAACAGATGTAAGACTATATCACTCTTATTCTGAACAAACTGATTTATTCTTTCCCCACAGTCTCGTCCAAATTCTCTTAACCTGGAATTCTCATCCTAATAAAATTGTGCAATTTCTCCTTCTCTTCTAAAATGAAGCCAAACTGATTGAACTAGTATTTCTCAAACCATGCAGTGTATTTTCATATTTCTTTTTTTTTTTTTTTTCTCTCTATGCCCTCTTCACCCCTGCCCCTCTGCTACAACTAAAGAAAAATGAAATGGTTTGGTCCGTGAGAATTTTCAAGAACATTATATCCAAGAATTTCTCTAAATAGTTTATTGTGACCACTCCTGACATGTCTACATAAGTCATATGTTACTTGGAGTAGGCTTATTAACTGCTGTTGTAACAAATAGATCTCAAAAAAACAGAGGCTTAACACAATGGACATTCATTTTTCTAATCTCTATAATAGTTCAGAGTATGTGTTCAGCACTATCCCAGGCACGGAGAATATGGACTATGGGCAAATTCTGGAAGTGGTCCCCACCACTTCCATTCACATTTTACCAGAGAGGAATGAATCATTTTGCTCAAGTACAAAGAAAACAGAAATATAAGCTAGCTTTCAGTCCAAAGAAGGGAAAAGTACATTTTGATGCACAGTTAACAGATTCTGACTGGTCATCACATTTAATAAGTCATAGAAACCAATTGTTAGGAAAAGAGAAAATTGTGAGGTCAAGGTCAAACTAGAAAGTTCTTGATCCAAATATATAGGTTATTGTTTGTTTAGCCAACTTTTGCTGTAAAGGAATGGTTGCCACCATCTACCAGATCTTTCATTTTTATTCTTAAATAGCAAATGCTACTGTTTTTTTTTTTTAATGTTTTATTTATTTCTAGGAGAGAGAGAGACAGCGTGAGCAGGGGAGGGTCAGAGAGAGAGGGAGTCACAGACTAAAACAGGCTCCAGACTCTGAGCTGGCAGTCAGCACAGAGCCCGACGCGGGGCCCGAACCCACGAACCACGAGATCAGGACCTAAGTGAAAGTCGGACGCTTAACCGACTAAGCCACCCAGGCGCCCCCAGATCTTTCATTTTTAAAAGAAACCAAAAACCAGTTTTCTTGCCTGAAATCTCCATGAAAAAATAACCAGTAGCTATTTCAGTATGAAAACTATGTATGTATACTATGTGGGCCAAATAACCCATATGCTGACTGAGTATTAACAGCAAGCCACTGATAGGTAAAGCCTGCTTTAAATGTTGACTGTGAAATTTTCAGAAGTACATATATTATTGTTCCTGAAGATTTGATTTATGTCAGAGACTCAGGGACAATTTATAAGAGAATTGGACATTATAAATCTGACTCCAAAGAACATTCCCTAACTTCTCTATTTTAGGGACTAAAATTAATTTTTGAATGTTCTTCACTTCCTAAGTATGCTATTGTACTTATTATTTATGTTCATTTAAATATGTCATAGTCTCGGGCATTGGGCAGAGATTAACTTTCCCATCTTCTTTGGAGCGGCATGTGGTCATGTGACTTGCTTAGCCAATTAAATGTGACAAAAAGTGACTTGTTACTTGTAGGAAGTAGTTTAAGAACCATGCTGTGCTTTGCTCCTTTCTCTCGCTCTTCCTCATGGTGACTGGCAAAAATCCAGATAATGGCTGTTTTGTCAGCCTGGCACCTACCATGGCAATGATATACAGCAGAGCTCCCAGCAACCTACAGCAGAGGTAAAGCATGAATGAAGGAAAAAATGTATTAAATCATCAAGATTTGGGAGTTGTTTGTTTGCATAGCACTATCTGATCTCTCCTGATTAATTTCCTTGTTAATGGCCATGTGCCAGCAACTGTTAATTTTTTGGCGGAGGAATTATAAGGATTTGGATTAGAAAGTACAAGCCTTGGCTTGAAGTCCTTTGAAGGGAGAACTAATAAGCTGTGTGAACCTTAGTCACACCACTCAATCTCTCTGACCCTCAGTTTTGTCATTTGTAAATTGAGGAACCCCAGCGGTATGATCCAAGAGTACTGGATACTTTCAAAGGTATTTTTCATGTAAATTTCATTTCACCTGAAGTGAAATGTGTGCCCTTCTTGAATGATGAGTACATACTTACTGATCTACTAAGTGACAGTGAAGTCCACACTAAGCTGTAGTTATGATTTTTTTGTGATATTTATTATCAGAAATTTGAGATCTGCTTAAAATTATTAGGTTTGCATATTTGTGTGTACAGAGTGGGTTCATTTAGATGTAGTGTATAAAGCGAAGACACAAAGATTCAAAAGGAACTAAGTGATTTGCTCAAAATCACAAAAATATTTAGTGGAAAAATCTAGAACCTAAACTTAGTGATTTCTGAGCATATGTTCTTTCTCTATTACCATATTTGCAATCTAAATTAGATTTCCTGCAGAAAGCTTTATTTATTTTATTTACATTTGATTTTTGTCCTGCCAACATATATAGTGCAATTAGGATAGTTCTCAAAGATTAAAGGTCACTTAACACCACCCACTGAGGGAAATATGGAGGAAAACTTGGATAATTTGCCCTGCTTTGGAAAAAAAGAACATTTCAATATGTCTTTTCATGGAAGAGAAAAAAGTGAGAGAAGCAAGTTCAGGATGAGAAATTACTAGCAAGTAAGCATGTTGTGATAAATCAGCCATAATATGATTATGGCAGCTTCCTTGGGAAAGAAATCAATGTTGGATCAGACTTAGATAGACCAGAGGGATCAAATAGAGGTCAAAGGTACTTCTCCATCTTAAAATTGGATAATTATTAGTTATTATTGTCAGTTCCTATACTGTATTTCTGATAGAAATACATGGTGTCGCTGTGCTGTTTTTATTGGCTGGCTGGACAAGTCAGTCTATTTCTGACAAGGAAATAAATTCAAGTATATTAATCTAAATATTAAGTGAATTAGGGTAGTTCGAAGAAGACTGCTTGTGAGTCTCCTTGAGAAATCTTTTAAAGATGCAGAAAACAAAAAACAAAAAAAAGGAGTTTCTAAAGAAGAAATTTTATGCATTCCTTTTGTTTTGAAAATTGGGCAGCAAGTCTTGGTTTAATAGAAAGTGTACCAGGTCGGAAACCTGAGAAAGAGGGATCTGAATGTCTGCTCTGCCACTTTACCATCCACTTTGCCACCCAAGCAGAAACTCGGAAACATCAGAGAGTCTTTAAACATTCAGTCCATCAACAATTTCCATGCTAGGCTGCATGAATAGTCCTGAAATCATGCCTCTCTCTTCTATTCCCACTGCCTGCATATGGTCTTTAGCCTTCCTTGCCTGTGAGTCTGCACTAACCCCCTCTCATATGTAGATGGTTATGTATCTCCCTTCTTTCACCCTCACATGTCCCTAGTATGTCCTCCTTAAGTTCACCCAAATGATCTTCCTGGAATGCAGATGTAATCATCACACTCATGTTTTTTACATCATTACTAAGTCATTCAGTAGCTCCCTCTCATAGGTAATTATTGTTCAAAGATTAGGACTCTTCTGTCTCCTTGTCAGACATCAGTCAAACTGATTATCAATATAAATCCATCACTCATTATCTACTTCATACTTAGTGATAATCCTTTATTGCCCTTATTGGACTCTCAGCCTTCTGCTGGTGAGGTGCCTTACCTTTTATTTTCAAAGTCCACTTTGTGGGTGGGGATGGCAACAGAGGTGTCTTAGTGATGAGGTTCTGTGAGTGCAGCCTGATCTTTGCTGCCCCAGGGAGGTGCATGAGCCCTCTTTTATGCCATCATAAAATGTTTCTGTTTCCTTTTGAAGTGCTGAGCGGGACTTCTTGTATGCTTTAATATAAATGTCAGAAAATATATACATAATTTCACAGGAATATGTATCTTGTGTATGTGTATGTGTGTGTTTGTAGTATTTCTAGAGCATGGTAAAGGTTGCATTCTCAAAAAATAATGTATATCACTTATAATAATGAAAGGAAATAAGCCATATGCTTGGAAGTGGAAGGACCCAGACCTGTAACTCTATGCTCCAGTAACACTATTAACAGGTTACACATCCCATTCTTTTAATTACACAAAAGTCTTGATCTACATGGAAGGATTATCTTTTGTCTCTTGATTAAGCCAAGTTCAGTTGTAACACAAACTCAAGGGTGTTAATCCCTCAGAGTACTCTTCAACCAAGGGAATAAATAAATCACTGGAGGCATGAATGATCCAGCCTCCCATTCTTTATTAGGACATCCTTGCAATCTACATGCAATTCAGTGGGTTTCATTGATACTGAGTGCTATTTTTCCATAACGGTACCTAGCTCGATAATGTCCACTATAATGTTTGTTTGTTTGCTTGCTTGCTTGCTTGCTTGCTTGCTTGCTTGTGTGTTTTTTGGTGCCTCTCTCACTCTGATCATCTGCCTGATCAGGTAGCAGAACTCAAGTCTTGTCTCAGGTTCTTTTTTCAAGACAACCCAGACTAAGAAAAACATACTCTCAGTGATCTTTTCTAACAAACAGCTCATTATTGATTCTCTAGCCAGGTATGTAAAATATTTCCATTTAGTGAAATCTTTAATACTCTGCAGAAAAAAAAACAGCTGGAACAATTGATATGGAAAATAATTTCAAGAAATTTCCTCAAATGGTATTTAATTAATGGTTGATATCATCTTAATTTTCTCTTTGAAATAATTTTAGCCTAGGATTGTATGCATATATTATTCATATGTATTAGTTTATTTTTATTGTGGATTTTCTCTAAATTCAAAATTAGTTTGAAATAAGAGAATGTTTTATAGTGAAGAGGGTAGAAAGCTTGGGGTATATGGCTCCATGGAGATGAATAACAATAGGCATGTTAGGATTTTTTGTTACCTAGATACAAGGGGCTTTAGATTTTATCTCCATGCAAGTTTCCACTCTACTTCTGAAAATAGCCACACTTCTTTATAGTGATGATTCATTCTTAAGGATTAAAAAGAAGGTGCATTTTACTATCTCTGCAGAAAGAAAGGTGTGTAGATTTATATGATTCAAGGATTAAAGTGGGATACCCCGTTTGATATATAAAACATCAATTCTAGCTCAGTTTTATATGTTTCTGATATAGGGTGCATTTTCTGTCAAAAAAGTTTAACTGTCAAAATATGTAAATTAAGTCTAGGTTAACATGGTTTAGTTCAATTTTTCTGAAATAATCATTCTTTGCTCTTATTTAAGTGTACAGATACAAACATTTTTTTTTTTTTTTAACTGAGTAGAACACTTCAATGTCTGTAATTCACTTCCAAATCCCTAAAAGTCTTGTCTTATTCATTAGGATAATGAAGCAAAACAAAAAAGCACTGGCTTCTGCTCCTAGTGTGTGAATTTCTGCTGGGAATAAATAACAAATGCAGTTCCCAATTACTAAGTCACCCATATACTTCCTAGGGGCATGGCAGGAAAGGGGAGAAAAGAAAGACAAATGTTTTCACTTTTGTGATAATTAACATTTAGTTATCTTCCTTCCCTTGTTTTTAAAATGTTATTGTCTTGGGGTGCCTGGGTGGCTCAGTCGGTTAAGTGACTGACTTCGGCTCAGGTCATGATCTCCCAGTTGGTGGGTTCGAGCCCCATCTCGGGCTCTCTGCCCCTTCCTCACTCATGTTCTGTCTCTGTCTCCGTCTCTCTCTCAACAATAAACAAACATTTAAAAAGGTGCTAAAGGAATACAAAGGTGAATAAATTGCAAATCTTCTTCTTGAGAAGCTTAGAGATTAATTAATAACTATAAACATTGTCATGTCAGATCAGGGCAGGTTTGCCACCAAATACGAGTTCAGGTTAGGTTAACTTTTATCTGAACATAAATTATAAGAACTTTCAGTATTTAGCCCAGCCTGAACTCACATTTGGAGGCAAACCTACCCTTATCTGATGTGAGACTATTTCTGGGTTTTGTTTGTCTTGTATTATGTGACTCCTCACATATTTGCTGAAGAAATATTCATCTTTGATCATGAGATGCTACAAAAATACACAGTTACTTTCCTAAAATCTAAAAATTTCTGATTCTGAAACATTTGTGGCCTCAAAGGTTTTATTTTATTTTATTTTATTATTTTTTAATGTTTTTTATTTATTTCTGAGAGACAGAGAGAGAGACATCATGAGCAGGCAAGGGTCAGAGAGAGGGAGACACAGAATCTGAAACAAGCTCCAGGCTCTGAGCCACCTGTCAGCACAGAGCCCGACACGGGGCTCAAACCCACAAACCGTGAGATCATGACCTGAGCCGAAGTCAGATGCTTAACCGACTGAGCCACCCAGGTGCCCCCCTCCCCAAAGGTTTTAGATCTAGGACTGATACTATAAGGATCTGGACTTCTGTGTTTTGTTGTAGGAGCAAGAGAGAGTTTCAGTCCAGCCCACATTGTGTCCTCCTCTGGAGCTATCGGCCTGGAGAATGTAATCTTTTACAAATTTACACAAAGAAGTTCTCTTCTGACCAAGTGCTTCCCAGAAAGGCCATCTTGGGCCCACAGGAGATCTGTGTTTGTGTGTGTGTGTGTGTGTGTGTGTGTGTGTGTGTGTGTGTGTGTTTAATATGGTTTCTGACGATTATTGAGACTTTGTAGGAGATTAAAGTTGAAGTGAGTGTGGTTACAAACCTGATGGGGGCAGCTGTGCAAAAGAATCCAACAAGATTCATGAAGAATGCTCCTGTGGAAAAAAAATATTCTTTGGAAGTGTCCATCTAATGGTGATGGCTAAACGACAGTTGGGAAGAAAGGAGAAAACAAGATTTATCATAGCAGAAAATTTGGGTTAGCGATTTCAGAAAATTTCCATATTAGTAGTATTAGTAATTATCACCAGTGTGAAGTCCTTCTTTGGGAAAAAAAAAATAGGAAAAGGGCTGAAATAGCAAGATGAAATCAGAATGAAAAAGGATTTACATGCTAAAAATGAGGTACTCTTGAATATGGTGGGCAAGACAATATGATGGTTGTTTTTGCTTCTAACCCACATATATATGTATAATCAAAAGAAAACATAGCCTGCCAATAAACCTTATTATTTCTAAATTCAGAATGTAACTATTGATTTCTTTATTAATTAAAAATCAACATCATGTATATTTGTGATTGGAACTTGAGAGTGTAACCACTAGTTGGATCCCAATATTCTTTTTGTTATATTTAAATCCTTCTGTCAATCTCTGCTTATTTCCTCTCCCTTATCCCTGGCAACCACTTGTCTCTGTTACTATGATTTTGATTTTTTTTTTTTCTTTAGACTATGTGTTAGTGGTACCATGCGGTATTTATCTTTCAATGTCTGGCTTATTTCAGTTAGTATAATGACCTCCAGATTCATCTAGATTGTTGCAAATGAAAGCATTTCCTTTTTGTGAAGGCCAAATATTATTTTCCTGTCTGCCTGTATTTATTTCATTTTTCCTTTTATTTTGTTTTTTTCTTTTTTTAAGGTATATTGGACATAGAGCATATAAATGTAGGATGTACAAAGTGTTGATTTCATACATTTATATGTTGCAGTATGATTACCACTGTAATCTCCCCTAACACCTCTGTCATATCATATAATTACCATTTTTTTAATACTGTAGTTTCTTGACCCATTCATCTATTGACAGATACTTACGTTGTTTTCCATACCTTAGCTATGGTGAGTAATGCTGCAGTGAACATGAGACTACAGATCTCTCTTCAAGAAAATAGTTTCATTTCCTTTAGATATATACATGGAAATGGAATTGCTGGATCATGTGCTAGTTGTATTCTTAGACTGTTATAGGCAGCATAGTTGTGATGTCCATGTTAAAAAATCTTTGATGTAGAGAGGCTGCACTGCCTGACGTGGTAACTTTAGAGCCATCTTCATGAGTCATGGCATCACTGTACCGGCTGGGATATGGGTTATTCACTTGACCTACGTTATTTCACGTAACTCTTCAGGACTACGTTCTGAACTAGACATTCTTAATTAATCCCATCTTACATATTTGAAGATTGACATTTAGACAGTAATTTGACCATGGCCGTAACAGTAGGTAGTGATGGCAAGAATATAACACAGGCTAATATCACTTTAAAACTCATAAAGTACCTACTCTTTAGAATATGTTGACTGGAATATACAGTAAATCAGTAAATCTTAGTTGTGTTGCTAACTCTGCCACCTCCCCATAGTGATCCTTGCCCTTTTGAAAGGCAGAGTAGCTGGGCCCCAAAACAAAACAAAACAAAAAAGAGTAAAAACAAAAGCAAAGTTATAGAAGATAGCTTCAAAGGTTTTTTTTTTTTTTAATTTGTTTTGGGTTTTATTTTGTTTTCTTTTGTTTTGGGTTGTGTTTTGGTTTTTTTGTTACTTTGAGATGAGAACCTAGCTCTGGTTTTCCCATTTCTAGCTGGGCTTCCCTGCTTGGTTTCTCCACCTTTCAATAATAAGTCGGCTAAATTCCCTGACCTCTGACTCTTCATCTTTCCAAGAAAAGATTGAAATAGTGACATTTGATGCTTCTAGTTCTCTAAGTGTACAAGTCTCTCCCCAAGGCCATTACTTGAAGAGCATACGACAGGTTGGTTTGAAGCTCTTATGCACACATTGCTCTCATTTTTTTTCTCTCACATCTTAACACCTTTGGCAATCTCCCCTGTACTTCTTATTTGAAAATGTTAGTCTGCTCTGTGTTGCAGAGCTCTTCTTTTTCTGAACTACCCTAGTTTTGCCATCAAAGTATTTGAGTACATGCAAAACACAGTCATGTAATATTTATATGTATATTTTTTAATTTCAATTTAACTTGTATTCTGATATGAAGTTGATTTCCTGTGTTTTCCATTATTGCATTCAAAATATTGACTCTGTTCATTCATTCACTGAGTTTACTTAAAATATATTGAGCTGTTACTGTGTTTTAAGAGCTCTGTGAAGTACTCAAAACATAAAGATGAATAATTTATGATATTTATAAGTTAATAGCTTAGTAGGTTATATAAATTAACAATTGCCAAGGCAAATAGTTTTTAGTATAATATGTATAGAATATTAAAGACACAAGAAGGGTATTTTTTTAATTGTCCTTCCATAGATCTTAAAAAGATATCACAGAACTGATATCTGAAGTACATCTAGAAAGGTGACTGAGGGGGCTCAGTATGTTAAGCTCAGGTCATGATCTCACAGCTCACGAGTCTGAGCCCCTTGAGGGGTTCTGTGCTGACAGCTCAGAGCCTGGAGCCTGCTTTGAATACGTGTCTCCAGCTCTCTCTGCCCCTCCCCTGCTCACACTCTGTCTCTCTCTCTTTCTCTCAAATATAAATAAACATTATTATTTTTTTTTTCAGAAGGTGACTGAGATAGTCTTGGCAAATAAAGACAGAAAGGGTGTTCCAAGTAGACAAAGTATTGTGTTCTTTGTGCTGTTGTATGTCTTACAATTACAGGCACCCCCATTTTTTCTCATTACAGTTACAGGAAGACAGTTGAAAATAGTGACTTGATCCTTGGTTTTCACATTTTCCATAAAAATTAATTAAAGAGATTATGCTGAAATGACTACCATTTGTAAGCCGTTCAGCTAATTCATGTTCTCTTAAATTTTAATGTTGTGGAAACTAAATAAGAAATGGATGGTATGTTTGTTTGTATATACACAATGAATCAATGTCTATAAAATAAATTTCCATTTTTAAAACAACTATACCAGCCATAAATATCTCTATTCTTACAGGTTATTCAGGCCTCTTAGTTAAAAGTAACAGAAGTATGCTCTGTGATTATTTGGCTTATTAAAATAAATCTCTCTCAAAGAATTTTATGAAAATGTGGATTGAAATAAATTCAGGACTGAACTTTTAGTAGCAACACCACAGATTCCACCATAAGACCGTGCAGACAAGAAAACGCTTCACTGTGGCCATACAGTTGTAGCCATTATAATCGTACCTTTCATTGTTTCTGTTTTGCTTCATGCATTTTAACGTTACTACAACTGATATGACCATAATTAATGTCACTGTGGCTTCTGGTTAACTATCCCCACTACCTATAATAATCACCTGTATGTTCTTCAGTCCCTGAATTCATTCAGCAGAAACCAGAATAATTGCTCACCTTTTATTTTAAACCATCTCAACATCTCTCAGACAGAGGTGAGTACTTCCTTGTTTAATTAACACATGTTTATTAGCTGAATATTTATAACATGTTTAGTACGCACCATGCAAGCTCCAGGTGACGAAGATCATGCATTTGATTTATCTAACCCATTTGTATTTAAACACATATCCAAAATGACCTAGACAAAGTACAGCGGTTGGTCAAAGATGTGAGTAACCTTTGTATGGATAGTCAAGGTAAGCTTCACAGAAAAGATTCTTCATAAGAAGGAGATTCTTTTAAAATAAGTTAAGAATTGTCACTCTAGCTAAGGAAAAGAAAGCATCATAAGCAAGGCCAATGAAGACAGAAAAATAATATTATGATCAAGAATTTAGAAGTTTCATTTTGTGTCTCTCAATATTAACACTTACTAATTGTGCCTTAAATATTTTAGTATATTCTCCATTGGTCTGTGAAAAAGATATTAAAACATTGTTTTGTGAAAATTAGTATCCAGGTGTTCATTTACAAAAGGAAAAATATCCCTTTCAAAATCCAAATATAATGTATATATTTTATTAATGCAACTGAAGTTTGTGCTTCTACAGTAGGTTTTTGTAATGTAAAATAGAGAAATGCTGGGTTTTTTCCAGCTTAATGAAGGTATAATTGACAAATAAATTGTAATATATTTTGAGTATACAACATGATTTGATATACATAAATGTTGTGAGAGGATTCCCACCATCAATTTAATTAACACATCTATCACCCCACATATTGACCTTTTTGTGTGTGGTTGAGTACTTAAGTTTCACTCTTTTAAATTTTATTTTAATGTTTATTTACTTTTGAGAAAGAGACAAACAGAGCATGAGCAGGGGCGTGGCAGAGAGAGACACACAAACAGAGTCTGAAGCAGGCTTCAGACTTTGAACTGTCAGCATAAAGCCCAACCTGGGGCTCAAACTCATGAACTGTGAAATCATGACCTTAGCCGAAGTCAGACACTTAACTGAGCCACCCAGGTGTTCCTAAGTTTCACTCCTTTAGCAAATTTCAATTGTACAATATAGTTTTATCAATCAAAATT
>NW_024080988.1:240427-311091 GCF_003009895.1 Hyaena hyaena | reverse complement strand
AGCAGCACTCTCCACAATAGCTAAAACATGGAAAGAGCCTAAGTGTCCATCAACAGATGAATGGATCAAGAAGATGTGGTTTATCTATACCATGGAATACTCCATGGCAATGAGAAACAATGAAATCTGGCCATGTGTAGCAACATGGATGGACCTTGAGGGTGTTATGCTGAGCGAAATAAGTCAGGCAGAGAAGGACAAATATCATATGTCTGCACGTATAGGAGGATTAGGAGGAACTTGACGGAGGAACAAGGGGGAGAAGAAGGGCGGAAATGGTGGGGGAAAGGGAGAGAGGCAAACCATGAGAGACTCTTGAATGCTGACAAAAACTGAGGACTGATGGATGTGGGGGGGAGAGGGGATGGGCATGGAGGAGGGCACTTTGGGGATGAGCACTGAGTGTTATGTAGAAACTAATTTGACAATAAACTATTTGTAAAAAAAAAAAAAAAAGAGACACCATACAGTATTTGTCTTTCCCTTTCTGGCTTATTTCACTTAAGGAATGCTGTCATTTTTATGTGGAAGTCACAGTGGTCCATAAACAGTTTTTCTGGCAAGTTATTGATTTTTACCACCACATAACAGTAGCTGAATGCAAAGTATACTTACAAAGCTGAATGAAGCAAGGAGGAATTGAATTCTGTCCACATGCTCATATCTTCTCTTGTTCAGTATGGCTATAACGTCTTTCTTAGAGGTGTTGCATACTTCTCCCGTCTTTGAGCATTTTCACCTTAGCTTCATAATTAGCATTTTCAGTCCTTCATTATTTCTTTCTTTCATCAAATAACTTACATCTTTTTATTTTTAAAATGAATTTCTTGGGGCACCTGAGGGACTCGATTGGTTAAGCCTTCATCTTCAGCTCAGGTCATGATCTCGCAGTTCAGGGGTTCTAGCCCCGCATCAGGCTCTGAGCTGATAGCTGGCAGCCTGGAGCCTGCTTTGGATTCTGTGTTTCCCTCACTCTCTGTTCCTCCCCCACCTATGCTGTCTCTCTCTCTCAAAAATGAATAGACACTTAAAAAATTAAGGAAAACAATTTATTTATAATATTTATTTACATTTAGGAATTTAACATATCCTTTTATAAAGGACAGTATCTTAAGTACATTTTATTATTTTTCTTATTTTTATATTCTAGCTATGTTTTACAAGGTCTCCTCAACCTCATTTCCTCTATGCTTGGTAAATTTAATGTGTGATTTTTAAGAGTAACAGACTTTTCTGGAATTTTAATGCTTCTTATGTTTTATAAATTATCTTTAGAAAGAAAAGCCAATAAAATCATTCATGAAATCATTCTAACAGCATCCTGTGAAAGAAAAGAAGTGTCTCCCCCAATTTAATCAATAATCCATGAAAAAAATTAAGAACATTCACTTGCCTTCATTCTCCAAACGATCAAGTTAATCTATTGTTCGAACAAATGCCTTCAAATCTTTTTCCCCCAGTAAGACTATAGCTAGTGCCAAACACTAGAGTACAAAAATAAATAATGTTACAAGAGTGAATAGTAATGTAGCTCATCAATTTGTTTTGGTAATTGACAAATCCAATGTTATCAATTTCTGGCACCATTCAAATTCAGCGGTTACTTTTATGTTACGTTTTCTCCTCTGTTGTCTGTTGCTTTTTGTTTTTCTAACTAGATTGAAAACTACTTAAGGGAAGAGACACTGTTTACATGCCTACATTTCTTAGTACCTAACAAAGTATCAGGCAGCATGTAGGTAACTGGTAATTGTTTTCTAATTGACTCCAAATATTTGCTTTATGGATGAGTTGCCTTAAAGTTTGTGGGGAAAAAAAAAATGCTTGAAAAAGCTGACTTTCAACATTTATTTTGAAAATAGGCAAGTCAAAGAGAAGACACATGGTGAAGCATTCACTCCTACATAATTTATTTTGTATGTATCTATTTGGAAAGATAGAATTAATATTTATCAAGTATCTACTGTATGAAATGCTCTTTAACATTGTATTATAAAAGATTATTTACTTAAAAGGTATAGTAAATTAGCCCATATTATACAAAAGCTAGTAATATTGCAAGATAATTTTAATGGTATAGCCATAGTCTGAAATCTCCACTTTATCTCAATTATTTAAGTTAAGCAAATTTAATAAATAGTGGATTTGAACTTAAAGAGATGGTTTACTTTTAGAAGGAATTAATTTCCTAATTCATTTCTATTTTGGTGCACCCAAATCCTGCTAAGGTTGAAATTTTCAAAGAACTACAGAAAATTATTATTTCTTCTGCATGCTGAATATATACATATATTTGTTTTTGTTTGCTGCTAAGATTGTGGTGGTGGTTGTCCTGGATCACATTTGTACTTGATTAGAAATCTTTTACTATCACTTTTCTTGGTAGAAGAAAAGAATGCTCTTGGTTTGCTGTATATTTTTGTCAAGCCAAAAATGTCAGCTTCAGGACATAATTAATGCAGCAATTATAACTTCTGTAGGTGATTAAATTGCTAAAAACACACATATATTAACATGCTGCATCATCATTTTCAGAGCTCAGGAGTGAACTGTCATTTCCCACACCCTTCCCAATCTTCCTCTTGGTTATTTCTTTTGCTTACACAAAAGTAATAAATTACATATTATATACATTATCTAAAAGATATATATAACATTATACATGAATATGTTATATATACATACCATATATACACACATTATATACATGCATATATACGCGCATACACTAGACAA
Organism: Hyaena hyaena; assembly: GCF_003009895.1. Classification (NCBI taxonomy): domain Eukaryota; kingdom Metazoa; phylum Chordata; class Mammalia; order Carnivora; family Hyaenidae; genus Hyaena; species Hyaena hyaena. The sequence continues at coordinate 308,355 of NW_024080988.1, read as the reverse complement.
GTGCATGGCTGGCTCAGGCATGATGTTGATATCTCTCTATTCTTATTTGTAAATGATGCCTTAAGAAACCCTGTCACATTAATTTTGAATTGCATGTATATAAAGGGAGAAATCCTGTTGAGAATATACCTAGATTTGTCAATATGAGGTTTTATCAATTACCTCAAGACATATTTGAAATCTTGTGATATCTCTTATTAAAAGCTTTGAAAAGAGAAATTATTTAATGGATTTAAGGCTGCTTCTCATGTCCTAAATAAGGACACATGTGTTTCACTGGACAACTGTAATGTACCATGTGGCTAGTCCATCAATATATGTACTAGAAGAAGGAAACTTAAAATCTAGTGAACACAGTAACAAAGAAGGAGAAGAGGAAGCAAAATAGACATATTTCCTAATAGTTGGATTGAATTTCATTGAAATTTTTCTGAAACCGTAAGTAAAAATTCTCTGCTCAGTAGTAAATGCAAAATCATTATCTTTATAGTAGTAAACCTGAGTGATTTTAAAAAGTTACAGCTTTTGCAACTTTATAGTAACAACTGTTAGCAATGAAATGTGATAAGCACCACTTTTTCTTGGCATATTGTATATCTCAGAATGTTCTAAGAACTCTCTAAATTAGAACAACTAAGAAGTGAGTTACTAATATGTTATTTGTTAAGGTTGTGGTACCATGATGCTTTAGAATTAGCATACAAATGAGTCATTATGTGAAGTTCTCTCCCATTGTCTCTATTTTCTTTTCTTCTAGTTTTAAAGGTTATAAGGAAGAAAAATACAGGGTATCTATAGAAGACTTGTTTTTATCTCAAATTACTCAAACATCACTCACTCCCAGAATAGAATGCAATCAATAGCAGTCACCTAGGAAGTACAACATCCATAAATTTGGGTGGCTCTATGCATCTTTCTGTCAACTCCAGCTTTCTACCTGATCTGTCGATAGACGCCTCAAATTTAAACATTATGTAACTTGGTTTAGTTAAGTATCTGCCTTTCTTTGGCATTCCATTTTAAAATTCAAATTAGGCTAGGGCATTTGGGTATCTCAGTTGGTTAGGCTTCTGACTCTTGATTTCAGCTCAGATCATGATCTCATGGTTTGTGAGTTTAAGCCCCAAGTCGGGCTCTCTACTGACAATATGGAGCCCACTTGGGATTCTCTCTCTCTCTCTTAAAATAAACTTTAAAAAAAAGTTAAAATCATACCTAGTAATACATGTTGTATTTCTTAGCATGATTTTGTTCACCATATTTTCTATCTAAACCATGAAATCTATGCCAGCTACAGAAGGGGAAATAGTGACACTAAATGACTAAAGACAGATGGAACCCAAAGGCAAATAGCAGAAAAAAGAACAAAGTTTGCCTAGAGATACCTTCGTTTCCTAACCTGAACTAGCTTTCTCTTGGTTACCATTATTGTAAGACTGGCTGCCTATGTCGGTGATTTAGAGAAAAGGACACTGTATTAACAATCAGAAGATTTGAGAGGAGCCCCAGTGACTCAGTTGGTTAAGCATCTGGCTTTGGCTCTGGTCATGATCTCGAGGTTTGAGTTTGAGGCTTGCGTCGGTATCTGTATTGACAGCTCAGAGCCTGGAGCCTGCTTCTGATTCTGTGTCTCCCTCTTTCTGCCCTCCCTCCCTTACTTGTGCTCTGTCTCTGTCTCTCTCTCTCTCTCTCTCTCAAAATTAAACATTAAAAATTTAAAAAAAAATCAGCATTGAAATTTTTTTTTTTAAAAAGGGTATCAGAAGATTTGAGTACAGGACCTAGGTTTAATTGTACAATGAACTCACCTCCTTGGGTGTCTCTGTGTCTTTTTTGTCATTATAAAAGGATGTGATAAAATCTCTCACTTAATGTACTACCTATGAGATTAATTAAGATATACACTTTTATTTCACAGGTTGTAAACTGATATTTTTGCAGATGACTTTGGATTACAAGGTAGATTCTTTTTACCTTGCACAATATCTAACATTTTTGAATTTTTATTTTCAACATTAAAACTTTTGCTTAAAATGTGCATATTCTGGGGGCGCCTGGGTGGCTTAGTCGGTTAAGCGTCCGACTTTCGCTTGGGTCATGATCTCGCGGTTCGTGGGTTCGAGCCCCGCGTCGGGCTCTGTGCTGACTGCCAGCTCGGAGCCTGGAGCCTGTTTCGGTCTGTGACTCCCTCTCTCTCTGACCCTCCCCTGCTCATGCTGTCTCTATCTCTCTCCTAGAAATAAAAAAAAAAAAAAAAAAAAAAAACATTTAAAAAAAATGTGCATATTCTGCCTTTTTCAAAAAGGCAAAAGTTCTAGAAGCACTATGCCAACCTGGGAGTCCTCTGCCTGTTTAGACAACCAGGACACCCTCCTCACCATGGTTCTCAGTTACTTACATCCATACTTCATTTATGTATGATACCTACATGACCCCATATGTTATATGAAAACTTCACATTTTTAGGATATTAATATAAAATATGACAAAGTAGAATGAGAATGGCCTAGTCATACAGAGAAACATGAAATAGGATCATGAAGTATTTCCCTCTCTAGTTGACTAGTACATTCCTGAATTCAAGAATGTTTAACGAGAATCAGAAATGAGAATGTTTAATAAACTTGACATTCATTATTTGTAGTTTCCACCTAATCTGAAATATATCTACAAGCATCAAAGAACCGTGTGACATTCCTGGTAGGGTTTAGGGTTGTAGGGTAGAGTGAAATGCCCACCAGGCAGGTAAATACATAATTTAATTTCTTATAATTTCCAGGAAAAGAAGTGTCTACATTGTCAAATTTGAATTTTCTTCAAACTGGAAACTAGCATATGATCCTTTTTCATTAATATTAAAAGCATTTATAGAAATAATACATTTGCAAAATGAAATATTTGATATCAGTATTACACCCAACCCTTCTACTAAAGAAAAAAAATGGGCTTGGTTCCTGATCTTAATTCATTAATATATTTTGAGCAAAAATACAAATTTTATTAATTTTCCTAAGGGAGAAAATGTGAATATGGTGTTTTTGATTTGTAAATGAACAATATGGCTCTGACATGTTTCCATATTTTTTCAAAGTAAAACTAAATCTCTATCCTATTTTTGAGAGATAGTAAATTTTTATGCTTTCTTTTCAATTTTAAATGTTAAATATCAACTGTTGCAAAGACTGGCAAAGAACGAGTAAAAATAAATAAGAATTAGTGCTGTTCATTTACAGCTCTCTATATTTAAAACATTTTTTATGAGATAAACAAAACTTGATAGAATATAGGAAAAACTTTAAGTGTAAAAATTTTTATTAAGTGACGAAAAATCAAAACTCAGAAAATGCTAATTTTAACACATTTCTGAAATTATCATTATGATATTTTCCTCTCTTGCATTTAAAAATTATTACTTTTGGGACACCTGAGTGGCTCAGTCGCTTCAGCATCCAACTTTGGATGGGGCATGATCTCAAGGTTTGACTTTGAGTCCTGCATCAGGCTCTGTGCCGAAAGTTCTGAGCCTGTGGCCTGCTTCAGATTCTGTCTCCCTCTCTGCCTCCCCCCACTCACAATCTGTCTCTCACTGTCTCAAAAATAAATAAACATTTAAAACTATTTTAAATAAACATTACTTTAAAAATGATTACTTTCTTTGGATAATGTACTGGATATAAGAATTTGAGTATGTTTTTGCATTTGTTCTGAGTACAAAGGTGTGCAAAGAGCTGTGATTTAATTTTTCTGCAGCTATACTTCATATTCTTTCAAAGCCCATTTCATTTTATGGCAGAATATTTTCTTAATTGAGGTAAAACTTACACACAGTGAAATTCAGTGAGCTTAATTGTATGATTAGATAAATTTTGATATTCATCTGTGTACTAGTCATCTCAGTCTACATACTTCCATTATGCCTGAATGTGCCCCACTGCTTCTTTTAAGTCAGTCCCCATCCCCATAGACTGTGACCTGATCATATCACCCTATCAGATCTTTTTTTTTGAAATTTACATAAATGAAATAATACAATATGCAGTATTTGTGTTAGGTTCTGTCACTTACTATAGTGTTTTGGAAAACCACCCATGTTTTCGAATGTGTCGCTAGGAAAATTTATCTTCTTGAGGACTCTTATATGAATATATCACAAATAATTTATTCATCCTCTAGATGATGGTATTTGCATTGCTTTTATGTTTGACTCATGCATCATGAGATTAACATTCTTATTCATGCCCTCCCTGGGCATATTTGTCCATTTCTTTTCACAGGAAAAATCCTAATAACTCTCGGGGCAAATTTACTTTTAACTTTAGAAGAAACTGTCAGTTTTCAAACGTGGTTGTACCACTTTACACTCCCACAAGCAATGTTTGAGAGTATTAGCTGATCCATATCTTTACCAAGACCTACTGATTCAGTCTTTTTACTTTTAGCCATTCAGATAGGAGTGTTTTAATATGTATTTCTCTGGTGGCTAATAATGCTGAGACCCTTTTTATGTGCCTATGTCTTGAATATATGTCATATATCATCTTTTGTTCTGGTTTTAATTGAGGCTTTTGTCACTGTTGTTATTGTTTACAGAAATTCTTTATACATTCTGGTTACAATTAATTTCATATAGATTGTCTTTTCATTTCTCAGTTTTGATAACTTTTTATGACAAGCACCTTCTAATTTCAGTAAAAACCAGTTTATTTTTTTATTCTTAGTATTCTTTGCGTTGCTTCTAAGAAATTGTTGCTTACCCCAAAGACACAAAAAAGTGATTTAATTTTCCAAGTCACTTTGTTTTCTTAAAGTCTTAATTTTCTTCTAAAAACTTTATCTTTTGAGATGTTATGTTTTGGACCATGAACCCTCTTTAACTAATTTTTGTCTGTCATTTAAGTAAATACTAAGGTTCCTTCCCCCTATAAATTTACCTATTCATTCAAGTATGACTTATAAAAAGTGTCTTTTCTCCATTGAACTGCATTGGTGCTTTTGTTAAACTTTAATTGACCAAATAGAATTGCGTCTGTTTCTGGATACTCTCATCTCTTTCTTTGCTTTATAATAAGTATACTTATATTTACACCACTGTCCTGATCCCTGTAGCTCTGTGATAATTTCTACAACCATATTCTGTTTTTAATTTTTTGACTTCATATTATTTGAACTTTCATATAAATTTTAGAATCAACTTGCCAATTTTTCAAGAAAAATACTGTTTGGAAATTAACTGGAGTTCACTGAGTTTCTGGTAAATATGGTGAAAATTGTTAACAATACTGAGTTCTCTCATCTATGATAATAGTATATCTTTTCATTTATTTAGGTCTTTATAAATTTCTTCTAATAACATTTTGTATTTTTTAAAGTACAGGCTTTGTATTCTTTTGTTAAGTATATTCTTAGCCAGTTTAAGTTATTTAATAATATTGTAAATAATACAGATTCATTTTCTAATCTAATTTTTCACTTCTTTACTGTTACTTTATAGGACTTCAGCAAATTTTATATATTGATCTTTTACCTTGTGACCATGCTAAATCTTTAAAAATTCCTTTTTAGGCCTATTATTTGTTTTTTATAATTTCTTAGAATTTTCTACTAAAATAATCATATTACCTGTGAATTACTACAGTTTTATCTTTTATTTCTAATATCTATAACTTTATTTCTTTTTTCTCACCTTAACACATGGGCTTGGGCCTCAATATTGAAAAGAAGTCATGAAATGGGATATTCTTTCCTTCATTTTGATTTTAGGTGGAGTTTTTTCCTTTATTCTGTTAGTATAGGAAGTTATATGAATTGATTGTTTTTTTAATACTTGTATTCCTGGGATTAACTCCATTTGGTAATGGTGTATTATCTTTTTATATATTACTGCGTTCTGCATACTAATATTTTGTTGAGGATTTTTATATCCATGTGCATGAGTGATTGCAGTACCTTATTTTCTTTACATATAGTTCTTTGTGAGGCATTGGTACCCAGCTATGATGGCCACATAAAGTGAGTTCACAGAAGATTGCCATTTTTTCTTTAAATTTAGTATTTGATAAATTCAGTGTAACCATATTTATAAGGAATTTTCTAGAAATATGTTTTAATTTTCATAATTTGAAATAATTTTCTAGGCATCTTACTGTTATTGATTTCTAAATTTTGTTGTGGTAATAGATTAAAACACTGAAATCTACTGATTCTTGACTCATGGCATGATATCTGTTTATGAACTTGCCATGTGCACTTGGTAAGAATCTGTTTCCAGGACACCTGGGTGACTCAGTCTTGCACTCTTGTTATCGCCTCAGGTCTAATCTTGGAGTTTGTGAAATCCGGCCCTGAATCAGGCTCTACTCTGACAGTGCAGAGCTCATTCTCTCTCTCTCTCTCTCTCTCGCTCTCGCTCTCGCTCTCGCTCTCGCTCTCGCTCTCGCTCTCAAAAATAAGTAAGTAAACTTTAAAAAAAAAAAAGATTGTTTTTCTACAGTTGTTGGTGCAGAGGTCTATAAATGACTGTTAGCTCAGCCTTCTTCATAAGATCGTTCATGTTTTCTATATTCTTACTGATTCTTATCTGTTTGTTTTATCATTTATTGAGATTGCGAGAGGAGTGTTAAAATGGCTAGCTAGGTTGTGGATTTGTGTATTTTTACCTTCAATTCTATCCATGTTTTCTTCTTGTATTTAGAAAACATGCTTTTACTGAGTACATATTTAGGATTCTTAGGTTCTCCTTATGAATTGATATTTTTATCATTGTGAAATGCCTTTCACATAGATATCCCTGCTTTTCTAGAGTTCATGTCAGGGCGCCTGGGTGGCTCAGTCGGTTAAGCATCCGACTTCGGCTCAGGTCATGATCTCATGGTTCGTGGGTTCAGGCCCGTGTCAGGCTCTGTGCTGACAGCTAGCTCAGAGCCTGGAGCCTGCTTCAGATTCTGTGTCTCCCTCTCTCTCTGGCCCTCCCCTGCTCGCACTTTCTCTCTCTCTCTCTCTCAGAAATAAAAACATTTAAAAATAAGTTGAAATGTAGCTGCTCTTTCACAAAAATTACCCTTTGTATGTGTGTGTTTCAACATTTATTATTTTTATAGTAATGAGAAAAAAAACATCTTGCTCTGAATTGAACAGTACATTTTTTTTTCCTGCAATTTGAGGGCATTTGAATTCATAGCAATTGCTAAATACAAAAACTGGTTTTGAAATGCCTCTATGTAGGCTATATTCATGCTTTCTGATAGACATAAACTAAGAGTATCTTGGTGATTTGAGTTAAGTGACTGTCCCAACTCTCTTGCTGACATGGAACTTAGAAACACACTTTGGATTTAGGGGGAACTGACATGATTTGATTGGCTTGTACTCACCTCCTCCAGGCAAACACACCTGTAGCCACCCGCCTTGAGGCAGGCATCTGTTTGAGTAGATCAGTAATTTTACATGTGTCTCTTCCATATATGGAAATATTTTTTGTAACGCACAGCAGTAGGGTCCAATGCTTTGATTCCCCTCTGCCAAAGTTTCCAGTCTTTCAAAGCCATCTTTCTGAGGACCTACTGGATGCCAGACATTATGTTGGGTTTTGAAGATAAAAAGATGACACCTTTCACTCCCTCTCTGAATTTGTAAGAAGTAGGAGAAATAGATTCAAATACAACATATCATAACAATTCTGATAAATAAACTGCTGCACTTACACTGTGAAAAACAAGTTATAGCAATTAAGAGATTCTGTCTTAGAAAAATGTAGTAGTGGGAAAGCTTCCCAAAGGTGTGGATACATGAACTCCTTCTTAAGAGGTGAGTACGTTTTGGCAGATAGAGAAATAGTTAGGAAATTTAGGAAAGAGTATGAGAAACCAGGGACACCTAGTGCTTTTAAGGGACATTGATACCCTTAGAAAAAGAGTTGGGAAAAAAGGTTAAAGTCATACTATTGAAGTCGTTGAATGCCATACTAAAGAGATTAGAATTTCTTCTGTAATCATGGGGAGCAGCTGAAGGTTTTTGAATTAATGGAAAATAAGAACAAGAGTTATAGTTGGGAGGTAACAGAACTCTAAAATACCTGTTAAAAGGGTAAGAAAATCAACTTGGGCATATAGTTGGATTGCTCCAGATAAAATGTGTGACATTTTTAGTTTATTCTGTGACATACAAGTCCCGCTAGATTAAAAAGGGATTTCAAGGAAATGTTTTTTCTTCTCAAAGTTTATCATACACTCTTAGAAATTGAAATATCTCCAGATTTACAGTAAATATATTATTCCTGTGTCTTTAATTAACTATTTCCTAAGCTTATTTCACCACAGCTCTTAGCGACAACTTTCAGAAGTTTTGAGGCTATCGTGAAAATACTGTTCTTTCCAACACAGTGATAGTACTAATATTGATTAGTGTTTCATGTGCCATACGTGACACACTTGTTCCACATGCATAATACCATTTATTCCGCACAATAATGCTATTCATATATAAAGCACGCACTGCTCAATTCCAATATGCAATCTACCAAAATCTGAGACTTCAAGAGAGGAAATCGTTTGCCAACATTACAGAATTAACAAGCAATGGGACCAGAATGTGGACCCACCTTTGACTCCTGTTCTCTTAATAGATACACAATTCTGTCTTTTCTTCCTTTCATCCCACTTTGTACTCTTCTTGAGGTGAGGGGGAAGCAGTATTTTTTTTCCTGGAAAAAAGAGATCTGACACTTTTCCTTTTACTCTAAAAACACTATTGGAAATAAAAGGATCATAAACTGTGTGTGTGTGCCAATTGTGTTGCCATGTTTTTTCCATCACTTAGAGAATACTTTGAAACACCTCTTCAACAGAAAAGGGTATTTGTGCTCTTTCTTAACTACGACCTTACTGTACTGTCATCTTGAAACTGTCCTAATGATAGGTATCTCTCTACTTGCTTTCAGTTTTGGGAATCTTCTTAACTTAGTGTGTATCCCTTACTCCATCCTTGTGCTTCCAGGCAAATTGTAGTAGCTCCGTGCTCTGTGAAATAATGCTGTGACTGTTCATTTCTACCATTTTCAACATCCCAACAATGTTTTCCATAAAATAAGTCTAAAAGGATGTAAGAACACTTTTCAACAAATTTTTGGGTAAATTCTCTTTATGACTGAGAAATTATCACAGAGAAGCAGAGAGCCAAGGGATTCACAATCATCATTATCAACCCAGGGAAATAAAGAGTTCTTAAATGTAATTAAATTTTGAACTCTACTGTATTCCCATCTTTGGTTTACCAGGAATTGCTGGGAAAACACCATAATACTAACTGCTAAAATTTATTTTGTGCTTTTCACAACATTGAGGAAAGTCTTACATCATTTTAATTTCATGGACAATAGAGTCTATTGGGAATCAAAGCAAGTGATGTGCCTTAAGTAAATATGTTAAAGAACGAGGCAACGAAATCTGAAGAGTTCTGTTTGGTGATGTTCCCACTGTCAAGATTTATCAAGGATTCTTCTTTTGTCAGTAAACATATGAGAGACATTGATGTCTGTGATACAAGATGATTAAGTTTGGTGGGGCTCTCAGTGCAGGCTTAGAGACATACATGGATGCATCTGGGCAGTTTCCACATTTGACGAGGGCTTGTGCATTTGTCCAGAACTGTGTTCTGCCTGCTCCTTACACTGCTCATCACTTGCCTTGCCCTAGGGGATTTCTGTCAGTAACAGTTAAACCACTGGCAGCTTAAGTATTCCCCATCAACCTGAAGCTATTCTAGGGCATGTTCCTGACACGGTATTGCAGAATTCCCACTAATAATCATTTCTTCTTCCATTAGTTATGACACTTTCTCTCAATGTTACCTATATTCTAACATGCACACGTGCACACACATATAGCATATTTAAAAAGATAGTAATTACAGAAGACGAGGCTTTATTTTTTAGATTGAAAATCAGAATGCAAGCTTTTCCTTGATTGAAGCTGAAGGTCTGACTTAAAAATAACACAGCAAAGTTAATAAGCTAAATTCCCTCTAAATATTTAATTATTCTCTAAAAGCGTGGATTTTTACTTTTGCCCTCACCTCACCTCCTGAGTTCTGAGATAATATGCTTGAAACCATTTCAACGTGTCTCCACTCTTGCATAGATATTACCAAATTTTTAAGTATGGTTCTTTAGTAGCTCTTTTTTTCTCTTTATTTCAAAGAGAAGGATTTTATTAATTTAAAAAAGTTAATGTTTCGTTTATTTCTGAGAGAGACAGAGAGAGACAGCCTGAGCAGGGGAAGGTCAGAGGCAGAGGCAGACACACAATCTGAAGACAGGCTCCAGGCTTGGAGCTAGCATTCATCACAGAACCTGACGCTGGGCTCGAACCAACGATCCTCAAGATCATGACCCGAGCTGAAGCCAGACGCTTAACCGACTGAGCCACCCAGGCACCTTAGGATTTTGTTGATTGATTGATTGATTGATTGATTGATTGATTTGTTAGGCTCCCAGCTCCTGAGTGACTCAGTTGGTTAAGTCACTTTGGCTCAGGCCATGATCTCATGGGTTCTTGAGTTTGAGGCCCATGCAAGGTTCCCTGCTATCAGCGCAGAGCCTGCTTCAGACCCCCTGTCTCCCTCTCTCTGCCATTTCCCAACTCATGCAGACACACACACTCTCTAGCTCTCCCTCAAAAACAAATAAACATGAAAATAAATTTGTTAGGCTTAATGTGTTCGAAAGTGACCAAAGTCACAACTGTTAAGTCAGTGACTAAAAAGAAGATCAATATTTTATCACTGTTTATTGAACACAGTAAAAAAGTACACCCTTAGTTGTTTCAATTTGCCCAACACTAGAAATATATGGCATCATATTTGAGAAAAATGTGAAACAGGTATAATGCGTGTTTCTTCAGCTGTTTATTAGGCCAATCTGAATTATTAAGCAATAGATGAAGACATATCCCTTCCATGGTCATACATATTCAGGGACTGAAAAGAGGAAAAAAAGTTAGTTTATAAAATAGGCTTATATCACTTCTTGAAATATAAATCCAATGTTTATTTTTTATTTATTGTTTATAAACCCAGTGTTTAAAGTGCCATTACTTTAGTTGCCCTGTGAAACAAAGTAGTCTGTCTTGTGGAAAAACAAGCACTAGCTTAATGGATTGAACAAAAAAAGAAAATAGTTAAATGTATCTCAGACTCAAGAAAATGTAATATTAGAAATAGACTTACAAACAATATTAGCTTGGGAAAACTGAATTGCTAACGTTGGCTTAACAAGTCTTTTAATTAGATTGTAATAAGTTTATAAGTTATAAAAATCAAGACAGAGTCGCAAAAGTAGCTGACAGAGTTAAACATTTGATTAATGAAGTGAAAACCCAAGAAGACTGTATCTACTCTATGTTTGACGATTTCTAAAGTGACCATTAACAAAACATATCATCTGGATATCACCTGTTATGGGGATAGAATTTAATTTAATTGATGAGAAATATGACTTTCTGCTGGTGAAATTGTGTGTAATAATCTGCAAGAAAAGCTTCTTGTAGAAGCGTTCTTTTTTCTGCCTTAGAATCCATTTGAGAATTTTGAAGATCTAATCTCTTTGCAACTTCTCAAATATACAATACACTTTTATTAACCAGTCACCATTCAGAAATCTCTTTCATTGATTTTTATTTATCTCAAATGTTTATGGAACTCCAAAATCAAATATACAAGTGGAAAGTTTTAAGCATAATCTTGGTAACTCTTTACCAGAGTAGAAATATAATTTTAAGCTGGGCATTTCTGATTTCAGCAAAACTCTCCGCAAGTTTTCAGAGTACAAGAGCTAATCATGAGGATCCTTTTCCTTCACCATCCTTATCCCCTCACCCTTTTACCTCTTTCATATTTTTGACTACTTCATTTCAGCACAGTCCCATGGAAATAATAGTTTCTGTCACAAGAAGTGGGAGGAATATGATGTAATGCTCTGGGTAATTTTGTTAAACCCACTTAGCACCTAATCCACTCAAGTCAAAGCTGGTATTGGAGTTATCACTCACTAGACTGGCTTTGTGCACCGAGCAATTCAATACCCACAAATCTTCACAAATTACTGGTACGCATCCTCAGACAGTAGGCTGCGACAGCTGAAAAAAGATACCTCTTCAACTGCTAATTTTCTATATTTTTATTTCATTCTTAACACCTCTTTGCAGACAATTAGCTTTTTTCCCCTTTTCTTTCTCAGACTATTTTAAATTAGCCCATTTCAGGCTGATGAATGAGCCAAGTTAGAGCCCATGAAGGAAGCACTAGCTGAATGCTAAAATGGTACTCATTGCTAGAATGCAATGCCACATGTTTTATTCTTAGAGGCAAGCAATGGGATAGTCGCTGTTACACATTTCAAACCAATTTATTTGAGTAAATGTGAGATATATAGTGCATATTACTGAAGAACTATATAAAGACCTCATAGGTGATTCGAAAGCTTTCTGGGTAAGTTTCTCATTAAAAAAATATGGTCAACCTTTTTTTTATTAGGTCTTATTGCTTTTTATTTTTGCTTTCTCTCATGCGGATTACATTTCTTATAAAGATTCGCAGTGAAAAATAATTAATTTAGAAATCGAACGCAAAGTGGGGGGGAAAGTATATTGATAAACCATTTGTTTACATCCCTAACAAGATACTTTTGCTCTCTTCTGTGAGATAATCTCTCTTACTTGATTGCTGATCCAACTGGTTAAAACCAGTACAGGTATGCTGTTTGTAGTCATTGTTTTAGAATAGCGATATCTCATATATTCAGCAGAACTGCAAAGCTATTCACATATTCAAGTATTCTGGGTAACTAACACTTTCTTCTTTAGCAGCAAAGCTAAGCAGTTTGAGGGAAATCCTTCTGAAATGTGTCAAATATCACTTTAGTATTATTATTTTAAACAGTATTAAGATAAGTATCTTTTCTCTCAAGTGCTCAGAGCCATCATTATGTTCTGCCACATTATAGCAATGCCTTCAAAGGTTTTTGAGGTTCTTTGTCTTTTTCTTAAGTCATGGAGTGCAGTAGTGGTTCTTTTATCTTCCCGATTTCCTGTCCATGGCTACCATCTCATCCTCTACAGTATTTTTTAAATATTTATTTGCTGAGAGACAGAGAGAGAGAGACAGAGAGAGAGAGAGAGAACATGCATGCAGGAGAGGGAGAGAGAAATTCCCAAGCAGGCTCTGGACTGTCAGAACAGAGCCCAATGCAGAGCTTGATCCCAGGACCATAAGATCACCACCTGAGCTGCAACCAAGAACTGGACACTCAACCAACTGAGCCACCCAGGAGCCCCAGATCTTCTACAGTATTTTAAATATAATAGTCTGAACGGCTATTGTTCCTTCCTTCTGCTGGAGTAAAACTCAAGGGCTTTGCGATCCATATTTGCTACTCACCAACAATTTCCATCTGCCTTAGTTTTGTGACCACATGTAGAAGAGATGTGTTACCACTAGTCAAATATCTATCAATTTGGGCAATCTGGGAATATCCACTCTGAAAAAAGAGAAATATCAAAGATCTCACTCCATAGTAGAAATTTCAGAGATTCTGAGGAATGTCAGCAACTTACCTAATTTGAGAAATACAAGTAAACATGAAGACAGTTTTGTTTTCACACTACAAGCATATTACTCTCCTAATCTGAGCCCACAGACTTAAACATTATTCTAAAGTCCTTGTTTCATAATCTGAGAATTTAATAATATGATATATTATGGATGTTAATTTATGATATGAAACTTCATTTGGTGGTCTCACAGCAAAATAAAACTAATTTCTGATTTATGTATCTATTTCCTCTATTCCCATGTCCTGGAAAGTTCTAAAGGACAGTAAATGATTTTATTCAACAAAGTGGCTTCATGCTTATCAGTATACACAGATCAATACTGTACATTGAGGGGTCTACATTTTTTTCCACTGGAGGACCAAATAACAAATAATCTTGTCTTTGTGGGACCTATATGCTCTGAAGTTGTAGCCATAGGTAATAAGTAAATTACCTAAACTTTATTTATAGATACTAAACGTTGAGTTTTTCTGTGTCACAAAATATTATTTTTTAAACTTTTTCCCCCAAAACACAGAGAATGCTAACCTTTCCTAGCTGATAGGCTTCCATATAAAATAGTTTATGAGCCTGATTTGGCCCATAGGCCAGTTTGTTTACCCCTGGTTTCAACAGCAGTAGAAATGGCATACAAACATCAGAGATTTAAAAGGTCTGAATATCGTTAGTGAAAGGCTGAAATTTTTTGTAATGGTTGTTTCTAAATATATTGATAATTTTAAAACGGAAAATTCCAGGCATTTTACAGAGATTTTTGCTTATTTGTTTTTTGTTCTGAGTAGTTCTTACAGCATAACTTTTTAAACTTTACACGTGCATTAGGGAATAATACTTAGGCCTCTTCTTAACAGGCAAACAGGCAAGTCTGATGTGGGGCCCAAGACTCTGCATTTTTAACGGGTTCACAAGTGATGCCGATATTGCTGGTCCCCCAACCACCTTATGGGTAGCTAGGGCATAGACGACATAAAAGAAAGCCCAATTTGACCTGATAAGTGATAATGAATGTATGCATGGGAGTTTAAATAAATGAAATTTCATGCATAGCCCTTGAGAAATAAAAGCCAAAGGAAAGAAAAAAATGAATAACATTAAAATTACAGGCATTCCTCATCTGAAGGTGTTTTGACTTTCGAATTTTCAATTTTATGATGGTAGGAAAGCCGAGATACATTTAGTAGAAACCATGCTTCGAATTCTGAATTTTGATCTTTTCCCTGACTAGTGGCACGTGTCAATAATCTCTTGTGAGCTTGGTCAGCAGCAGCCCACATCTACACCATGACAAGCATAAACAACCAATATACCATTCTGTACCCTTACAACTGTTGTTTTTAGTTTTCAGTACAGTGTTAAATACATTGCATGAGACGTTCAACACTGTGTTATAAAATAGGCTTTGTGCTAGAAGATTTTGCCCGACTGTAGGCTAATGCAAGTGTTCTGGGAATATTTAAGGTAGGCTAGGCTATGCTATAATGTTTGCTCGGTAGGTTAGGTATATTAAGTGCATTTTCCACTTAAATGATATTCTCAACTTCAGTGGGTTTGTTTATCAGGACATAACCCATTGTAAGTCCAGAAAGATCTGTATATAAATGACTTCACCAAATTAAGAATTGCAATAACAGCTCAGAATACTTAACTTGTTAAACACTTAAGTCTACTGGCTCCTACCAAAAATATAACTTTAATGCAGATCGCACTTAACTCCTCAATTATTGTTCACCTTTTTGTTAGATTACTGAATACCAAAGTAATGAGCAATTAAGTAAAAATTAGAAAGAACAAGAGCGATTAAAAATCTCTGTGTACTCTGTAGGCTTACATGTTGCATTTACTGTGTGCATACATAAATATGCAAGTATGCATGATGTTTAAAATGTATTTGGTCTGAGGATTTCTAATGTCAAGTTTCAATCCCATGCAAATGAAAGGGGCTGAATGCATAAACCTGTCAAAATGATGATTTTAATGGAAATGTCAAGAGACTTCTGAAAGCCAATATAATAATCCCTTTTATGCAGCACTAGGAAGGAGCCTATGATCCTAAAAGAACTAACCTGTCACCCTGCACTATACGTTTCATCCTCTTACCATCCTCAGCTCCATTATCTAAATGACCAAGCAGTCCTTCAATTCTAGGGCTAAATGATGTCGTGACATGACTATCATCATATTTATACCTCATAAAATTAGAAAGGTTATTAAACATAATTTGACCTTTGGCATACTCTAATAGAATCCTCATTTTTTTCTGTTTTCTTTCTTTTTCTCCTTTTTTCCTCTATCCACTTACATCACTCATTTCAGTTCTTTTTTTTTCTTCCTTTCTGATAAGCCGTGTCTCACGTACACTGATGTTATGTTGCATGACCAAATCTGGGATTTTATAAGATGCAATTTTTATTCTAGCACTTCCTAATTATTCTGCAAAGCTGCCGCTCATGAGAGAGATGTTACTTCCATTCAAACCTAAATTCAATGCCAAGTACATATGCCCTTGAAATTTTTCAAAGCATTGGGTGAGGTTGGGTCTGAGATGTCTTGCTGTTTTGTGGTTGCTATTGTCTTTAGCTGGTAGTACTGTACAGAAGGCTATGAGCTATGTTTATCTTTGTTGGTTCATTCTGATCAAAACATATTCAAAGAACAGGTGCTTCATGATGGGCTAAGGTCATGCATTTGGTATGTTGTACAATTGAGAAGGAAAGAGTATTTATCAGAAGCTTTACAGATTCCTGTGCTGTATAACAACCTTCCCTCTAGCATTTAAGATATTTATAAGTAGATTTAACAGAAATAGTTATGTTTTGTAAGTGCTTCAAAATAAGGGCAATGAGCTGTGTGTGTGTGTGTGTGTGTGTGTGTGTGTGTGTATTCCTTTCTTTGGAGTTCAATGCTAATTTATCTTGTCGTGAATCTATATGTTTTCTGTTCCAAAGCCTTCTCAACACAGAATCTTATCTAGAGTGTTGGTAATTTTTTAGCATTCTCTGAGCTTTCTTGTTAAGGTCCCTGATGCCAGTGGCTTCCAAGTGCAGAGACATTTTCACAATTAATTTTCCATTCAAGAAAGTAGTCTCTTGCACTCACAGCTTCCTGTTCTCAGTTTGATTTATTATGGCATTTATTTACACTCAGTAGCTATTTATTAAATATATACTACATGGCAAAACAAAACAAAACAAAACAAAAAACAAAAAACCAGTCCTGCTTTCAAGAAATCTGTAGTCTGGCAGATCTATAGGCAAGAGAATGGATAATAAAATACGATGTGATATGCCAGCTTTGAGAGAGAGATAGAGTACAAGCAGGGGAGGCGCAGAGAGAGAGAGAGGGAGAAACAGAATCCAAAGTAGGCCCCAGGCTCTGAGCTGTCAGCACAGAGCCCAACAGGGGGCTTGAACTCATGAACCGTGACTTCATCACCTGAGATGAAGTCAGACACTTAACCGACTGAGCCACTCAGACTCAGTGTTTTGTTTTTTTTTCCTTTTAAAAATTATTTTAAAGTACACATAACAAAATATACCATCTTAACTATTTTTGAGCGCTCAGTTCAGTGGTATTAAATTCAATTACATTGTTCTGCACCCAATGCCACCATCTATTCCCATTACTTTTCTCATCTTGTAAAACTGGAAACCTATACCTAAATCTATATTAAATAATAGGTCCATATTCCCCCATACCTCAGCTTCTGGCATCCACCATTCTACTTTTTGTCTCTATGACATTTTGTCAATGGAATTGAAAACTTCAGGGGAAAGTTTGTAACAACTCATGTCTAAAAGATTTGTTCTTGGGTGTCCGATAGGCTCAGTGAGGTAAGTATCTGACTTCATATCAGGTGATGGTCTCATGGTTTGTGAGTTCAAGCCCCACATCAGGCTCTATGCTAATAGTGCAGAGCCTGCTTGGGATTCTCTCTCTCTCCTTCGCTCTCTCTCTGCCCCTCCCTTGCTCTCTCTCTCTATCAAAATAAATAAACTTAAAAAAATAAAAAGTAAAAGATTTGTTTTCATTCTGGGTAACTGTTCTGCAGTCCAGTATATTTGTAGATGGGCCTTCCTCTTTATTGATTTCCAGTATTATCAGGCTTATGTCCACATAAGCTCTATTTCAAGCAGAGAAGGGGTTTTCCTTTCCCAGTCACTCAAACAAAAGTTCCACTTATGTTGTAAATTGTCTTGGCGAGGGTCGTTACCTTTATAAAGGTTCATTCTGGACAGAGAAACATAACATTCTTTTGCATGCTTCTCAAACCTGGGGTAGGATACAGACTACCATTTGAAGAGAAGAAGTTCACCAAAGAAACATAAGATATTGTTACCAGGAGAAAGAATAATAGATGCTGAGTAAGTAGCACAATAACAAAATGGAGTCACCTATAAAAAATATAGTTGCTTAATCTTAGGCAAAGAGTTTTGATTCTGAGCCACTTCTCTAAATCAATTAAACATAAATAACAGCAACTACCTTTCAGGTAGATAGTGTGAGATTCAAAACGAGAAGTATGTAATGTAAAACCTGGAACATCTGTGCTTAAAAATGCCGTGTTCCCTTTACATCCCCTTCTAAGATGCTAATCAGGGGTGGTTTTTAAGATAACAGTTGGTAGACCTTAGCACCACCTTTTCAGTTTGGGGAACCTGATCTGTCAATTTTGAACTCAGCCAGTACAGCGCACCATCCTAGACACCTGCTTATCCTCTTAGGTCCCAGTAAAATTCTGCAGATTTACTTCTATGTGCACTCATCTCTATTCATCCTTCTAACCATGGTGGAACTTTGAGTAATTTCTGTCCAAAATCATGTATCCTCAATGACTACTTATATCATCCCTACCCCTTTGCATTTCATATTCTTTACTATTTTACATACATGATACTTGCATTTAGTCTGTAAAACCTGTTTTTAATCATTGAGTTTCTCGCTTTGAATAATAAAAGCCATATGACAGTTACAGCTATATAAATACCTAGTTCATATGATTCCTGCCTGTGCTCATCACACCTCATTACCCAGAAAGGTATTGAGAAAGGTATTGAGGGACCCTGGATAAAAGTAGCGGGGTGTTTGGAGCTGTATACACTAACCTGTCCCCTCTTCAATGTTCCAGTGGTCTCTATGCACACAGGTGGAAAACCACTGATGCTGGGAAAAAAAAAAAAAAAAGATTGTACTTTTTAGAGTCAGATTCTCAGCTTTGCAGTAATGAGCTATGTGATTTTGAACAAATTTTGTCACCTTGTTAATCCTCAGTTTTCTTACCTATAAAATAGAAATTATAATCTTTAGTTTTCAGGGAGAATATGAGAACTGAAAATCCATAAACCAAAATTCCTGACAAGCAGCTATTCAGAAAATGCTTCTTCACATTTTATAGATGATAGTTTTTATGGCATCTCTGCCACCTTTGTTGGTTCTTTAACTTTTACCCACATGTCATTCCTGCCATCTCAGTTTATTGAGAAATATTTTGTGTCCATGAACCCCTATTCTCTGCTTTGCCTACCACAGTGCTTTATAAACATTAAGCTTTGGGTAAATGGATGCATGAATGAATATGTTTGTTAAGTAGATCTTTGAAATTGGTAATGGAAATGACTTGAGAGATCTTACATGGGACAGATAAAGCTGTGGGAAATGGTTTATACATAAACATAGTTGTTTTTTTCCTATGAGAAAAGTCAGATTTTTTTTTCAGAATTTCAAAAAAATAAGTAGTATCTAATATTCAAACAATTTGATAACTTTTGACAAAACCAATATTTTTTATTAAAGCCTGTTTTTAAAATTTTTTTTTCTAAAATTTATTTGTTTTTGAGGAAGAGAGAGAGAGTGTGTGAGCAGGGGAGGGGCAGAGAGAGAGGGAGACACGAACTCCAACTCGAAGCAGGCTGCAGGCTCTGAGCTGTGAGCACAGCGCCTGATGCCAGGCTTGAACTCACTGACTGGGAGATCATGACCTGAGCCGAAGTCAGATGCTCAACTGACTGAGCCACCCAGGCGCCCCTATTAAAGCCTGCTTAATGCTAAGTCTTCATAATAGATTCTGATATGTCAGAGTGAAGTTTGAAATATGAACCAGAAATGAGGGTCTGAGCCTCCCATTTCAATTCAGCGTTTCATCTTAAGAGCATTCCACCTTTAAGTCAAGGTGGTTGGACTAGGTAGTTTTTCAGATTCCCTTATTCATCAATTCTGTGAGCCTTGCCTTGATATTGAAAATACTTTTAGGGGTGCCTGGGTGGCTCAGTCATTTGGGCATCGTACTTTGGCTCAGTTCATAATCTCGCCGTTGGTGGGTTTGAGCCCAGAGTCCAGCTCTGTGTTGACTGCTCAGAGACTGGAGCCTGCTTCGGATGCTGTCTCTCCCTCTCTCTCTGCCCCTCCCCTGCTCTCACTCTATCTGTCCCCTTCTCTCTCAAAAATAAATGAGTATTTAAAAAAAGAAAGAAAATACTTTTAAATGCATTTCCAAGTGGACATGCTAGGTGGAAAACAGAATATTCTCTAAACATAGGATCATAGCAAGTTTATTTTTTATCCAAACCAGGGCTGACAAGGACTACTATTCTTTGGTGTTCACATTCTTTTGGAATAAAAGTAATCAGAATATCTAATATGATATAAAGAATATAAGTCAGGGCAGTGTGATAAAGAGTGATAGATTTTGGCCAAATTAGTTGAAAGATCCAAGAAAGTCTTTTTGAAGAAGCCTGAACTGTGTTTAGAAGGAAGAAAAAACTTCAACCATGCAATGATTGATGGTAAAAAGAAACACTGCAAGAGAAATACCTACAAATGTCAAGTCCTAGAGGCTGGCTGGGCTTAGCATGTTAGACCCAGAGAAGGAGAAGACTAGTTGGATTATAGTAAGTTAAGGCACCGAAGTGGGAAAATACCTTGGATAAGTCAGATCATGGCTCCATCATAGAGAATTTCATTGAGAGATTGCAGAGCTCTAAGAGTTTAGATTTTGAATATTATTCTAAGTGCTTTGGGAAGTGATGGTATCAGATTTATGTTATTAAGCCTCACTGTGTGAAAAATTCACATTTCTAGCTTTACTTATTTATTTATTTTGTAATGGCAAAGTCTTGATTCACATAAAAAGAAACTGTTGTGATAGAATGATTTGGTATTAAAAACCTCTTCCAAGTATCTGCAGCTATTTTATTCACACACTCTAATCAATACTCAAGGAACAGGTTATAACGTCATTTAAACGAGTCAGTTCCTGGCTGGCACAGTCATTGCCAGCATGTTCATGCTTTCCAGTTGTTTTTTAAACTGCATTTTACACCAGGGGAAATTGCACAGAGTAAATGTCAAGGATTCACTAGGGGCATTACAGTTTCCGAGGCATGAAGCTAATACATATTTGTCTCATTACTGTCAGCCGATCAACTTTATTCCGTGGATGGCAAGGGCTCGTAGCTCTTAGGAGATGTAGTTACAAACGACCTTTGGGAGGTCGTGGGGACCACAACTTCCAAAATTCACAATAGTGTCAGGTTATTAATAAGAAACCAGGGAAATGATGTTCTCAGAATTTTTGATACATGACTTCCTCATAGAAACAGGTGTGTGTTGGGGGGGGGGACGGGACACATTTTTTAGCTTTGATTCATCAAACCTTAAACTGAAGACAATAGAGAACATTTGAGTGGGCTGCTTAACCCACTCCTGGGGTTTCCATGTTGCCCCGCAGTTTTCTTGAGGTAAACATGTTTTGCAGAATCATCAGGCTGTTAATAGTCTTTTGCCTGAATAATTCCAAAAGGCAGAAGGAAAAGAAAATCCTGATTTCTTGGTGAGGGCAATAATGCAGTATGGGACATCAAATTTTTTCATGTCAAATCTACGTGGGTTTATTTTTCATATTTTTAATTGGGCTTCATGATATTTTGGAATAGATTATTTTATTTTCTGAGCGTGTTTTCATTTTATTCAAAACTACCATTTTCAAAGATTTTTCCTGAGTTGTTTAGTGGTGAAAAGCATCTCTAGGTAATTTTTTAAAATTATGCTAGCATTTATTCATTATCATAGGGTATAATATATAATAAATCTTTAATAAATAATCATTATTGATAAAAAATAGTGTGAGAGATATCTTCAACTACTTCTGTAGTCCCTTTCTAAGTAAATGCAGCACTGAGGGAGTTTCTCTTTATTCTATGCCCTCCTCTTTGGCCATGGCTCTACCACCTATACTGAGGAGATTATAGGCAGGGACATTTGTGAGTTTGCCAGTGTTTATGGTGTAAATACTCTACCATGACTGACAATAAATGGCTTGCAAGATTCCTGAAACTTTTCCCTCATAAGATAAGCAGAAGAGATACGAAAAAATCTGACAGGGATACCCCTCAAGAAAATGCCATGGCAAAACATAGGCTGCCTTGGGGAATGCTCCCACAGGATGCACAAGCAGATGGACAGCTAGAACCCTGAGCATGGGAAAAATGTCAGCAGCCCCTTGAATGGTGAAGGACTCACCCTAGGCATTGGACAGGTTTCTTTGTAGCTTCTTGTTTGTGACTCTGAAAAGTTCCATTGAGGCAGGGGCTGGGCAGTCTCTCAAAGCTAGAGCTATTATTGTCATTCCAAAGGCATGTGGCTGCAGTGCCTCCCGTCTCATGACCCCACTGTATTCCTCTGTCACAACCATTTAGTGGCCTGTCTGTTATTATTTATAGTTAAGTTTTTGCCTTGTTCTTTCAGAATAAGATCCCAACTACCCTTATCCTGCTCCCTAAATATATGCAAGTTCTTTCAAATTAAAATATTTGGGTTTTCACAGGTTCACAGATGTTTTCCCTGATATAGACTTAGAGTGCCTATTTTTAGAAGCCAGAACCTTATGATTGTTCCATCTTTGTCTTTGCTTTTCTCTTATGTCAGTCCCATTCTTCTCTGTGGCAAAAGGTGATATGACCACATAAGGGAAAATATTCATATAAGGGAGAGAAGAGATCATATCATTTGGTATTCCAAAATAATATCTGGCTACCAGTAAAACGTTGGTAAACTAAACATCGGAATGACTATGTCATTCACGGAAGAGCTCCCTTACCTCAACCAGCATTTAGTTTACTATTTATAGGAAAAGTAGATCCCTTAATGCTGTCGATCACAGTTCCAAGACTTAACAACCACTGTCACTAATCAGTGCCAACACAGCTTCTACTAAGCCAGGATTCAACCTCAAACTCTTTGTCGGCACATTAGCCCCTATAAGCCTCTTGAATTTGCCACTAGATATGAAAGCATTTAGTAAATCTAAACTAACATACGTAAAGGTAGTTTTCTTATAGTAAGAAATTTGTCTTCTCTTATTGTCCATAAGAGAGTACCTTCTTTTGTGTGCTATTTTGTGATCCACATCAAAATCTACAGTAAAAAATTGAACATTAAAAAAAATATGTATTCAGATACCTGAGTCTGGATTTCCAAATGGAAGAAATAAGTGTCCAGTGATCTTGGATCTTGATAGGTACTCACAGTGAGATACAAGATGGAAAGTTTGTTTGTTTGTTTGTTTGTTTTTAATGCAACTTACTTTCTCTCAGACCTCTAGTACTTGGAGTTATTAGTTTTTGTACTTTGTGGGCAGTTCAAAATCTTATCAAAGAGATGCCTATCTATGAATCAATATTTTTTAATGCTTGCTAATTAACAGTTTTAGCCTGAGAACCAATGATTGGTGTTAGGATTACACTGTTTAATGGTTTTCAGATAAATGTTGGTTAAATACATTGTTCTTCAAAAAGTTGTAGCTACTTGCATGCCCAACTTTATATCTACCCCTCTGGCAATAACTGTAAGAAGTTAAACATGTGGAAGTCAATAAAAACATGTAAGAGTATATTATGTGTTATGATTCAATGTGCTTTCACCAATCTGAAAGGGAAACCTCATTTTAATGTTTATCTCAAATCAGTTTCTTTGAAGTTTATTCCTGTGACTGACAATCAAGTTATATACAACCCCAAAAATGTTGTATCCATACAGTATCTCAATTAATGAGTGTGAAAGTGGAAAGAAAACAATGTTGATTGGAGATGGGCATTTTCCAGAATTTCAATACCTAGGATGTCCAAACATATAACAAACTGCAGTATGCAGGAATCAGAGAGATGCCTGCATAATGGCAAGAATGTGACTTAAAAAAAGTTTTAGTTGAGGGTCCCCTGGGTGGCTCAGTTGCTTCAGTGTCTGACTCTGGATTTCGGCTTAAGTCACGATCTCATGGTTTGTGAGATCAAGCCAAGGATCTGGTTCTGCATGGGCAGCATGGACCCTTCTTGGGACTCTCTGTCTCCTTCTCTCTCTGTCTCTCTCCCCATTGCCACTCCCTTCTCAAAATAAGCAAATAAACATTAAAAAAAGTTTTAGTTGAATAACATAGGTTTTTAACAAATTGGATGTATAGGAGAGGGGACACAGATAAACGTATGGGAAGATAATCAGGATGATTGGTTTAATTTAGTAGAGAGAGTTCTGCTCTCCACCCCCATGCCAGGACACAAGATGACAACAAGTTTGCCATTTTCAGACAAAGACTTCTCAGATAACTCTAGTCTAATTGTCACGTAGTCAGAAGGAAGTGTAAGAGCTTATGGAAGAGTGCTCAGAAGAGGTTTCATGCGCCAAGCTGTTAGCTAATATACATCACCTTGACTCACATTTCACTGGGGAGAACTTAGTCATATGACCACACCTAACTGCAGGAAAGGTTGGGAAATAGGCATAACTTGAGTCTTATTTCCAACTAATAAGAAAAGACAGATTGTGGTTAGCAGTAGCTATGCCATTGTGTAGTAGAGAGATCAGATGGGAAATGAGGTAAAATCTGCTTAACTTGGTTAAGCTACTGTTTTCCAAACTTAGTTGGCCTTTTAGAAGACACCTATTACAACACTTTTTAACAAAATGTTAATCTAGGGATGCTTAGCTGGCTCATTCTATTGAGCGTCCGGATTCATCACGGTCATGATTTTGCAGTTTATCAGTTCAAGCCCTGCATCAGTCTCTCTGTTGCCAGGCAGAGCCCACTTCAGATCCATCTTCTGCCCCCCTCATCTCTCTGCCCATCCCACTCCCCCAAAATGAATACACATTTTTTTAAAAGTGCTAATCTATAGCAACGATTTTTATTCAATATCTTGCCCTTAATGTGGTTGCAGTTTCTCTTAAAATTTACATGATGAAGCAAAATCCCTGGAATCATAGTGTTAAAATCCCTGCATTTGTATATTGCTATAAATGAATGTCACTTTCACCCTTGTGGTTTGGACAGGTTAGGCATTAAATTGTTGGAGGGCTTCACCTGAGTTAGGAATCACTCACTTATTTTCATCCAGAGCTTTCATACAACATAGATAGATACTTTTTTTTACTATCTGCCAAAAATAACAGCACTGAAAAAAATGACAGAACATGTTTTATGAAGGCATAATATAACCCACTGCTGGGAACATGTCACTCGAGGCAAAAGCAGTTAGATCTGCCGGCTGGATGCTCTTCTTATGTTTCTCCTTAAATAACTTCATTATTCAATGAAAACTGTTTTAATTATTTAAGTGACATAAAAGATGAGGTTGTAGTATCTATATCTAGATTGTGTTTACTGATTTTAAGTCTTTCCTATTTATATTGGAGTTGTAAGCACGTACCAAACCCTGTTTGGTAGGGAATGTCTCTACACATTTAGAGAAACAAAATGTTTCAATGTCCTGAAAATTTCTGTGTCTCCCTAACAGGATCCCTGTGATCACTCTTTTGCTGTCAAACATGGTCCTAGCTTTATTAAAAGAACTTTGTGCCTCACCTTTGCAAAGGCGTTTACTTTTGTTACTAATGCTCACACATGGTGCACTGATATTTACCGATAATGGATTTTTCCCCACCATTGTAATGCACTATTATTAGGGATTGCTCTCATCATAATAATAGAAATAACAGTAATTAATCAACATCATTCTCATTACCTTTATTTATCTAGTGTGCATTATGTATTACGCACTCGAGAGTTTCATTTACATAATTTCATAGCAACTCTCATATAGGAATTGTAATCTCTGTGTCATAGATGAAGAAACTGAGGAAATGTGCCCAATATTAAAACAGGGGTAACAATAATAGAAACCAAGCTGAAATGTTTTGGAGTGTTAAAGTCAGGATTCTAACAGAGGTCTGATTAACTTCAAGTGTATGTGCTTTCTTTTTGCATCACCCCATGTTCTTCCTAACGCAGAGGTGACAGATTTGAAAACATATCTATGCCCTTCTTTCCCCACACCTACTATCTTTATGTAGAGTTTTTGATTCTTGCAATTGTAAATTCATCTTAGACTGTGAAGTAGTAAACCTTCAACTCAAATTAGCAATTTGTATGTGTCTTTGAAAACATCGTAGAGGAGAAAAAAAAATGAAAGTATACATTGTAACTTCTTTAGCATCCACAATCCGGAAACCACAACCCTGCTCAGCAAGGACCTAACACTTAGAGGCTGTGATTAGTAGGTTATACTGGCTGCACTCCGGGGGCTCCGGGTACTTTGCATGCCCTGGAGCTGTGGGTAGCACAACTCACCATAGTAAATGCAGACATCCTGTTTACAAGTCATTGGTGGGCCAGAGGTGTGGCCAAGAATTGTGTCAGGAAACAGAGAAAAAAAAAAAAGAGAGGAGAAATAAAGGTTAATAGAGCACAAGAAGGCTCTACTAAAAATATTAAAATCTGTATGTACTGACCCACCAAATAAGTAGATAATGAGTTGAGAGATAAAGGAAAAATAAAATGAAAAATGGGATGGGGGAGAAACGATAGGAAAGGATAGGTTGGAATGCACTTCTATGCTTTCCCTGCCCTTTATTGTACATCTAAAAATCAGCTGAGTTTTGATCTTACATTTACCGGTTATCGTTCTTATATTGCAAGCAGCAATAAGTGGGTAAAGGATAATGTAAGAAAAAATTAAAAAAAGGAAGCGGTGAGGGAAAGGCTAGTATCCTGATAACTGAGCATACAGAAGGGACAACTCAGGAACTATAGCCCATTTCTCATCCGGGGCAGAAAGAGCTCCTGGACTCTGGCAAGTGGAGACTAAGGAGCAGTCTCTTCAGGCTGCTGACATAGGGATGAATTTGCTTCCATTGTTTTCTGTCCTGAGCCATTCAGTTAAAGATGCAAATACCCTTGAGTGCTTGATAGGTCCAGCTCCTCCCAGGTCACAGGTCCATCACTTGGTAGGGAACGGGAAAGGGAAGGCAAAGCACATTAATGGCAGTATCCACATAGCCAAACAAAGTAAGGAGGGGTGGCTTCTTAAAGTGAAATCCTGGTGGTGGTACCAGAAAAAGAGTAAATCGATGCCGGGCAGGCACCACCAACTGGGGTCTACCATACCACACAGCTGTGACCAGTCCAAAGGTCTCCTCAGTTTTCTAAGAATCCCTGCCTTGGAGATAGGGGAAAAAATTACAGTGGATGCTTGTTGAAAATGGCAAGGAAGATTTTATTCAAGACTGTTGAAGTAGGAGGAAGAGATTGGAATCAACCCCACTGAAACAAAAAGCAGAAGAGTTCTTAAGCACGAGGTAAGCTAAAGGAAGAGTTTTAGCTGGGTGTTTAGGCAATGTGATTAGGCCATCTTTGTTTGTTAACTGGGGCTCATTGAAGTTAATAGATTTCTACCCTTCCACAGAGACTGGGAGATAGGGGCTCCGTCTTAAGAATACATCCTAAGTGCTGAGGAAGACATTCCTGTGTGATGCCAGAAAGAAGTTAGGAGAAGGTTTAGATCTTAAAAGGGCAGAGAAGAATTTTGTACTTGATTTTTTTTTTTTTCTCCCAAGTAGATGCTCTACGGAAAGGGAGGCCAGAAAGGGAGGCTAGAATCAGAAAGAAACCTGTCTAACGTTTAATCAACATGAGGGGAATGTTAAAATGTCCTTGGTCCGTCACCATTCACTGTGTGGATGAAAATGTATCGCCGTTGCTTCGAAGTCCTGCTTCTGTATTTTTCCAGTTGTCTTCTTGCGCATGCGTGCTGCTGCAGCTCACTCTGGTCCTCTCCTCTCAAAATTCTCCAGAGCAGCAATAATGCGCAATGCTGGTGTATGGTGCCTATAAAGGCAGGGAATTGCAGCATATGGGAAGGGAGGGAACAAGCAAAAATTGAACGTCAGACAGTAGTACTTTTGAAGTTACATGCTCATTATCCTTTCTGAGGAACTTCTCAGGGGCTCTATTATGTTAGACCCCGGTCTTCTACTGCACTGTTCAGCACCCACCCATCTCCCTCGCCTTCCCCTCAAAGTATCCTTCTTTTTCTAGCTTCTTTGAATCCCCAGCCTCTTCCTTCCGCCAGCATCTCCCTCTCAAGCCTCCAAGAAATCCGAGAAAATTCCCATTGCATTATTATGCAAAACAAATTGCCCTTCCTTAGTTTCAACCTCTCCAAGCTTGGCTAAGCCTTAGGATTTCTCTGTGTATATTTAAATAAGAGGTTGCCTAAACAAAAGGGCTTCGGGGCCTGGTTTTCACATTTGAAAGACCAACAAAAGTTTCCTAGTTATATTTCTTTCACATGCTTCAAATCAAATTCTTACACTGGGTTCAAAACCAAAGTACCAGTGCTTTCGTCTGAGGGTATAAAAGAGGAAACGGGAAGAAAAAGGCAGTAGAAGTGTTAGTTTTTCCCTTTGCCAAAAAAGGTGGAGTGTTTGTTTGATTGTTTTTAATCTGAAAGAAAGAGAGAGAAAGAGGGATGAAGAGAAAAATTCTTCAAACCAAAATGATTACAAAATAGACATAGACATAATGCCACTGTAACATGTAAGATTTATAAAATATTAATTCTCCTTACCTATATATCTTAAAATTTTAAGTTCATTGTTTTTGTAACTGAAAAGAATATAAGCCAAGATGCTAAGTGAAGATGGAAATTAGGTACACAAAAAATGATACTGTGACTGAGAGGCAGACGTAAATGTAGAATTCGCAATCACTTGAGGGCACCTTAGATCATAAAATGCCTGGGCATTAAAGAGTGTACAAAGATTATTGACTAGGCAAGTGACTGGATAATGACCTAAAAGCATACTATGGAGAGTACCAAAGAATAATTTCATATTACAAAGCAGAAAAGATTTAGACCAGAAAAAAAAAAGACTTATACCACAGCAGATATTGCTAACAAAGAACATAGCTAAAATACGAATATCAGGGACCTTACTGGTTGTGGTATTATTGATACCAGAGGGCACAAAATGTTGCTCAGGTGTCATATCTTATCTGTAGAAATATTTAAATTACTATGCAATTAATACAAGTTGTTAAATTATAATCTCAAGAGTAAAAATGTTTGTAAAAGAAAGATCCAGATTTTTCTTTGAATTGGAAAGCAGTCTTTCTACATAGTAACAACTGGCTAAATACCATTCCTCCCAACATAAACAAGTCAGATGGCAGAATTGAATGTGGCATTGAGGACTCTGAGTGAGGTAGATATTCAAAGGACAGTCTTTTTCTCTCCCTCTCTTTACCCTGGGGAGGCGTGACCTGTATTTCCTTGGAGACCCGGGCTGCTGGAGAACTCTGTGTGCCCTGACTCAGGCTTTCTCCTCCATTTGGCCTCTTATAACTCTCCCTAAACCCCTGGCTTTTAGGGGTCCACCTCTGATGGGGGCTCATTTGGCAGGTGATTTTTCATGGGCAGCATTCTTTCAAGTCACTAAAGTTGCTTCCCTTCCCCAGAATATACATCTGGCCTTTCCTCAACTATCAGTAGAAGGGCAGCTTGCCTCCACTGTTGCCTCTTCTCCTGGTACGTAGTATTACTGATCTTTCAATATCTGTAGGTACCCCTAAACAACAGAAAATAGTACATTTAGCTGCTTCTTCATTGGAAGAGATTGGATATCTTTTCTAGTATATGTGCTCATCCCTGGCCCTGTGACTGTCATAGCACAAATATAATTACTTGATCAAAGTATCTATATTTGGTTATACCTTAACTTATCTCTAGCTCTTGACCCATGGATCAGCTGTTCTCTTGATCTTCTGGCAGTTGCATCAGAGTCCACTGGCTCCAGAAAGCACAAAGAGTCAAAATAATCATGACTAATTTCCCATGTGTATTAGAACCACAAGTGTCTGGCACAAGCTTCCTAATGAATGAACAAAGACCTGAGTGCAATTCATTTAAGAATACAGGAGGCAAAGAGAGGGCTTGTTTGCAGAAATGATGATCTGTGCCTGGCTAACCACCTAAGCCAGTTGTGCTGCTACATATTAATGCACCACTCCTCTGTTGAGTAAAAGTTGAGTTGAGCTGGTAGAGAAAAATGTGCCATAGCAAATTGACCATGAATAAAACAAATTTACAAGTTTCTCCTGGGTGTCTGATTATCAAAAAATCTGCCAGAAAATTGAATTGCCTGTCAGCTGCCTACATTATTTCACTGCTATTGAAATTCTTGGTGGGGTAGGTGTTTTAAAAGGAAAAAAAAGGCAATGAGTTACAAATGATTGATCATACTTGAAGATAACTATATAGAGTCACTTCTTTCAGGTAACAAGGACACCTTCCATTGCATTCTTTTGTCATCCATCCAGAGTAGAGAAAAATCAAAGAGAGAAGACCCATTTTAAATGATACAACTATTTTCCCTGAGGCTTTTGATTTTTTTGATGGGATATTGACAATTATGTATTAAAATCAATCTAGAATCTGACTCTATTGCTCTTCTGTTTAAAAATTAAGACTGAAATTAATCCACCAATGAAATGAATTAATGTAAAGAGAAGTAACACGGGGAGTATAATGCATGCTGTTTTGGGTTATAATGTTCAAAAATCCACCAACAAGCATTTTTTTTTCTTCTTTAGATGGTTCCATTACCTTCTTTTATGACCTCTTTCTTGAGGGCACTTTGTCCCCTGAGGGTTGCTTTTCTCTCACATGTCTCATCTCACACATGAGACAGATGTCCCTCAGGCTTTTCAGATTAGTCTTTCTCACATTTCCCTAAAAAATCCAATTTTGAAACTTAAGTGATCAGATTGCATTATTAGTATTTCTTTTTATTGTTGTCAATTACAGAACCCAGTTCAGTTCTTCCCATTTTTAGATGACTTGTTCATTGTCACTCTTTCTTTTTTTTTTTTTTTTTTAAATTCTTTTTAATGTTTTTTATTTATTTCTAGGAGAGAGAGAGAGAGACAGCGTGAGCAGGGGAGGGTCAGAGAGAGAGGGAGTCACAGACTGAAACAGGCTCCAGGCTCTGAGCTGGCAGTCAGCACAGAGCCCGACGCGGGGCTCGAACCCACGAACCGCGAGATCATGACCTAAGTGAAAGTCGGACGCTTAACCGACTAAGCCACCCAGGCGCCCCCATTGTCACTCTTTCTAACACTACTTCTTTTTAACCCCCGAAGATAGCTGTTGCTTCTAACACCTTAGGTTCTCATTTTTTTAAAACTAATCTTCTTCAAAGATTTGTGTTTTCACCAGACTTCAGTCACTCATTCCCAACATCAAACCTTGTGACTATATCCTAATCGTGCCTAGTCAACACTAATAACTGCTACCCTTGGATAATAACAATTATGTGCACCATGTTCTCTGATTCCCACCTTCAATCTCCCTCTAGTGCCCAGACACCTTTGATGACACTAGCACCTCCAGTCAATGGATTCTGTCAACTTCTCACTGTTCTTCATCATTCAATGTCATTACCCAGTCCCCCAAGTCTACATTTAAATTTTATGGTCAACTGTTATAATGACTCCCTTGTTAATAATGACTTTTACTCCTTTTTCTCTTCATACTCAGAGAAAAGTGTGTGACTGCTCTGACTGGTCTCATTCTTACTCCACAAATAGAAAAATCTCAGTTGAGACTCTAATGGTGCCAGGCATTCATGTTTTATCTTCTTAGTCTAGCGATTCTCCCATTTTCTTAGTTAGAAATTACACAGCTTCAGGGCGCCTGGGTGGCTCAGTTGGTTGGGCATCCAACTTTGGCTCAGGTCATGATCTTGTGGTGCTGACAGCCTGCTCAGAGCCTGGAGCCTGTTTCAGATTCTGTGTCTCCCTCTCTTTCTGACTCTCCCCTGCTCACGCAGTGGCCCCCCCCCCCCTCAGAAATAAAGAATTTAAAAAACTACACAGCTTCTCTCTTGAGTTCTCCGGTATTCCTTTTCCAAACTCAGCCCCAGCTGATGATACTGCTTCTTATCTTACTGACAAAACTGAATTAGAAAACAAGTATTTCCGTACATTCCCTCTACCTCATCTACCCACCTTGTAATGTTTACTCCCTCTATTCTATAGTGCTGCCTCTTACCATAGCGTCTTAGGAAGCCAGTTCCTGTCTTGGATGTTAGATCCCACTGCTACCTTCACCATACTCTGTCTCCTCTTTTATTTATATGAATAAAATTCATATGTCCAGATCCAGTTCATCAGAAAACTTCAAGTCTCTCACTCCAAAATATATCTAGTATCCCATCATTTCTAACCACCCTGTCCCTCACCACCACCACCAATATCTCTAATCTGAATTACAGCTAAAACCTCTTAGTGCTTCTCCTTTCTTCTGTTTTTGCCTTCTACCTGTCCACCCTCTCCCCACTATTAATAGACAAAGACCATTACAATTCAGATCTGATCAAGTCACTCGTCTAATATCCTGCAGTGGTTTCCTATTTCATTTAAATGCTTTCATTGTTACAGTGGCTGAAATGACTGCTTCATTTTCGTACCTTATCTTCTATGTACCCTGACTACCCCATTTACAGCTTATGCCTTGGATGGCCTCTACCTGGATACCTTCACCTGGATAGCTACATGGTAAACTCCATCACTTCTTTCAAATATTTCTTCAAATGTGACTTCTCAATTGCCTTCCATCCTGACCATGCTTTTTGTCTCACCTGCCAGTTGTCTATGTTCCTCTACTTCTCTTGTTTATTATTTAAGTCCATTTTAAGATTTTTAGTAATATTTGTCACCTTCTGAAGTATCAAATATTTTACTTATTTGTTTAGTTTATTATTTTCTAATCTTTATAACTCTAGAATATAAATTTCTCAAGGTCAGGAATCTTTATCTGTGTTTGCTCACTGATGTGGCCCAGATGGTCTAAGGCATCATTTGACATATAGCAGGAGATCACTAAATATTTGTTGAATCTATGAACACTTTCTTACACTGGCACTTTGTACTGTTGGATGTTCAGCCTTTGTTGGTTTGATTTATTTGCTTTGTAACCATAAGGGCATTCATAGTCTTTGCCATTTAGCAAGTTGAATAGTACTCATTTTTCTTAGAGCAATTATGTTTTACTTTATATGCCAGTGTATGTTTTCTTAGATTAAGAAACTTTAATTTTCTCTCATTTTCACTCTTTTGCTTAAGATTTTTACCTCCCATATAATGTACTTTGTTTTGAAATCTCTCATTGGTCCAGGGCTTCGTTGGCCCACCTTATAGACTATCCATATAGATGGGATCTTTGAGGTTCTGTATTCTAATTGTTTTATCCATAGTTGAGGACATTATGGCACAGAGAGATGAACAATTTTCTATTATGTATATCTGATGGAACTCAGCTTCAATTCTCCTGTTTCTCTTCTCCTTTCACTATAAGCCAAGAGTAGCCTACACATGGCTCACTCCATCTTCCCCCTTCCATGGATTGATGTAACTTATATAGCACAACAATCTTTCACAGGACTGAGGCAATGGTTTTCGAGGAAATGAGTCACAGAAGTAGGGACTGAAGCACAAATTCAGTGTTTTTTGACATAGGAGGAACTCAGACAGTGAATCCAAGACTACATTTCTTGATGTCATTTCAGAATAATGGTGAAAAATAAGCTGAAGCTCAGGAGATAGTGGTGAAATCCAATGACCTTAGTAAAATTGAAGCATGGTTTTCCAGATCATATAGGGAAACTTAAGTTATAGGATGCAAAGTGTATGGTGCCTATCATGCTGCACAGTGTTCTCCGCACTAGTAGACTGATCTTTATTTTCTTTAAGCTATTATTGATTGAGCCCTTACTCTGTGCCACATATTGGTTGTCTTACTGCTCTCAATACCTGCCTTAGGTACTTCTATTATCCTCATTTTACAGGTGAGAAAAAGGAGATCCAAAGAATTTAGTTATTTGTGAGTTGTTACACTGTAATAAGGGTAAGTTAAGCATAAATTTGAATACAAACCATTCTGCAACAATACCCTCCCTACATTTAATAAGGGGGAGTGGTTAAGACGACTTAATTATTTCCGATGTCAAGTTTCACTTCATTTGACAATTGAGACAGGATCAAACCTATACAGGAGGATGAGATAAACACATTGATAAGAGCAAGCTAAAGCTTAATTACAACTCAGGTGGGATGGTGATAAAAATCTTGAGTTTTTAATTCTTCCCAGGCTGTGCAGATTTGAATTTTTAATATTATTTTGATTGAGAGACTACTCATGAAATGAAATTAGACCTAAGTGATATTAAAAACAACGCTTTCCACAAGTACCTTTTGGGGTCAGTGACTTCACCAACAGAGGCAATTCTTAATTTTGTCAATAAATAAATTCTGGAACATCAGAGAACTTTGGGGCATGACATGTGCTTCCGAAAGCATTGTCCTTTTTCACAGAGGGGCCCATCTAATGAGAGGCACTGTGTTCCCACCAGAGAAAGCAGTTGGTTGCACATCAAACTGAATGTGGAATGATAGGGATCGCTGAAAATTTGCAGGCCTGGCAGTGAATTAGTTTTTCTGTGTCCTCAGGGATAGACTGCCCTGTGAGAATTTGAACCTATCAGTTATCTGTCAAATTTCATTTGACACCTCATCCAAAATTTAAAAGGGGCTGCCATCTGAAGTGGGAGATGTTCTTGGAGGAAAGGAAAAGGCTATTTCTTTATGGGCTCGCAAGGGTCGAAGCAGCCACTGCTTCTACTGAGGGCAGCAAACCGGCAATCCTACATAAGCAAACTTCACAGATATTATGGCTTCCTAATGTAAGCAATTCTTTCTCAGCCCCTAAACTCATTTTTTTCCCTCTCTCTTTTAGACAGAGGGCCCCCAGAGGCACGGAATCCCTCCGGGGACGTTTAGCACAACTTGGAGAAGTGCCGCTGGAGTGTCAGTCGCAGAGGTTACAACTTGTAACTCTGCAGTTTGTTAACCACAGTTGAGTTTTCTACTCTCTCCTTGTCTTCTTCTGGGCATTACTTTTTAATTTGCCCGAAATATCTTACATGTCCACCGCGTCCTGTGACATAGTGAAGTTTTCATTTGCCTTTTTATGAGTGAAGTTCATGGTAAAGTCGTTTCTGCACAGTCCGCGGAAGTGTTCCTCGCTGGAGAGCCTCTCATGCTTGCCTGACAGATAGCCCCCTGAAGTTGACGTTCTCCGGTGCCCCCATGCCCCAGTTTCACCCTATTCCGCTAACTGTTTTAAATGGCTTATTTGAGCGAGAGCTTCAACAGTTTGGAAACTGCCCTGAGACAAGGACCCCTTGATGGATTCATGATTGACCTCTTGATTATCCATGGCCATTCGTGGAAGATTAAAATGGCATGGCATGAGAGGAACATTAGCTGCAATCAATCTGCTGCTCCCTTCTCCTTCTTCCTTTCTCCTTCACACAGACTGATTCATCAAAGGACATTTGCAATGCCTCATTTCAGAGATCCTGGCTTCAAAGCCAGGCTTTATTTTACAAAGAGAAAACTACTAAAGTCTCTTGCTAGATCCCTTCAGGGCCACAGGAAAAAGAAAATCATCCTCTAATTGTCACATCTATGCTGGCTCTGGGAAAAAAAAAAAAAAAAAAAGTGCATATGTAAGGGCAATCATTTGAAAAGAATAAAGGAAAAACTGTTCACTTTTGTTTTATCCCACCTTAATTTCTTCGTTAGTTTCTCTGTGCTAGTCACCTGTACCAAATCTGGACTCTTAGAAAACTACAGAGGGCATATAAAGGTTTTAATTTAAACATTAGCTTCTTAGGTAAATGAAGCTAGGTTCCTGCCTTTGCAATCTAATTCACACAGGGCCAATTTTATTCTTGTTCCATTATTTCATCGAGCTTCTGTGATCATAAGTCTCCCTTTGAAGTTGGTTGGAACTCTGAGCACAGACAGATTCCCTGGGTCTTGGAGTAAAATGAGTAATAGATCTGTAACCTCATAGTTCGTAAGGCATGCTCACTTTTTCTCTCTCTTTCCCTGTGGTCCTCATTCGTGTTCTGGAAATGACTGGAATTTGTATAACTTCTGAAGTTTGATCTGTTATATGAACTAGTTAAATGATAGGCATTTGGGTGAACAATAAAATGTATATATACATAAAACAAATTAATTATATATACATACATATATATGTATATAATTATATACAGATATATCTATCTTTCTAGAGAGATAGGGACAGTGAGGGAGAGGGAGAGAACATTAAAACTAAAGTTTAATTTTTTTCAAGTTACCTTTTTAGACAAATTGAGACTATAAACCATATCTATACTATATCTGTATCTATCTCTTTCTCTGTCTTTATCCCTATCCTCATCTATCTATCATCTATCTATCTATCTATCTATCTATCTATCTATCTATCATCTATCTAAGAGAAAGGGAAAAAATATAATAAACCAAATATTACCAAATATCATCTATAATTTCTCACAATATGTGTCAGTTTTGAGAAAGTGATTTGTTAAAGGATCATAGAAGTTAAATTTGTCACCAGAAATAATCATTCAATCTATCTGACTGCTGGCCTCATTTAGTCCTACCTCTGGTTTGGTGAGCAGTGCCACAGGCTCTGTGAACAGTAGCCATCTTTGGGGTCTTGGTTTCCCTGTCTCTACATAAACTTATGAAGGCTACAAGTTCATTACATGTTATTATGATAGGAATAAAGAAAGATGCATCAGGATGTGGTAAAAATTAAATAACTTAACAAAAGCTTAGAATAGAGTGATAAACAGTTCCAGTTAACCCAGATTTGAATGTTTTTTTTAGTATGTGAATCTTCAGTGCTAAAACTATAAGTGTCTGAAAAATAAGGACAATTGATCATCTTGGTCTGAAAGTTTAGATTCTAGTACATTTCTTAGGCATCTTCATGATTCTCCTTCCATTTATTTTTTTCTATATTGAATGGGTGGAACTGGATCAGAAGCTTTAAAGTTGGTCAAATTTGGCCTCAAAAGAGGGCAAATCCAGAACACTAGGTGTCTCAGTTATTTAACCTTCCACTTCGGCTCAGGTCATGATCCCATGGTTTGTGAGTTTAAGCCCTGCGTCAGGCTCAGATTCTAACAGTTTCAGATTCTGTGTCTCCCTCTCTCTCTGCCCCTCCTCTTCTTGCTCTCTTTCTCTCTCAAAAATGAGTAAAAACATTAGAAAATTTAATAAAAAGACGACAAATCCAACCCACAAATCTGGTTTTCTTTATTGGGCCATACCTTGAAGTGTGAAATTTATATGTATATTTTGTTTTTCATTTTATTGGTGTCTTGAAAAGTAAGAAGGTATTATAATGGTGGGTCCACATGTCTATCAGGCAACAGTGGTTATCTGGAGTTGAATATCATCTACCCTTACAATATGGGAGGAATGTATATCTTCACTCATTTATGTTAGCCATTTAGCTCCCATGAACATTGGAACATGCAGTGGCTGGACCAGAACAGTGATTGGCAACAGATCTGCATGAGGCCTGTCTCACATTGAGTAATAGCTCGTTAGCCAATTTCAGGAATAAGTATCGTTTCTAATTCTCGGATGTGCCTATATATTGAAATTATAGTGGCCTACCAAACAAAAATGCCCATCTTCTTGACATTCCCCAGTGAGACTTAAAAAAGCTTAAAGGATCTGGAAGATCTGTTGCTCTAAGACTGTTAACTAAAAGGTAGAAATTGCCTATTTTTCACCTCTCATTGAAAATACTTGTTGTTTTATTCTTTTAATCATGGAAATACTTCCTACTTAAAATATATCAGAAGTATAAGCCTAAACGCTTCACTCTTATTGCAAATCAAGTGTTTCCTCCAATATGGTTTTCTGAATTGGGAAAAATGGGGCTCTTAGAGATCAATATGTGGCATTCTGCATGTTGTGATCAATTGGTGATTAAGTGAAAACGGTTTAGCTTAATTTGCTTTGAAAATCTGTGCTTGTGCTGATAAAGTGTAGAAGTGTTTCTGAGATGAGATACAAGGAACAGATGTTTAGTATAAAATATTGATAGCACAGAGGAGAGATAAGCTTGGTATTTAATTTGTCTTAATATTTCCATTGCCACAAATTCAACAGCTTTTATCTTACTGGGTAATTACAACTCCCCCCCCCCCCGACATAAGATAAGATAGACTTTTTCCAGTTTTCAGTTGCATTTAAACTCTTTATGCCCTCTTCTCTCTGTGTTATTTTTTTTTTTTCTTCCCCCAGGTACTGGTGTCTTTATTTTAATTTCAGTTGCAATCTCCAGTTAAAAGATTACAGAACTTGTTTGTAAAAGTTGAGGTTTCCCTTGCCTTAGAGCTTTTAGGTTATCTATTCATGTTACCCCCCAAAGAGGAAGAGCCTGTGTGAAGATATAGGTTGACTTCTTTAGAAGGCCACACTATAGAGATTCAAACAATAGAGGTTTTTGTTATGGTCTTTGTTTTCATATAACATTTAGGCCAGGTAAGCTCTCTCATCCATGTAGTCATTTAGGGATGCAGGCTGGCCAGTAGGTTTTGACCTTCTCGATGCGTAGCTTCCTTCACTGATACACAGCTATTGCTCCATTTGTTAGTGTTTTTCAGATAGTAGGAAGGAGGTTAGGGACTGAATGGGTAAGTCTTGTCTTTAAAGCAAGACAAAGCAACTTGTCTTTAAAGAAGTGCCCCAGAACATATACACATCAGCTCTACTCCCTTACCACTGGATTTTTGCATAAATGTTCACATCCAACTGGAAAGGAGGCCAAATAACCATGCTACCAGTGAAGAAAGTTGATCTACCTCTTCAAGCAATAAGGCAAAACCAATATACTGAAAGGCCCTCCTTCAACAATCAATGTAAGCATAAAATAATATTATTATGCTGCTGGGATAAAAGACATGAAGGAGAATGCCAAAGGATAAAGAAAAGAGGAAAATAAATTAAACAAGGAACAGAGACAAAGCTCTGAGCTGAGAGCACATGTATGAGTCCTCCTGGGTGGATATAAACCTTTGGCCCACCTATCATAATTTTTTAGGATGAAGTATGGGACTGAAGTAGACCAAAGTGAGTAGTGATCCTTGGTTCATGGAAAGAACTTCTACTGAATGAAAGAATATCTGAGGGAAAAAAAATCTATGAATTTAAGCATTCAAATGCCCCCCAGGAAAGAACAAATATGAACTTTCATTAAAATATTCCCAAAGGGAGTGGCTTGAGGAGTGGCAGAAAAAAATAGACAAAATATTTAGACCCCCAAGTACTTCAGAAGTCACAATTATGAAATAGAGAATATAAAATGATTGCATGCACACAAAAATATGTGAATATATAAAATGTAAGATGGAGTCATAAAACAAGGCACCAAGAAGATGCTATAAAAAAGAGCAGAAAGATCTGATAAAAGAACCAAAAATAATTTAGAAATGAAGAGAACAATTTTTACAGTTACAAAAGTAACTCAGAAAATGCAACAACAGAACATTAACAGTAACATGTATATAAGAGTGAGGCAGGTTTCTGTAGAGATTGGAAGTGACTCTGGGCCACACTCCATTTTTTGGGATCTCAGGCAGTTTTCTTGTGGGCCCAGGATATCACATATTGTTTATGAAAAGAGCTTTCTCTGTCTACCCTTCTAATTCAAGGAGGTGAAACAAATTCCTTCTTAGTAAGGCATTTTCTCCTAAAACAACCAAAGTAGACACTTTTTACAGTTTTACCCAAGAAATAGTTTTTTGATCTCCATTTCAGAGGAGAGTATTTGCTTTACATTTGCATAACTAAAAAGCTCAGTTAGATGGTTTTCACAGAATAAAAGAGAGTTCTACTTAAAGAAATATGTCATTGAAGTTTCTGACACTTGAGAGTTAGAAATCACTCGCCTGCTTGTAAATGTCACTTTCCCTCTCCCCGCTCTCAAATTTATGTCCACTAAGGTTTGAACAAATCATAGGGTCACAAGACACTAGGACACTCTACAAGCCTTGGTTTGAAGCATTTGGCTACATGACTTTAGTGGTTCCTTGTTCTCAGTCCCATGAAAACTGGTAAACCAGAAAACTCATATTTAACTGGGAGCTTTTTCCTTCCATATCCTACATGGTATAATTATGAAACTGACCAAAAGGGGCAAGTCAGGGATTTATTGTTTTAAAGGAACAGTCGAAATAGTACCTTGTGCAGTGTTAAGTAAACGCACTCAGAACTAATTGTTGATTCAGTTGGACACCTTATCACCTTAAAATTACCCCTGAATAGTCTAATAGAGATCTTTGATCTTTCTATAGCTCTTTGCATTTACAGCGTGCCAAAATTGTGTTTTGTCAGTTTTCTTATTTAATCCTCATGAACCTCTCTGCTACAGGTTTTATCACCTTTAATTTATAGATTAGAAAACTGAGACTCAGTACGAAGATAATAAATTTGAGAACCATGACTTGAATAGTCTTTTCCTTCTCCCTATAAAGTCTGTTATAGTTACATTTACATAATGTTTTCTTCTTTACATATAGCAGAAGTGTTTAAGTATAATGTATTTTTTGAAGAATTGTAATTCATAGTTTATTTCTTTTATTTTTTTAATGTTTTTTTATTTCTTTTTTTTTTTAAATATTTTTTTTTAATGTTTTATTTATTTCTAGGAGAGAGAGAGAGAGACAGCGTGAGCAGGGGAGGGTCAGAGAGAGAGGGAGTCACAGACTGAAACAGGCTCCAGGCTCTGAGCTGGCAGTCAGCACAGAGCCCGACGTGGGGCTCGAACCCACGAACCGCGAGATCATGACCTAAGCGAAAGTCGGACGCTTAACCGACTAAGCCACCCAGGCGCCCCATTTTTTTTTTTTTATTTCTGAGAGAGAGAGACAGTGGGAACAGGGGAGGGTCAGAGAGAGAGGGAGACACAGAATTGGAAGCAGGCTCCAGGCTCTGAGCTAGCTGTCAGCACAGAGCCCGACACGGGGCTTGAATCCAGGAACTTCGAGATCATGACCTGAGCTGATGTCAGACGTTCAAGTGACTAAGCCACCCAGGCGCCCCTGTGATTCATACTTTATATACTGACTCTCAGTTGTCCAGAATCAATAAAAGTTTATGAATAATGGATAGTTACATATAGGATGTCAGGAAACATGGTTGTTTATGTAAATCTCTGCAGTTAACCAGCTATGTGATGTTAAGCCAAACATATAATTTCATTGGAGTCCAGGTTGCTTATATGCATTTGAAGACTTTTTAATTTGTTTTTGAATAGATGATTGATTACTATCAATTCTTCTGGTTAAAAAAAAGTGACACACGTATTTTATTTCTAAAGTATATGTCCTTTTTCAGTTCAAAATAAGTTGTCTCAGTATCAGGATATATGTGTGTGTTCATGTATATATTTATTTATATCAGTTTGTATCAATTTCTGTCTTAGTTCATTCAGGCTGCTATAACAAATGTCCCATAGACTGGCTGACTTATTCATCATGGTTCTGGAAGAGAGATAGGATCAAGGGGCGATTCAGTTTCTGTTGAGAACTCTCTTCGTGACTTATAGAACAGCCATCTTCTCACTGTGTCCTCATATGATGAGAGGGGTAAAGGAGCTCTTTGGGGTCTCTTTTATCAGGGCACTAATCCCATTCATGAGGACTCTACCTTCATGACCTAATCCCCTCCCTAAGGGCCCACCTATTACCATTGCATTGAGAGTTAGGACTTAAACACATACATTTTGGGGAGACAGAAACATCCAGCCCTTACAAAGCCCTTTTCTATTTGTTTTTCAAGTGATGACAGATAATAGTTTTCCCTGTTAAACAAATTCTAGACATTGATATATTTTATCTCTATATCTGCAGTTTTTCAGCTCAAAATTAGTTGTCTCAGTGTTGCCTTAAAATTAAAAAAAGTTCTAGGAGTCTGTAAAAGCCACATTACATCCCTCTATCTAATTTTGCCAACTGTTAAAATAAAGGTAGTGTACCATATTCTTCAGAAATTCCATAAGTCTTGATATTAGGACCAAATTGGGGTCTAGCTGTAATACAGAAACTATCTTTAAAATATATCATCATTAAAGTATATACAGAGTTCATTAAAATACCCGATTAACTGAAGTTCACAAAATGGAATATAGAATTAAATATTAAGTGTTTTTAAAGTTGAAACTCCTATTTTATTTAGACTTAACAAAAACATAATTTGTTTATTTTTTGTAGAAGGAATAGAACAAGTTTTTTTTTTTTTTTTTTTTTTTTTTAAAGAACAAGAAGCCTCCACTTTTATCTAAAGCGTAGGCTGTTCCTGAGTGAAAATTTTGTGATGAAATGGCCACAGATCTCATTTTGTATATTTCTTCATCTCCTCAGCAATGTCAATTGCTTCCATGTGACTTCATTATTTTCCTCATCTTCCCCAATGAATCATATTAATATTAACACCTGATTATCGTACATTGAAGATCTATAAAGAAAATGGTTGGAAGCTTGACAGTAATATTTATTTAATGTAGAATAAAACATTCTTTAATGAGTTCCCAGAAGTCAGAAATGAAGAGATTTTCTTCAGTTTATTTGCATCCATGCTCCGAATGATTTTTCTTTGTTTCTGATTTGGTGATAAGTTATACATGTAAAATTTCAACTGAGTACAGTATGATACTGCTGCAACCATCTTTGACTTTGGCATTGAAAAATTCAGACTTGTGTTCAGTGTTCTAAAAGGGCATTCCTATGACTCTGGAAATATGCCATACAACTTTCTTCAGAGAAATGGATAGGTATCCATTAATTAGACATTATTATTAATGTCATCTTCAGCTGCATACTAAAGGGCAGAGTATAGAACTGAGGGCAGAACTGATGACTTTGATGATATATGAACAGCTTTCATAAATTACTTAAAGAAAATTCTCACTTCTTACCCTACTGCATACAATAATTAACAGATAATGAATAATTGTGAACAAAGACAAAACATACCTGGATTAGGTTTATTTCTTACTTCCTTGTTTGTTATTTTTCCAAGGTGGTGGGAAGTCTGTAAAGTTGCAACAGGATAGGGAATCACATAATTTAAAGAGTGTCATAACCTTCCTTTATGTCTATTTGCAAACCTCGTCCCAAGAATTCCTAGAACCATATAGATGTATTTCCTAATTCTTTTTATTATTTAACTCTGCCATATTGTGCCAGGACAGAGTTTTCCAAAATATTTTCTATGATACCCTAACTCAGAACAGCAAAAATTCTCTGAGTTCAAATAAGTTTGAGGAAAATGTTTAGGTCCAGATACACATTTCTTATTCTATAACATCTTAGTGTCTTTAAAATGTAATAGTGTATACTGAGTTTACAACAGAGATATTTCACAAACCTAGGTAAATCATATTACACTGTTTGTAGTAGAGTATCAAGTGGGGCTACTTTTTGTGGAACACATGGTGGGTGTCCTATGTTAACTGATTCATACAACAGAAACGTGCCACAGTTCGTAACTTGGAAAGAACTTTCAGAGAATGGATACGTTTAAATGAAGTTCCCAGGTATGATCATGCTGGTATATCATATGTTATTGTGCATTGTTTCTGCCCTAAAGATCAACTAAAAATATAAAATCTTTGGTGATAACAACAGATAAAACAGTCTTAACGTAGATGAAATTAGTAAATACTCTTTCAGACACTAACACCAATCCGATAAACTTAAGTTTTCTAATGGAAAAGGTGCTGTCAGGGACTGATTAATAAAATGTACTGCACCTAATTTTTTATTCTCATACGCATCATCAAGTATTTGACCAATCCAGTAAAATCATAATGGTGGTTGGTCTGCATGGGAATAAATAATTCGGTTAAGTTAATGTACATAAACAAAACACCAAATAAATAATTGATTGCCTTTAATATTCATATAAGAAATAGGTTGTCAAATTTACATATTTAGAAGATTGCTTTAGTGAAAAGATAATAATGGTTTGGGATTAACAATTCAAATATTATGCTTGTCTGTTGGCAGATGAAGAATATTGAAAATAGATACCCTTTTTTGCATTTTTTTCTCTATATTCTTGTAATAATACCACCTTTGGAAAAAAGGTTATGTATGTGTGTGTGTGTGTGTGTGTGTGTGTGTGTGTGTGTTTATATATTTATGTTGTAAATTTTAAGGCATTTGTGTTCTCTTGAAAGGGTACCGAAGAAAGGTTGAATATCCTTCAGGAGAAAGAATATATATCAAATATAAAATTTTTATTTACTTCAAAGATACCAGAAAGGCACACTTTTCTTCTCTATAACCTGTATGTGCTTTCTTAGGTCACTGTTCTCTTACATGCATTATACTTCAGTACTTTTGTTTTTAAGGCCATTAAAATATAATGAAATACAATGGGGAAAAAAAAGCAGAATACTTATTTTTTAAAGTAACTCATATTTTATGTACAATTATTTACATTACTTTTAGGCAGATTTTATTTATTAAAAACCTTTTTTATCTCTGAACTATAGTTTACATATTAGGTCTCTTTTGCTCAGACATGTTGTCTAAATAATTGCTCACTGGGTCAAGCCTCAGTGAGAAGAGTATTAAGTTCTCCCTAGCGCAGCGGCTGACACATGGTTCACCTTCATCAACATAGCTGTTAATGG
Source organism: Hyaena hyaena (assembly GCF_003009895.1). Taxonomy (NCBI): domain Eukaryota; kingdom Metazoa; phylum Chordata; class Mammalia; order Carnivora; family Hyaenidae; genus Hyaena; species Hyaena hyaena. Next base: position 263,849 of record NW_024080988.1, on the reverse strand, counting down.
GATTGTCTACTGACTTTCTCTTTGGCCCAGTTTTCTTTTGCCTATATGCAGCGCTGAAGGGGAAAGAAATTACAAAAAATCTAGGGTGACGTTTTCTTGTCTCTTTCCCTCAGCTTTAAAGTTTGAAGGCTTTTATTGTCATTTCAAAGATTTGCTCTTCTGTCTTATTTCACTAAAACTTAAAAAAAAAAAACAACCCAAGGCCTAGCTCATTGTTGGAAGTATTTGTAAAACTTGAGATGCATGAAGTTTAGGCTCTTTTCTTTTGCACATTTTGCATCTGTAACTAACTCCGAATTACTCCTACAAGCAGCAGCATAGAAAAGGGAAGGGAGGAGACTGTAGACCTTGAGATTTCGGCTCTACTTTTCTCCTGCAGGGCAACCCACATGATTTATAGCAGGTTTGCATCTGCTAAGTGATGGAATTTCTCTAAGGTTCAGCTTCTTCAAATTTCAGTTCTTAAATTTGATGATAAAATCCCTCTGAAAACCAGTTAGTCCTTCCCAGAGAAAACTTTAACATTCCACATCCTCGGTCTTCCCTATGTTGTCTACTTTTAAGGAAAGTGACTAATATCAATAGGTCATTTAAATTTAACATTAGTATTGGATTAAATAATTAATAACACTTACCCTAATGACAGTTTAACCAGTAAGGGATTCTTACTTAATAAGGATCATATTGTGGCTAATCTGATGAAATATTGGTGTAACAAAAGTATCTAAATTTTAAGTTACTGTCAGCAAATTGCAGTTTATTTTATTGGTTAAATAGCACTGAGCCTAAATGGTGTAGTGTAATAACTTAATCTCAAAGGGTGCACACCTCTCATTTTTAGTTTCCTTGCATAGAAAAGACTTAGGGTCATGATTGCCAATTGAAATTTACAAAAACAAACAACTATTTCTCTGGAAAGTTACTTTTACACATTCTTGGCCAGAAACTACAGTGTAGGGATAACAAAGACATGGGGATCTGTTATATTAGGCTGATTCCTTTTTGTTTCATGGAATGTGTACGTATATTCTGAGAATAGAAAACTTGCACACAGCACGTAACCTTTTCAACTTTGCACAGATTAAAAAGCTCACTGTATTGCTTTATTGCATTTTCTTACAACAAGGGACATATTTCAGCAGAAAAGGGCAAACCAGGAAATTTACTCACGAAAACCAATTTATATAAGCATATGAATAGTATAACTATTCCCCTAGTATGCCTGGTATTCATCTTTAGAACTCTTGGGGACACATGAATAATCCTTAGTGCAACTTCGATTTAGCCTGTGTTTAAATATAGAAAGCAAATGAGGTTGGCTCTGGGTTTATTATTATTATTATTTTCTCTCTGGTATCAAGTCAACCAGTGTGATGGCCTGTGAACTCTTTCAGCATTCTCTCTGCAAAATCAGAGTGTGACAAGGTGTCAGCATTGACAGATCAGTAGTGGAGATTGAGCAGACCTGAATTAATAAAGGTCAAAATTGTCAACAGGAAGTGTCCAGTGGCATGTGAGGACTTGCTCCTAAACAGCGTTTGAAAAGCAAAAAGTGATTCCAGAACAGAACCCAAGGCACCTAGACAAGCCAGGAATTTTCTGAGAATCTTCTCTAAAATAAACACCTACTCTAAAATGATTTTCAAATGCACCCTGCCCCATTTCATTTCTCTTCTTCTAAATGCTCAAAAACATCACAGGTCCCAAAGAGACCCAAGGTATTAGAGGGAAGAAAATGGCACTGTGTGAGTAGAACACAATCCCTAGGTCTGCAAGTAACTGGGATAGGTTCTCCCACTGCCCGACCCTCTACTCTGCCTTGGTCTTTTTTCCTTTTCTCACAGCTTATGATGTTTTCACAGCAATTTGTAGAAGCATAGTGCTTTTTCCTCTGTACTGCATAATTTGATCATTGATTCTATTCTGCCAGTACCATTGTCTTTTCATTTGGTGTCAATTCCATCTCTTAAGCAAATTGGAAACTCCGAGGGGATATCTTATATTTCTCTTACATCCTCTAGAGTGTTAGCTGACTCCACATTAGATACTTAGTACATAGGGGATAATTTTACTTTAGTTGAGGAGGAAAGAAGTTTAAATTAGTTACATTTTTAGGGAAAATTTAACATTTTTTCAGTCTTTCAAATGTATTATTTAAAATTGCAAGAGTGTCAGTGTTGTTTCAAAATAAATAAAACTATTTAGTACTTATACAGGAATAAGGGAAGTATGTGACCTAAGACTTTCTATAAGATGTAGATTTCTCTATAAAGTTTTATTTTTTCTCATTAGGGCTATGAATGCCTGCTTTCTTATTTCTTGATATTTTATTCAAAGCACTGATTTAGATTCTCTTATAATAGGAAATTTATCTCTGTTTCCAAACTCTGTCTCTCTCCAGATTCATGGGGTTTTTGTTTTTGTTTTTTTGTGCACTTGTGTGTGTTGCTCTTCTGGTAAATATTTCATGATACCCAAAACAACTGCTAAGTTATTTGAATGAAAAATAAAAATGACTTTATAGCCACTTAACTTTTCTCTGGCAAGAGAGCTCCTGCACCCACATTTTCACCTTCCTCCCTCATTCAGTCCTTGAAAAATTCAATTGATAGTAACCAAATTCCTTCAGCCCTCCCAAATTTCATTTTTTCTTCTATAAATTACTATTAACCAGGTTTGATTTTCAGTAAGAAGTAGTTTATTTGGGAAGTCTAATATAGCAAACACATTATTTTCATTCTCTACTAGAGAAAAAATATACAAATTAGCTGAAAGGATAAGCTGAAATATGTTCTGAATGTATTCACGGCTTGGTTTAGTACCTCGATCTTTTCCAACGCTGTTATTTTACCTCAAGACTTAGAGTCTTCCCATGTGACAACATCCTCATCCTGGTAGAAGTTAGGCCATCTCCTTTCACTGCCATCTGGAAAGGATAATTGTTTTATAAGACAGAACAGTTTAATGGTGCCATCTCAGTGACTAAGTAATATTGAAATGCAAAATCTTCTGTATGATTTTCTTCTTTCCTTCTTTAAGGTCTCAGGGAGATGTAAATGTTAAAACATGGTATCTTCCCAAAGTTCTCTTTTAAGCTTTTATCTTATAGGTAATTATTATCTAAAGTTAAATGGGTTAAGTACTTTTTAAAAATGGCATAAATTGTTCACTCGTAAGGCTTTTTTTTTTTCAAAGTTTCTTATAGTAAAGTCAGATTGTATTATTAGTAACCAATTATGATGTGATCTACTTTCAAAAAGGAAAATGAGTAAACAATTTGACTTTATTGTTTGTAAAATCCCAAACACTCTCAGATGCCCAAGTTATTCTACATTACAGAATAGGCAAATTTCCATACCATAAAAAACTATCACTGTTCACAATGCAGTGAAGAATGAAGACTTTCAGTTGAGGCAGGACATTAAGACTTATCTACAATCTCTTTTTTTAATTATACTGCTTTTCTGATTAAAAATAGTAGATTTTAATGAAGAAAATACTGAGAACTTATAAAAAATGCCTACAATCCTATGAATGTCAACATTTGTAAAATATTTCTAGATTTTTAATTTTCACATAGAAATGTGTGTGTTTACACTTGTGTGTTTGTATGTATATGTAAGATACTGGATTGCATTTTTGAACATTGCAGATTACAGATATATACTTTGAACCCTATTTTTTTTATTTAAAAATATATCTTATGGAATTCTATGTGTCATCAGATATTTTGTTATAAAAAATAAGATTTTATATGGCTGTGTAGTATTTGGAATTTTATCTTATTTTTGAGATGGTGCAAGTTGGGTACAGGCAGAGGGAGGGAGACGGAGGATCTAAAGCAGGCTCTGAGCTGACAGCAGCAAGCTCCATGTGGGGCTTAAACTTATGACTGTGAGGTCATGACCTGAGTTGAAGTTGTAGACACTCAACCAACTGAGCCACCCAGGTGCCCCTGGAATTTTATTTTTTAAATGACATATTTTAATACTTTTAGCTTTTGTCTATTTTGTTATTAGAATGTTCTAACATTTTTCCTATAAAGTTATGTCTTTTTATGTACTTTGCTCTTTCCCCCTTAGATTCCTTTGTTATAGGTGAAATTTCAAGGTCTAAGTCATCCCCTTTTCTTCATTCCACTACTTCTATATTTGCTTATCGTTTGTCTTTTTTTTTCTGCCCTCATTACTACAGTTTCATAAGAAAGCAAAACAGAGAGGAAACTGAGACAAAGGATGTTAATTTCACTGTTTTTAGTGGCCTTATCTTATAATAGACATATTCCCTATAAAATTGAATTGTATTTACTTCAAATGTCAGAAACAGATAATCCTAGTGTACCCTCTTTTATAGTTCTTACCTAATGAAAGAGGAGATAAATTATTTTTAATATTAAAAATGCTGCTCCTCAAGTTGCTTAATCCAAAATACAATTATGAAATTAGAAGTAAAAAGTATATAATGTATGAAAACCTGGTAGCTTCTTTCATTAATAAGTGTTGATAGCATTAACAATGACATAAAAACTATAAGAAATTTTGTTCTAAAGAGGTTAACAATGAATAGAGAAATATAGGCAGTTAAAATATAGAATATAATTAATCCTAGTAATATAAAATTTAAAATAGTGGAGGTGCCAGGATGGCTTATTTGGTTAAGCCTCTGACTCTTGGCTTCTGCTCATGATCTCAAGGTTTGTGAGTTCAAGCCCCAAGTCCCAGCTCTGTGCTGACAACAGGAACCTGCTTTGGATTCTCTCTCTAATTCTCTCTCTGCCCCTTCTCCGGCCTCTCCCTCCCTAACTCTCCCTCCTTCTCTCTCTCTCTCTCTCTCTCTCTCTCTCTCAAATAAATTTAAAAACCTCAAAAAATAAATTAAATAAATACAATAGTGATAAAGGACAGGAGCTGATGGAGATCAATTCAGGTCATGCAGGTGGTAGGAAGGATGGGGTCTTCGCCCTTGTGGTCATGGGCTTGGCCACCAGCGCCCAGAGTCGTGGCCAGGGTGCCAACCTCCATCATCCTACAGGCGCCCACCAGCTACAAGATGCAGTGACCGAACAGGAGATGAGGAGAAAGCAGTGGCTGGGGCTCCCGGAAGCAACAACTTCGCCACTTACCCTACGGTTCCGGGACAAGAATGGTCTCTAACGTGGGCAGGAAAGAAATTCGAGAAAATCCCCATTGCACACATTAAAGCTCCCTATAACAACATGAAGATCTAGGTGGTCTCTGCCTTGTTCCAGCCCCTTGCTGGCACTTCCTGAGGTTTGGAGGGGTCCCAGAATGTGGGAAAGGTCACAGGCATCACTGCAAAAACAGGGATAGGTGCTGAGAGATAGCTGAGGGAAGGGTGTGATCCATATCTCACTGGTAGTGAAATGCCCCGTAAGGGGCCTGAAAGTGATCACAGTCATGGACATTACCCCCATCCAGTACAATGGGTTGCCACCCCAGGAAGGCTCAGAAGCCTGTGACTGAAAGGAAGCCTGCCCCTGAACTTGACCTCAAGTCCCACCTCCGGTGTCTGGACTTCATTGAAAACACACTGCTATCTCTCCAGAGAAGGGCTTGCTAGGACCTCTCAGGGAGTAAGGGATGAGCTTTGCCCATTTACTGGTGGTCTTGTTGGTTCCTTTGACTGGAGTCGAGTATCCAGAAGAGTGACTCAAGGGGAGCTACAGGGCAGCTGTGGCCCAGAGGTCACCAGTAAATGACGCCTCTGTTCAGCAAAAATAAAAATGTCACTAGCATTTTTATGTAAAAATAAAATAAATATAACAAAATAAAAAAATTAAATAGTGATACGGAATGAATATATAATTAAATATTCTTTTACGTTTCAATTTGCAAGACCTAGAATATTCATTGTTATCAGTTCTTTTTTTTCACATTTGTTTTTGAGAGACAGATAGAAATAGAGCACAAGTGGGGGAGGGGCAGAGAGAGAAGAAGACACGGAATGTGAAGCAGGCTCCAGGCTCCAAGCTGTCAGCACAGAGCCTGACATTGGGCTCGAACTCACAAACTGTGAGATCATGACCTGAGCTGAAGTCGGGTGCTTAACTGACTGAACCACCCGGGCGCCCCATCGGTGGTATCAGTTCTAAACCAACCCTTGGAATGAACCAAATCCTTAAACAGATAAGACATATAAAAGATACAAAATAAGATTGAATATTATTATTGCATTTATTTTTACTTTTCTTTCTCTCTCCCCTTTCTAATACCATGATCATTGGGTATTATAGCGACATAGGTTTACTTACTTTACTTTTTATTTACTTGTAAGAGTCTGAAAAATCTTCTACTTTTTCTTTTCGTAAATAAGGAAACAAAAATATATACATGAGTTGCTTAAAATCACATCGTAAGTTAGTAGAAGACATATTATTATTATTATTATTATTATTATTATTTTGCCAGTTATTGGGGGAGCAAGATTCTTCAAAAGGGAGCTCAAATAGTTGTCCAGTTTCTAACAGATATATCACTTTTATAATAACTTGAATACAGTTTTCTTATATATGTAATTAATATGATTAACTTTATATATATATATTTATTTATATGTGTAATTAAAATGATTAATATACTAACAACAGTACACATAATTGACACAATAGGTTATCCATTCATTTAATAAATATTTATTAAACACTAGCTATGTGCCAGGTTTTGTGATTTATTAAATAAATTAGTTAAGCTGTAGCACAGAGGCATTTAGACACTCAATTCAATCAAATTCATTTATTTCTGGAAGTTACCACATCTATTAAAGTTCTCCAGAGAAAAGAAATAGGAGATACTTATGATATTTATTTTAAAGGATAGGTTCACATGATTTCTGAGGTTGACGAGTATAAAAGTCTACAGTCAGGAGGCTGGTGGCCTAGAAGAGCCTATGGGTATAGTTCCAGTCTGAGTCTGAAGACCTGAGAGCCAGGGGAGCTGATGGTGTGTAGTTTTAGTCCTAAGGCCAGTAGTCTTGAGGTCCAGAAAGAACTAAAGTTGCAGTTCATCTACAAAGGCAGGAAAACTCTTGTCCCAGCTGAAGGCAGTCAGGGAGGAGAAGTTTCTTCTTACTCATGGGAATATCAACCTTCTTGTTATATTTAGTCCCTCAACTAAGATTGGATGGGTCCAACCCACATCAGAGAAGACAAACTGCTTTATTCCATCTGTTGATTTAAATGTTACAGTCATCTAAGAGCAGCCTCAGAGACACAACCAAACTAATGTTTGAACAAAGGTCTGGTCACCCTGTGGCTTGGTCAAGTTCACACATAAAATTAACCATCATACCCTGTTTTCCTCAGCAGGAGTTAAATGGTGCAGTCTTGTGAAAAGAAATATTACCACTATTATCTTTTGAAACACTAAACTTCACCCATTTGATTACTTGATTTCTTTAATAATTGATTAATAAATTACTGTTAGAATTAGGGCAGTGATTGACAAAAGAACAATCCACTAATGATTGATACGGGTAATATCAATCAAGCTGATAGAACACTTGGGTCCTTAGGAAGCAAGTATGAATAAAAAGCAGTCTGAAGGACATTGCAGTCTATTGAAGAAATCAAAATAAGAGGCCACAGAAGACACAATTTACTGTAGAAAACTGGTAATCTTCAAGAATTTAAAAGCTGCTGATCTCTGCTTTAAGTGAAAATTTTTACAGAACAGAAACTAAATGCTCAATTGTGGAATGAGGCTATAAAATTTGCAGTGAGAGCATACTTTTAACTGGATATTCTAGAGGGTTCCTGGAAAAGTTTTTTTTTAAAAAAACCAGGAAACACATTCCTCTCCATCTTTATCTAAAGATCTGCAGAAAATTCCTTTTTCTGTACCAGGTGACCCAAGGCAAGTGTATGATATAAAATATGTCTTCTTGTACCTTTAAACCAGCTTGCATTGCATCTCTCCCTACACCTTCAGGTGGTCTATCTCTTCAGCATTCTCCTTTATCTTCCCCTGCTTGCCAGTACAGGTTGTCATGGAACTCTTTTATACTTTTCTTATTCTGGGTAAATGCTACCAGCTGTTGCCAGGATCTACCTGCCATTAGTAATAACTCATTAGACTTGACAGTGAAAATCTCTCCTACATGGCAAATGCTAGCTGGTAGACTGTATACTGATGAATCCATTTGAATCCATTTTCAGCCAGTGGGTGAACATGAATTAGGGAACTATATAGTGCCTAAGATCAGCTCATTGTATAACTCTCATTACTTTTTTATGGGCTCACCCAGCATGAAAATCATTCATTAGCAATGAACATATTTAATTGTTCTTTCCAGTTCATCCCTTTGTACATTTTAAACAGCTTATCCTGGCTGGTTACAAACCTGAAATCTAAAATCAGATGCTGCCTCTAATTGGGAGACTCAGGTAGGGTACTAAAAAAAAAATAGATAAAAAATGAAGAGACATACTTCTTTTTATGATTTTATGTCAATCTTTAATTGTGTCTGAAGCATGAGGAAGTGAATAAATGAATTAAGACATAAATTGTATGCATTCATTAATAAATTAATGGATAGATGAGCAAAAAATTATACTTCATTGCCCATATTTATTATTTAAAGAAAGAGAACAAAGAAAGGTGATAATATGGTTAGAAGGATGACTGAGTGACAATTGGGGAACAGAAGCAGACACAGAAAGATGGAACTGGAATTTCAGATTTCTACACTTGTTTAAGGCACAGTGGACAGCCAATCAAAAATTATTACTGGCGGCTCCCATCTGAAAAGAAGGAAATAGGAATGGAGGGAAGAAGGGAGGGAGGAAGAAAGAAGGAGAAAGGAATAAAGAATTCATAAAGAATAAAAAAGTCTGTAAGATTCTGAAAGTTACACAAATAGAAATATTTGAAATATTGAAATAGAAATATAAAAATAGAGGTTCTTGTACATTCATGCAGTATTTAGTATATTAGAAAAATTCACATATTTTGCTGACAAATAATGGAACTAGTGTCAAATGATTGTAGGGGTGTTTGAACTGCAAAGTTACAACCTTGACATGGATATAATGAAAAGAATAGAAACTTCTTTTAAATTTCTCATTACTACTTAGGAGTTTATCTAAAAAGATAATTGGTTTTGATCCTAACATCAGATATGCTTCTTGAACAAGCTGTCTCCAAAATTAATGTTATTTTCCTATTGTCCTAATTATAAAACCAAACACACCATATTTTCCAAACAACCAAAAAACCCTCTACTTTATTTATTTATTTATTTATTTATTTATTTATTTATTTATTTATTTATGTTTTAAGAAGAGTGAGAGCATAAATGCACGAGTCAGGGTGGAGCAGGGGGAAAGAAAGAGAATCTTAAGCAGTCTCCACACTGAGCATGGAGGGGCTCTCTCCCATAACCTGGGGATCATGACCTGAGTGGAAATCAAGGGTTGGATGCTTAATGGACTGAGCCACCCAGGTGGTCCAAAAACCTCAAGTTAAAAAAAAGTCCATTTTGCGGTGCCTGGGGTGCTCAGTCAATTAAGCCCCCAACTCTTGATATTGGCTCAGATCATGATCTCACAATTGGTAACATGGAGCCCTGCATCAGGCTCTGCACTGGCAGCAGGGAGCCTGCCTGGGACTCTCTCTCTCCCTATATCTCTCCCTATCTCTCTGCCTCTCCCCTATTTGTGCTCTCTCCCTCTCTCTCTCTCTCTCTCTCTCTCTCTCTCTCAATAAATAAATAAATAAATAAGTGTTAATTAAAATAAATATATATAGGGATGCCTGGGTGGCTCAGACAGTTAAGCGTCCGACTTCAGATCAGGTCATGATCTCATGGTTCGTGGGTTTGAGCCCCACATCTAGCTCTGTGCTGATAGCTCAGAAGTTGGAACCTGCTTTGGATTCTGTGTCTCCCTCTCCCTCTGAACCTCCCCTGTTCATGCTGTCTCTCTCACTCTCTCTCAGAAATAAATAAAAGCGTTAAAAAATCTATAAAATATATATATGATCCCTTTTATTAATGGAGGAGATTAATGCAGTCAAATTTTATGCTCAAATACTTTGGGGGTCAAATTTTAACTTGACAGATGAGTTTTCAATGTGTCTGAGGGAGGAAATTTCTAAAATCCAGATAGTGTTTCATTAGCATAATAAAAATCTGCACAATGAGTATATGAGCATGATCAATATATAAATAAAATTTCATGAGCTCATGTCACCAAATTGTCTGCTCCACTGGGAGGGAATTTTTATGTGTAACATTGGGGAAAAGATCCTGTAATTTGATGAAAAATCTTACTAACTGATCCTCAAATTCATGATTTGGAGCTTATCACAGGAATGCTAACACAGACACAGAACGATGCTGGTAAAGCATCTTGTGTTAGTTTTAAGGCCTGCGTAAATGGCAGCTGATCAGCATATTTTACTCCTGGAGGAGAGAATTAATATGAGTGAGGTAGACCAAATTGAGGAAATAGAGTTCTTCAAGCTGAGGAAGGAAGACAGGATATTTCAACAGTGGCTTTCAAGTAAATGTGAGGTTATTTATTAAAAAGTAATCAGTTTTTCAACTCACTTGTGTAAAATAAGAAGAAAGAGAAATTATAAAAAGTTTCAATTAGGTAAGAAACAAATGTATGTAGTGGCTGTAACATATGTCTTTCATTTAGCCTTTATTTGAGACCTAAAGTTTAATATTATTCTTAAGTGACATATTTCAGTACCTCAATTAGGGTAAAAACTCTCTGATACTTGAGATGTTGTGTCTGTTCTGTGTATATGGGAGAGGTGAGCGCATAGTAGGTCCATGTATCTTGATTATTAGAAATGTTAAATAGAAAAGTTTTTGTTTTGTTTTGTTGTCATTAAGCAATTTTAAGATTGAAAGAATTTCTACTCTAGGATATAATTTGTTTTAGCTTTTTGTTTGAAATAATTTTGAACTTATAAAACATTGCTTGCTGGTACAAATAACATATTTTTATCTAAATTTGCCTATTAATATTTTACTTTATTTGCTTTATCATTTAAGTTCTCTCAATCTCTCTCATTCTCCCTTTCCCTATATGTATAAAATGTAATTTTTTTTCTGTACCACTTGAAGGTAAATTTCATATACTATGGCCTTTAACCTGTAAATTCTTTAACATAGGATTTCCAAATAATAGGGATATTCTCTAACAGAATCACATTGCTGTTGTCACCTTCAAAATTTTTTTAATGCTTTCATTTATTTGAGAGAGAGAGCGAGAGAGAGAGAGAGAGAGAGAGAAAGAGAGCAAGCAAGCATGAGAGGGAGAGGGGCAGAGAGAGAGGGAAACACAGAATCTGAAGCAGGCTTCAGGCTCTGGACTGTCAGCACAGAACCCAACTCGGAGCTCAAACCCATGAGCTGTTAGATCATGACCTGAGCTGAAGTCAGATGCTCAACTGACTGGGCACCCAGGCACCCTGAGCTGTTGTCAACTTCATAAATTTACATATATGCAATACCTTTATCTAAACTACCATCCACATTCAACTTGGTCATTTGATCCAATAGTATCCTTTTTAGCCTTTGTTTTCTCTTCCAGTACAGAATCCAGTTTAAGGACTAGTAATGCCTTTAGTTGTCCTGTCTCTTTAACATATTTAGCCCTTTTTAAAAATCTCAATCATTTCCATAGCCGTTGTCTTTAAAGACATTGACATTTTTGAAAATATATTCTTCCACCTTTTTAAAAATAGAACATTTCTTATTGTGTGTTTGATATTTCCTTGTTGGCTAGATTGTGTTTATGCCTTTTCACTGGAATGCTGCATAGGAGGCATTTTGTCCTCCCGCAGCCACATTATGTCCATCTGTCCTCATTGGTGGTGTTAATTTTAACATCTGGTCAAGGCGTTGCCCATTTCTCCTTTGTCCATTGTAGAATTGTTGTTTCTTCGTTTCTTTCTCCTACCTCCCTTCCTCACTCATATGATTATAACAAACAAAACTACTAAAAAGAATTTAGGATTTGTTTGCTGTTCTACCACTCCACCATACAGCCCACTCTGCCAAAGATTGAATATATATTGCTGAGTTCTCTGTTCACAAGTACTTAGATTAGTTCTTTATCTTTAATCCTTTCAGTGCATTTATGGTGTTCTCTTGAAATATGATGAAGGCTCATTTATTTCAGATTGCTTGCAGTTTTTTCTCCTTCCCATTCTTATTGATTTAATTAATATTTTTAAATATGTGGTATATTAACATGCTTAAAAATTCCAAAGTATACATAAAAGTATACTCAGAGAAATATCACTCTTTCTCATATCCCTTCTAGTCCTTTTCTCCACCTCACCACATGTAGTTAATTTCATTTTTTTTACTGGTTTATATGTCTGTGTTGCTTTTTTAAGTGACAAGCAAGTATATGTATATTTTCTTAGCTTCTGTTCTCATACAATATATAGTATCACATGTATGTTCTTTTATACTTTGCATTTTCACTTACCAATATGTCTTGTTAATAGAGTCCTTCCTCATTTTCTTTATAGAAGTGTAGCACTCCATTACATTTACCCACTTTCCTATGCTTGGAGACTTAGATGGTTTCCATCATTTAGCAATTACAAATAACACCTCAATGAATAGCCTTGTTCATTTGCATACAGTGAATACATTTGCATATTTTTGGAAGTATATCTTCAGGGTAAATTTCTAGAAGTACCACTGCACATGGAGTTTGATAAAATATTTTCATATTCTCCGCCATAAGGGTTGCACCATTTTTTTATTTCCATTAGGCATATAGAGAGAGCCTCTTTCTGCACAGACTTTCCAACTGAGTGGATTGTCAAGGTTTTGAATTGCCAATCTGGTGGTTTATAAATGGTGCCACAGTAGTTTTAATTACACTTCTCTTAATAGAATTAAGATGAATATCTTTTTATATGATAAGAGAAAATTCTTGTATTTCTTTTTATGAGTTGTCTGTTCAGAGCATTTCCTTTAAATATCATATTGTTGATTTAGAAGTGCTTTCATCTTGACAGAAGGACAGTGATATACAATAAATATGTAATAAACCAGAAGTCAGAAATCAGAGTATCAGCAGGACTCTATCTTCATAATATATTCTTCTCTTCTGTATGGCTCCTGAATTCCTTCCTCTCTTTTATAAGGACACACCTGGATAATCCAGGATAATCATCTCCTCTTAAGATCCTTAACTTAAACTATATCTTTTGCCACACAAGGAAATATTTGCTCTTTTGCTGTATAAGGTAATAGTCAACAATTTTCAAGGATTAAGACTTGGACATATGTTTTGGGGAGCTATCACTGAGGTCACTACACATGGATAACTTATGATATGAAGAAGAAAGTAAATATGGGATATAGACTTTCAGTCTCACCATTGTCTGGAATAGAAGAGTACTGGATACTGTCAGCACATCTAGCTGAATGATATTTAGTAATTGTTTCTTTGTTGTAACTGGCTTAATCTTTTTCATTTTAATGTGCCCTAACAGAATTAACCATATTATAAATTTATATATAAAAAAAAACCCATCTGAAGATGTCTGGATTATACAGTAAACAATTTTGAAAAAGAACAAGGCACTTGAAAAACTTTAAGCTTCTAATGAACTTTATTTGTGACTTTGGCAACAATAATGAAATATGATTATGAAGCTTTCTAGAGGGGTGAGATCACAGTATTCCAGACTTGATGATTCAGCTGAAGCCACCATTCAGATAGGTGTCATCAAGACTGAACCTATGTTTGAGCCACCTTGTACTTATTGCCGTTGCTTTACACAGTTGATCTTAAACAAAAGCCTACCTCTAAATGTCATTGTAAAGGGCTTTCTCCTTTGTTTGGGGATAAGATCATACACTGGGTAAATATTATTGTCTTGTATATTTTCATAATGCCTGTCCATCACAAAGGTTGGTGTAGAACTACCTGTTGTGATTTAAACAAGATGTTATTATTAGGTTTGTAGAGATTAATATTACATTTTATAGTATACCCTGTAGGCATTCGAAATAAATGGATGAATCATAAACTCATAGAGTTGGTAAAGCATGTAGAAGTAAGTTAATGTAATCACTCATTTGATTTGATACTTGAATATATTTTCTACAAATACTTTGTTAAGAGGGCATCTAGATTTTGATAAAAAATTACTCCAATTTCAGGGAACTCACTACCTTTCAGAAGACCCTATTTAATTTTAATAGTTCTGCATTAAGAAAAAAAAAAAATCAGGGCACCTGTGTGCCTCAGTCAGTTAAGCATCTGACTCTTGGTTTCATCTCAGGTCATGATCTCACAGTTCAGTTCTTGAGTTTGAGTCCCATGAAGGACTCTGCACTGACAGTGCAGAGCCTGCTTGGGATTCTCTTTCTCTACCTCTCTCTCTGCCCCTCTCCCACCAATGGCCTCTGTCTCTCAAAATAAATAAATAAACTTAAAAAAAAAGAAAATACATCATCTTACATAAAAAAATAAGTGTTCCTTTATATGTTTTGCAGATAGTGCATTTACCTTTTCTAGACATCTCTGTGCTACAGTCTCAATCCTGAGAATTTTCTTTAGTTCCTAGTGGGTTGCTGTTTAGTTATTTTAGATTTTGTCTAAACCTATGGATATTGCCTATGCTACTGTTTTTACTAACATTGACTACAACGATTTGTGCTTCCATGTTAGATGAAGATAGGAAGAAACTATAATATCAAAGAATAGGAGGGATTTATGGGGTTGTGAACTTTGGATGGTGCTTTGAGCCTGAAGGGTCTATGGAGTTTCTTAAGATCCTGGGCTGTTGGTAAGTATTTTTGCTTAAACCAAACAAGGGTTTTATGCTACAGAAATCATAAAAATTCAGAAGAGTCTCAAAAGTTTAGGAATGTAGCCAAGCTTCAAAAAGGAAGTAGAACAAGGATCTGTAGAGCTTTTTAAATGAACACCTTAAAGGCTGTTCATTCTCTTTTTCTTTTTCTTTCTCTTTCTTTCTCAGTACTCATCTTATTTCTTCTACATGTCTTCAGATTTTGCTTTATCCTTTTTCTATCCATACAAACTGGCTTGTGCAGTATCCCTGGTTGTCAGTTTTACATTAATATTATCTTAGACCAATCAACTGTCTTCAGTTACATCCCCAAATTCTATAAGAGATAAGCCACTTGCCCCAACTCAGCTCAGGGCAGACATTCTCCCTCCCCTAACCAGTCACAGTTAAGGCACAGAGGTCATGTAATTATATTATTCAATATCAAGACTGGAGGTTAATACTTGTAGATCAAGACCAGGCAATTCCAGGAGAAAGTAGATGGCTCTAGACTAGGGCAGGCAATCCTCCAAATGCCTACAACAGAGAGGGGCAAACTTAAACTTCAAACTTCTTGGAGTTCGAGAAATCAAACTAAAATATTTTCTGTAGGAGGTACCTATGTTGGACACTGAGGCTACAAAAGTAACCAGGGGATTGTTTGAAACATATCTTAAGCTATTAAGAAAAGTGAGAGAGAATTTTAGCTTTTCTTTCTTGTCTGGGTCAGTTTACAGGAGGATTCAGGGGAGACTAAGTATAAAGAAATAGTGTGTTAACTGTTATGAACCTAGTTTGGTAAACTCAGGAAAGGAAAGAAGCTCAACACAAAACTCTGAATACATTCCAAGAGTCGATTGATGTTCTTGGCATTTAGGACACATTTTTTTTGCCCTTGTGTTATTATATATTAATAAAATTTAGTTCTTTTAAACATTTGCTGTTAAGTTATATCTCAACCAACCTGTACTTACCCACTATTACTTTGTACAGAACTTGACATTTATCTGGAATGAATTCATGATGTGACTCAGCACTCTAGTCTAATATGACGTTTCTGAATTCTGATTCAATAAACTTATCTAGAGCTTATCCCTTAAGCTTTATGTCAGCTGAAAATACGATCACATGCCATTACGTAGTGATAAGGCGTTTAAGGTAGCAACTGTAGTAAAATGTGTTACTTGGCAAGGTCTTAGAAACCTGGATTGCAATTTCAACTATGCCATATATTGTATGAATTTGGGTAGGCCACTTGATTGCATTATACCTTGTTCTATCATACATAAACAATATAGTAATTATAAATTGAGATAGCACCTTAAAAGTTGGGCAATTGCTTGAACTTCTACATAAGTTGGTAACATCATTGAACATCTCTAGTCTTAAGTATGAGGAAATGCCAGATGGGATGAATTGCTTCAGTTCTGGCCCTTGGGCACACTGATCTGAAGAGCCAGGTGAATTTTTCTCTGCAGCTTAAAGAGGATATGAAGTTGCAGCTGTGGAGCACACCTTCACTACAAGGGTAATTCTTCTATCCCTAGCATCAAATGTATTTCAAGTGTCAGATGGTGCCTTTAAGGCACCAGTCAGTACATGCATCAAGGCTGTTAATGGTGATGCCCATCAAAGGAATTACATTAGTTTGATTCTGAGGCAGCTCCACTGATTGCAAGGTGGCTTCTGTACAGGTGCATGCTGTTTTAATTCCCACAGCAACCTTATGTCCTTCTTAATTTTTGTGAACAGCATCCTTATTTTCCTTCAGATAATAACACTTTTTCATCTCAATCCGTGGAGTGCAGTGGAGTTGAAACTTTGTCCCAAAGGTGGACATGGACTACATACTTGGCCAAATAGGGACCCATCTCCACTGATCATAGCAATAAAGTCAGAGACAAGCATGCATATCAAGTGAGTCCAGTCAGACTTCTTCCTCAGATATTTTAAATATTGAATAGAATGGCAAAGACAAAAAGAAAATTGTCACATGTCCATTACTACCTGCATTATATACTCCAGACTGTCCTAGTTTCTGTCCTTCCCAAGACCTTTGGGTTTTGTTACTTGCAACTGAATAACTGAAACCAACATATACTATAATTTAAAAAAAATGAAGAAATATGCACTATAAAATCAAGAAAATGCAACACCTGTATGACCCACAGGACTTTCATTGAGTCTGAGTCCTAATAAGTTCTGTGCTTCTCCCATTTAGGACAGGAACACCCATTATCAGCCTGGCCACTGCCCTGGTCCTCATAGCTCACCATATAGGCCATTTACTATACCTACTTTGTATCCATCCATACCCCTCCCTTCCCCCGCCCCATACTTCAAGTATCAGCCCAGATCATGCTGGGCTCTGTCTCTCTCTGTCTCTCTCTCTCTGTCTCTGAAAAATAAATAAGTAAACCTAAAGAAAATCCCACAGAACATGTTATCAGTGTCTGTGGCTTCATCTCAAGGCTACAGTGGTCAAGGATCTACTTGCAAACTCACTTATGTGGTTGTCAGCATGATTCAGTTTCTCAAGGCATATTGGACCGAAGGACAAATTTCTCATTGTCTGTTGGCTGGAAGCTACTTGTGGTTCCATGAATTGTAGGACTTTTCATATGGCACCTAGCTTCATCAGAGTAGGCAAACAAGAGAGGGAGAGAGAGGAAGAAACAGTGTGAACAGAATAGAAGTCACAATCCTTTATAAACTAAGCTTGGAAGTGACAGCCCATCACATTTGGATATTCTATTGTTTACAAGTCCTATTGCCTGGCTCACCTTCAAGCATAGGGGATTCCACAAGCTCATGACCAAGAGTCAGGTCAGAATCTGCTTTCCACAGTGGGCTTGACCAATTTTTTTGTTCATTTATCGTTATACAGGTGCTTAATCATCAAATACTGATAATGGTAAGGCAGGAGATAACATAGCATTCACTTAACAATGTCATCACATGTCTTCATGTTATACAGTAGCACCTCTATGCTGCTGAAAAGAAATTTCACATACATTTCTTATTGAAATCATCTCATTGTCCCTTTCAGTTACATAGCATTATGTTCCTTTAAAACTGTGGTGTTACATAGCCCAGTGGCCAGGATACAATGTGATTTAGACATGCTAGAGACACTATTCCTATTTGTTTATGGTGCCATACTGTGCAGGGTCTTCACTGACAATCAGCTGTTCAGTCATTATTCTCTATGAGGAAATACTTGAATGTAGTTAACTTGATTCTTGTAAATGCCAGTGACTCTTGGGCTCACAGTTTTGCTAAGCAATTGGACATCTTACAGAAGAAAGTCCGTGTTTTTTTCATGTACAAAGTAGCCAGTCCCTTTCTTTTCTATTGTCTTTTTTAAGGATATTATCTTAATACAACAATTCTCAGTTATTCTTAAATCTAATTTTTTATATCTGAATGCAGAAAGTAGATTGTGTATATGAGTGTGTGTTCCCAAATCATTGTCTGCCTTGGAATGCGTAAATTTAAGAATTTTGTATTTTGGTGATGATTTCTAATTAGTTCCATGATTTCAATCACCAGTGATCTAATATATAAATAAGTAATTTAGATGTATTGTGCCTTTTTGATGATAGGAATAGAAAATTTAAAATTTGAATCAACATTCACCTGCATCACATAGAGTATAGGCATGAAAATAATGTGATTTGGAAAACAGAATGGGCTTTCTGATTAACTGAACATTGTAGTTAAAGGAAAAAATATATCAGAAGGTATCCAGAGGCTATAGTAAATGTTTACTATTATATTTGGAGTTTTCACACTATAGAGATATAAATTATGGTGTCAAAATATTGTGGGAGAACTGCTGACATCGGTAAGTAATGTTTTTATTCATTTGTACTTGCATTTATTCACTCAGTCAATAAACAGTCATGTAATCTGCACTCTGTGCCAGGTGCTACACTCAGTGCTGGTGAGCATAAATAACACATAGTCCTCACGCTTTTGATATTTGCAGCTTATTTAGATAAATGTAAATGTATGTATATTTATTTAGATGTAAATAAATATTTATGCTATTTTATGCAAAATAGTGATAATAAAAGAATATAAATGGTAAGGAAATTGTTTGGAACCCACGTTCCCAAATTTTTATATTTCATTAATCAGAAAACTTAAATAGAAATTCTGTGGGGCTCAAATAGACTTATCTTGCTAACTATGTGCTTAGGGAGAAAAAACCAAACTATCACAATCAAATCATAAAATATAGGCAATTTTTAACACTAAAAACAGGAAAGGTATGATCTTAGGTTAAAATGTATTTTTTTCCCAAAAAGAACCAACAATATTAGTTATCTATTTCTGTTAGCAACTGTATTAGTCACCTATCTCTGCTTAACAAACTTCCCCAAGTCCTAGAAACTTACAAAACAAAGATGTATCCTCTCACAGTGCCTAAAGATCAGGAATTTTGGTACAGCTTAGCTGGGAACCTCTGGCTCTGGGTCTTTATATGGCTACAGGGGATGCGTCTGTTGAGGTTGTAGTCATTTAAAGGCTAAACTGGGGAAAGATCTCATTCCAAACCTCTAATGTAGCTATTGGTAAGTCTCTTAATAGGCTTTTGGTTGGGGCCTTTCCTCCATTACTTCATTGGTGTCTCTGCCTATTGAGACCACAGCATGGCAGCTCGTGGCCTGTAGAGTGAGTAGGCAAAAAGGGGTGTGTGTGTAAATGGAAGCCAGAGTCTCTCATTGCTTACTCTTGGAAGTGGCAGCCCAGTACTTTTTTCTGGCTCACACTTATCATAAGTGAGATTCTAAGTGTTCCAGCCCACATGCAAGGGGATGAATACCCAGAAGTAGGGGTCTGTGGACACAGAGGCTGCCTATCACAGAAAACTTAAATCAACATTTTTCATGTTGTATTGCACCCTGTCTTGATGAATCTATGTAATAAGTAAAAGGAGACAAAAGAAAAGAAAACCTTCTCAGAAGTAATACTGAAGAGTATCTTCTTATTTAAAAATGAATTATTAGAATGCCTGTTAAGTTGATATAAGCTACCAGGTAAATTTAGCAAGATGGATTACCTGGGATCAAGGATAAAAGGGGAATATGCAGAGTCAGAGCAAATAGCACTTCAGAAGTGCTGGGGAACCTTATATACCATTCTCAGGAGCAGGGCTTATTATTATTATTATTATTATTATTATTATTATTTACAAATAGTTTATTGTCAAATTAGTTTCCACATAACACTCAGTGCTCATCCCCACAAGTGTCCTCCTCAATGCCCCTCCCCCTCTCCCCCACATCCATCAGTCCTCAGTTTTTGTCAGCATTCAAGAGTCTCTCATGGTTTGCCTCTCTCCCTTTCCCCCACCATTTCCCCCCTTCTTCTCCCCCATGGTCCTCCAGTAAGTTCCTCCTAATCCTCCTATACATGCAAACATATGGTATCTGTCCTTCTCTGCCTGACTTATTTCTCTCAGCATAACACCCTCAAGGTCCATGCATGTTGGTACACATGGCCAGATTTCATTCTTTCTCATTGCCATGTAGTATTCCATGGTATAGATAAACCACATCTTCTTGATCCATTCATCTGTTGATGGACACTTAGGCTCTTTCCATGTTTTAGCTATTGTGGAGAGTGCTGCTATGAACATGGGGGTCCATGTGAGGAGCAGGGCTTATTTTGCAAGACATGTTTCAGAAGACAGTGGGAGGAATGCTTAATGTCTTCTTATCATCTTTATTAGTGTAATATTTGCAAAATAAATAGAAAGTTGCTTTGATAAAAATATTAGTACAGTTGTTTAGAAGATGTACATGTATTTGTTGCTCAATAGTTAGATTCATATAAACGGTGAATCACTTAAAAATAATTTTCTAATTACAAAATAAAAAAATCAGGGCCCTTTTTTGATTTTTTTTTTAAAAGCCAAGCATGTTTTTTTAAAGATACTTTATCCTAATCTATCCATAAAAATGTTTAAGGGGACTGTTAAGCTTAGTCATCTATCATTAACACAATTAATCTCCATTCTCTCCATTATGAGAATTATTGATATGAAGTCTTGATCATAATCAGTAAAATTCATTCCTAGCAAGGCATTGTCACATATCGTTTTGATGGCAGTTTCATTAAGGGGTAACAGATCTCAGTGAAGTGGCACTCTTTAAAATGCCTGAGAAACTCCATTTGGTTCCAGCGGTAATTCTTTTTTGGCTTCTTCAGTGACTCCCTAAAATGCATGTGTGTACAACCTGACATGAATGTAGGTGCATGCACATGAATGAATGCATCCACCT
This sequence comes from Hyaena hyaena, assembly GCF_003009895.1. Taxonomy (NCBI): domain Eukaryota; kingdom Metazoa; phylum Chordata; class Mammalia; order Carnivora; family Hyaenidae; genus Hyaena; species Hyaena hyaena. The sequence continues at coordinate 242,761 of NW_024080988.1, read as the reverse complement.
ACACATATACATTGAGGGAAATCCATAGAAAATAACTTCAGAATATCTCAGTACAGTATCATTGAGAAGGTAGATCCTGGTCTGCAAATCACTGTATTGCATTTTGCTATAAATATGGTCCTATCACCTTCAAATGGATGTCCTGGGGGTACTTCTGCAAATGCTTCCAGTATATGATATAAAAACATTTGGCAAGTGGTTTAAATATTAATCCAAGCTTATAAATGTTTCCACCTAAATTTTTAATGTTCTCATCATATAACTAGTTTACTTTGTTTCATATTTCGAGGGCATACAAATAAAATATCATTTCTTTGTAAAATCCAGATTATAAAGGTGAACTACCTTTCTCACAGTTAAGAACGTATCATTCTCTCTGCTCTGGAATTCGTCTTACCTAAAACAATCAAGAACTCCTGGGATTATACTCAATCCAAGTGGTCAGAATTCCTGGCTGCAATTGCCTCATAATATGCAAACTGGAAAATCCAGTATATCAGTTGAGCTGAATTCAAAATGAGTAAATTGAGGTGAAAAGGAAGTAGAAGCCTAGACTAAGAAAAGAGCATGTGCAAAGTACACCTGTTAGGAGGGCCTATAATAGGCATAAGCAGTTGACCGAGCCTATAAGCAGTGAAACTAGAGCAGAAAGATGAAGGGGGAGAAAGTGCATATGGAAATGAAACAGAAGGCTCCTCAGAGTCTACTTATAATAGGAGATATTGTGATCACTTAGGGAGATTGTATGGACCAAAAAGGTATGCCCTCCAAATTGCCCTGAGACATGCCAGCACCTAAAGCCTCCATAGAGGTTAATCTTGCAAATGATAAGGCGCAACCAGGCAGATTATCAGGAAACATAATGTCCAAGGGACTAGAGAGTCCAAGGGAATATAGTGTTTCCAGAAGAAGGAATTGAGTAACAGTGCTGAATGCTGTTGATGCAACAACAAACTTTAATAGAAACTTGGAAATTTTCAGTGACTCTGATGAAATAGTTTTGGTGCAAAATAAAGAAAGACAGAAGCTAAAATGGAATGAATTAAGGAAAAAGTGAAGACCGAGTAAATGGAAGCAAAAAATATAAACGGTTCTTTCTAGAAGTTTGCATACCAAGTAGAGGAAACAGATCGAATGGTAGCTAGTAGCACTTGACTGGTTGAGTAAATTTAGCTTTAAAATGTGAATGGCTTGACTTTATTAAAATAAAAGCAACCATAAGAAACCATAATTCTACTTCTAGGTGTATACCTAAAATATTTGAAAATTGTACTCACGCAAATTTATGTACATGCATGTTCATAGAAGTGCTATTCACAATAGCCAACAGTTGGAAATATCCCAAATATTCATGAATACACGAGTAAATAAACAAATGGTGATATACAGATATGATGGGTTATTTTCCAGCCATAAAATCTGATAAAGAACTGGTCATGCTACAACATGAATGGACTTTTAAAACATAATAATAAGTAAAAGAAACCAGACACAAAAGATTACATATTACTCTTTCTATATGAAATATTCATAATAGGTAAATTCATAGAGACAAAATGCAAATTGGTGATTACCATCGACTGTGGGAATCACTCTGGAATGAGGAACAGCTGATTAAGGAGTAAGAGCTTTCCTTTCGAGATGATAAAAATGTTTTAGAACTTGTATTTTGGAACTAGATAGTCTGTGATTGAACAACATTGTGAGTGCACTACATGCTGCTGAAGTTTTCACTTTAAAATGTTCAACTTTATATTATATGACATTCAGGTCAATTAAAAAAATAAAAATAGGGGGCACCTGGTTGGCTCAGTCAGTTAATCATCTGACTTGGGCTCTAGTCATGAACTCACCATTCATGAGTTCAAGCCCCACATTAGGCTCTGTGCTGACAGCTTAGAGCCTGGAGCCTGCTTTATATTGTGTGTCTCCTTCTCTCTCTGCTCCTCCCCATACTCACATTCTATATGTGTGTCTCTCTTTCAAAAAAATAATATTACAAAAAAAAATAGAAATTATCAATGATAAAAATCTAACAGCAGGAAAAATTAAGTATGTAAGAAAGAAAAGAATTAATAAAAACTTCATTTTTGAAGTTAGCTGTATTTATTGAAACCCCATTTTAGGCTAGCATTATATAGAATTTAAAAATTTCAAAGTAATTAAATGTAAAGGACATAATAATGTGAATATGCTCTTTTGCATGTTACCCAGGGAGCATGTATACACTTTTTATTTTTCCTTAGGATTTGAATACCATTTATTTCTTTTTTTTTTTTTTTTTTTTTTTTTTTTTTTTTTTTTTTTTTTTTTTTTTTTTTTTTTTTTTTTTTT